>NC_133773.1:18394081-18475634 GCF_003597395.2 Chelonoidis abingdonii | reverse complement strand
AAGAAGGAACTGAAGGGTGGCCGGGTCGGCTGGGGTATTTATGCGGCGCCATGGTGGCGCCACTCCAGGGGGCGCCCAGCCGACCCGCTGAGTGTTGCTAGGGTAAAAGTTTCTCCGACGGCTGTGCATGTGGCGCGCACACACCTAACTGGAATGGATATGAGCAACACATCTCGAAGAACAACAGTTACAAAGGTGAGTAACCTTGTTTTATTGGACAACACAAATTATACACAAGGCTCAGAACAATTCAGAAGCCATGCACCAAATCGCTAAGCATCGTGGGAGGTATTCGGCACAGGGTGAAGCTTAAGCATAACTTTAAAAATGAAAAAGTTTCTCTGTAAAATCGGCCTCCACATCCTGTTCCATACAGACATCCCAAGATGCTTTCTTCTGTGGCATTACTACTACTGTTAACCCATTCCACCCTCAGCATTAATCATGTCGTGGTCTTGGATGGACATAACTCTCCTTTAGTCCATAGGGGACAATTTTATGTTGCATCAGGGTGGTGTTTAATGCACACTGTAATAGAATTAGTAATGTCTTGATATGTTTGAACGTATTCTCAACCCAGAAGGTGGAGAGAGGCTGATCAGTTCTGGTCAAAGCTGTTAATGGTTTAGTGACTGAGTTTTATTTACCGTTGGACTGCTGAATGGAGAAAATCCAAGTCAGCCATGGAATAAAGTGTCTGTGACGGGGCTTCATTTAAATCAACCAAGGTACTAGTGCTACAGCTCTGTTAAGTATTTTTGCGGCTATTGTATAAGGTTCTTAAGTAAGTGCTGCTTCAGTTTTACACGCTCACTGTTAAAGCCTGATCATGCATTTCAGAGCTTCATACTTCAGAAATGCTATAGAAAGCTCAACTCCTGGAATCTCCATTTACACAAAAGAAGCATTGCTAGACATTTCACTGTCTAGCAAACTGCCCATTTTTGGACGCGTCAGGACACGTTGCCAAGTTAAATTTAAAAATAATATATAGTCCTATCCATTGCCAAAGTGCTGAAGTAATATTTACAATACCTTAAGTATTCAAAGCTGTCTCTTGTGCCCAGTGTAGAAATTCCTACCGCTTTCTGTTGGTAAAGAGACTGCTGAAAATGGTTCTTGCTCATTGAGGTCTCTCCGAAGTAGGGCTAGTATGAAGAAAAAAAATCTACTAGTTGCAAATAGAGAATTTAATTTGTTTCTTTGGGGGTTTTATTTATGATAAATATTTCAAATAATCACTAGAGTGTGAAGAGCAATTTGTGGGGGTGGGGCAGGGGGGGAGGCGGAATCACAGGGCTAAGTACCTCAGGAGAAATCTCCAACAGAGAACAATAGACATAACCTTCATAGGGGACCTTTTTAGTCATGTCTTCAGTCTTTGTCAGGACTGGTGGATCTAAATGTTGTTAGGTTTGTTTGGCTCTTCCTGGTTTTGTTCAAATCTTGCGGGGCAAAAGACTGTATAGGACTGTTTGGAGTCTCATAACACTCACAAGGACTGTAAGAAAGCTAATAGAGCACTGTTCTGGGTTCAGCATTGGTGCCTCACAACTCCACTACTGTAATTAATGTTCTAGGAAAACCTATAAAAGTAACTAAGCTATGTGAAGTATTAATTTATTATGGTAATCATATTATCTGTTAATGGCTATTTTTTATTGTAAACACTTAATTAAAAAATTAATGTAAACATTTGATATAATCTTCCCTACATGGCAAAACTAAATAGCAGAGAAATAGTCTTCAACAGCAGTTGGTATTTGGGTTGCTTACTCCCCTGTGTCACACTGCTTTGTTGGTTTTGTGGTGTACAAAGTGGCGTGGTAGTGTTGCTGCCAGAGAAGATGGAGTTTAATCATCATGATGGGTGTAAGAGATTATGTGAAGGGTCCCCCAAAGGCCACAAAACCTGGACCTCCTCAAAAGACATGAAATAAAGGTTATATGTATTAGAAACAAACACAAATTCAATTCCTCAAATCCCAGTCAGGGAAGATTTAGGTTGGCATTTGTCATTTCTGCTATTGTTTCTGCTATGGATGCTCATGTGTTTCCCACGGGTATTCTCTGATATGACCTTTGCTTTGCTGTCTTTAGAATTGAAGTGGTTGAGACGTCAGCAGTTGAAATGAACACTACACTACAGCCAGCTTGGACTTCATTGTCTTTGATTAAATAAGCCAGTCTATTCAAGGTGTAAAACTGGGTGTTCATTACCCACTGATGATAAATGGCCTGTATGGTATGTCTTGCTGTCTAAAAGCTCACCCCAGGATGGCTTCATAAACTCAGGGGAGAGTAAAACTGGTCTAATACAAAAGCTACTTCTAAAGTGGAGTCCAAGCTTAAATTGCTATTTTGATCATAGCCACTATGTAAGTGAGATGTGTTTTCTATGGCCTTGTAAGCCAGTTCCATGTGAGTTAGTTCTGAGAAGGCCTTTCTAGTGCATGCACACTCTCATATTGTAAAGCTTCATTTTACCTTTTTAAGTGTTGCCTCAGCTTTGGATATCCCCTAGAATATAAGCCACCTACTTTGAGTTAAATGTGTTGCCTTTTGTGACTCGATTTGTAAGAAGGTGACCATTTGGGTTTTTTTCTGCTTCTGATGTTTCAATGTCTTGAGCTGTGTAATGGTCCCAAATTATCTACAGTTGCCAGTTGTGTATTCCTTGGAGAGTATTTACATTCCACTGAATGGCAACAAAGTCATACCCTTTGGCAGCTTGACAAACCTAATGTTCCTGCACAGCAATGAAATGTTTCCTGTTTGCTCTTACTGTCTTTTACTCTTGCATTTCCCTGTATTGCAAACTCCACTCATTCGTCACAATGAATAGCTGGATTATTTTTAAAACCACAAGTTTTCTTTATTTTTAATTGGAAGCTTTTAAAAAAAGCCACAGGCTTGAAGAATAGCTACTGATGACTTTTCTGCAGCTTCTCTTTATGAAGCCTTGTGAAACACTGGGAATCAAATAGCGTCAGTAAATGTTCCTCTCGTGTCCATAATCATGAATAAAATAAACACTGAAGAAAGTTTAAAAATCAGAGAAGGAAGAGAAAAATTGGGTTTAAGCAAACAAAGCAAGTTCAGTGAAGGGTTGTCTTACTCAGCCCGCTAGCTTCAGGGGGCTATGTGGTAAGTCTAGGCAGGAATTGTCCGTCTGTGCATGACCAGATCAGCTTGCTGGTTTAGAATCGGGCTTGGAAGGATTTGCCTTTCTTTGGAATTTCAGATGTTTCCAAGCTTCTTTGTGTTGAATTTTTCTCCAACAAAGGAAATTACCAAAACCACTCACTTAATCAAAATATGGCTGTGGGAATCAAGACTCAGAAATCATACATTTTGTCATTGTTCAGCTTTCCAAGATGCTTAAGTCTTTGCTAGAGCCACTAACATGCTTCTTGGCCTTCCCGTGCATTTTAATTACAAATGTTTAACTTGGTCTCTAATGTAGTGAGGAAGCTTTTTTGGATGGAAGGGAGAACGGATTACCACCATTTGTCTATTTAATGCCGAAGTTTTGAGCTGTATTAAATGCAGAGTGGTTCAGCTAAGCAGGTTAGATTAGATGGTTTAAAGGTTCACTATAAGCAGAGAGCACCTCATGCTGCTGGAGGCTGAGGAGAGTAGTTTTTTTGTCTCCCATAATTATTATGAATAAGTCTGGGTGAGTCAGTACAGTTAAAATAAGAGTTCTTTCCTTGAATTTTTGAAAATGGGGGAGTTTCCTCCCTTTTGACCCCCTCACTCCTTCTGGTATTCATAGAGGTAGATGTTGTTTTAAACTGCACCAGTCAGTTGTGCAGTCCAGAAGTCCTCTCTGTCATGGACAGGCAAGAATAGATTAACAGTTAAGGCCAGAAGGGACTAAATCCATTATGATCTAGTCTGACCTGCCTGCATAACACAGGTGTCACAACCTCACCCAATAACTTCTGCATCAAGTGCATAACTTCTGATTCAGTTACAGCATGTCCTTTAGAGAGACCTCTAGTTTTCACTTAGAAGTGCACGTGATGGAGAATTCACCATGTCCCTAAGAAAGTACATAGCTGCAAAATTTCAGTGGGTGGGGATTGGAGAGGAGAGTGTTAAACCAGGACCTTCCCTGGCAACTCAAGTTTGCAGCCTGAGCACAGAAAACAAACCACCAGGTCTGTTTCACTTCTGCATTTTGTTCTTACTCTATCTTACAGAAGCTTATGGGCTGAATCTGGAGTTACTCCCATTTGATGCTCAGCTACAAATTGGGGGAGAAAAAGGTTCAAAAAGAAACAGCACCCTTGCAAAATTGTCATGAAAGATGGCTAACCTAGGCCCAAACCCTCCCCCCTTACTCACAACACTGCTGATACACTTGTTAGTTGACTAATCTGGGTGAGTCGAATTTTGCAAGGGCGCTGCAGGGTAGAAGATAGTTATGTAAACTGCAACTGTAGGGATGTTTTGGTTGTGGGCTTCCATGGTCACAGCTGGTGTGTGTTTTGTGCAAGCCAGAATAGAAGGTCACTTGGTACTTTCTGCTTAAAAATAATAAAATAGAATGTTGTGCTGGTGGTTAGAGGCTCATATCCATCTCAGAGTCTGAAGTATCAGCGATGACACAAACTTTAACCAGAACCATGTAGTGACAGTGCTGCTTTTACTCAATTATTTGCACTATAGTAGCACGTGCATATTTCCTACCAAATCCTGGGACCCATTGTGCTAAGCATTAAAAAATATGCCTGACTCCAATTGCTTACGGTCCAGACAGACAATGCGTGGTAAGGGAAACCAAAGCAGAGAGAAGTGAAATAACCTGCCCAAGTTCACATGGCAGGGTAGTGGCAGCACTGGGAATAGAACTTAGGTCTTCCAGTCCTGGTTCAGTGCTCTTTCCACTACACTTCTTTCTCCAAAGGTGGGTTGTGGGAAGAGTCTAGCTGTGGGTCACTTCACACCTTACCCTGCACTCTCACTTCCACTGGGCTTGGGCATCAGGCGGAGGGAGCAGTGTATCCAATACTGTAATCTTTTTATGAAGATAATACAAAATCAATATTGCCATTGCACATTTACTGGATTTAAAACATAGAAAATAGTAGTTAAATACACACAGTACATAGGTAATTGTGATCCCCATAAAAGATTAAATGCAGCTGGTAGGTCACATTAGTAAAAAGTTCGGGACCCCCTGAAGTTAATCACACTGTCCTTCTGCCTATTGATCAGACAAATAACAGTGTGAATAGTCATTCTCTGCTCTTCATTAAGGGCTCAGTCCTATGAGGTGTTGAAGGATCTTCAGATCTTATGTTTACATATGCCAGCCAATTATGTCATTCAAATGTATAGACCCCTCAATGCTCAAATTGTGAAGTTGGAGCACTCCTATGCAACGTGTGAAGGTTATTTGATATTGACAATCTGTGAATTAAATTAGTTAGAAAACCAATATTTTGTTGTGCACATGTTCAGTACCCTGTTGATGAAGGGACGATGGCCAGCTGGCATCTGCGGCAGTGTTAAGGTAATTGGGGGGGCTCTTTTGAAAATGCAACCTTGACCGTTTCTGGGTTTCTAATCCTTGTTTGGGGGGGAATAAATAAATACGAGCTATAGTTCTACAATCTGAGTTTCACCTTACCAAAGCTTTCTGTGCAGGAATACACTACAGTACGCAGTCAGCCGCTAAACTGTCAAATAGGACAGTGTGTTCTAATACAGTTCAGTGTGACTCAGTTAATACTGTGTGGGAAAGGCCACTGGAATTTCCTGACTTTCTCATGGGTTGAAAATCTTTACTCTTTTAAGTTCCTTAATATACAGGCCTTTTTCTGGCTTTGCATGATACATTTTCAGCTTACAAGAAACAGAATTAGCTGCGGTCAGAATGGTCCACCTCGTTTCCCTGGATAAGTCTGCACTTCCTCTGAGCCCTATTTAATTTCCTAGAATGTTTTATCTTTACCCCACACTAGCTTTAAGAAATAGAGTTGATTGTAATGACCACAGGACCAATAGCGTGAAATGCTTTGACTATGCAATACCATGATTACCCCTTCCAAGAAATGAAATACCTCTCATACAGTCATGGGTTCCTCTGGGGAAATGAGAAGAGAACTGAGAATGGGACTAGGCTGAAGGCACTGGGGAGGTCTAGTTCTGGTTGACATGATGCCTGTAACCTTGGGCAAATCACATGCTCTCTGCTGATTTTTTTTTCTCCATCTAGAAAAAGGGGCTAGTGCCACCAGACCTGTCTCCCAGTTGTGAACATTAAGAAGTTTGCAAAGCAAGTTGAAAATGACAAGTACAGTAAATTGTTATAATGAGCCCTATCACTTGAGTCCGGCAGCCTTCAACATCAAGCTTTTGTGGGCTACTAAAAGTACAATGGAGCCCTGGACTTGCATAGCCAAAGTCCACAACATTTGGATTCAATGTGCAATGTGACAATCACTCAGCTCAGCTGGAAGGTAAATAGTGTGACTAGGTGAGGTAGGGAAATATAGAGAACAGTGCTGGCAAGAGTACAAAGAATCTGTTTTGTGAGCACTTCCACAGCAAGGCAAAGGGTAGATCTGGAAACAAACACTGACAAGACATAACTAAACTCAAATAGTAGCCTCTTCTGTACCTGTACTAATGACTTTAATTTAGTGTTTGCTATAATAATTGTCCTGTACTCCACTGATTCATTCATTAGGTAACCCTTACCACATTCCATTCAACTACTCGAATGTGAATTACTCTGGCAGATATTCAGAACGGGGTGTCTCACTCCTGCGCGGTGTATCCATACCAGGGAAGACAGGAGAGCCATTAAGGATCTTGTGCGGGGAGAGCATTGGATTTGATACCGGCTGTCACAACACATGTGTTAGTTTGCTCTGCTGGGTCTTGCTCTGTTGCTGACTAGGAACATGTGAAGGCTTGTGCCAGCCCGAGGCCTGCCGATTTCCTGCCTTTGCTCCAAGAAGGGTTGCATTCCTGGAGCGCAGGGGCAGGTGCGAACCACGGCTTATTTCAAAAGGTCTTTGGTCCAAGAACTTCCTTGTGAGATGAAGGACGGGAAGAGGCCTGGCTTGCTCAGGGCAGCGCTCGGGCCATATGGGCTAGGCACAATGGTACTGGTGGGCAGGGTCCGAACAGCTGTGGAGAAACACTAGCCCGGATCAATCCCGTTTGCAACGCATATGTGCAGGCGGGCCCGGGGTGCAGAGAGCTGCTTACGCCACGAGTGCTGCGGCCGGGAGCGCCACGTGGGGGCTCCCTGCCCAGCCTTCCCCCGGCAGGGGCGTGGTTCGGCTCCGCCCGGCCGCTAGTGGGAGGGCTGGGGGCTGTGCCGCGGCCAGGGAGCTGTGCCGGACGGCGGAGGCAGCAGCTGGAGCCAGCAGCCAGCAGGGCGAGGATGCTGCTCTGGCTGCTGCTGCTGGCCGGGGAGGCGGCGGCGGGCTCCGCGGTGGCGGTGCTGAGCGCCGAGCTGCGCGGCGAGCCGGTGCAGGAGGTGAGCCCGGCTTTCCTCTCCCTCACCATCGATGCCAACCTGGCCGCGGACCCCAGGTTCATCCCCATCCTGGGGTAAGTGACCGGCCCGTCCTGCGCCCCTCACCCCGGGTCACCCCGCGGCTGCCTCCCCTCTCCGTTAAAAGACGGGGGGGAGGGGGCTGTGACCCTCCGCTTCTGCAGCCGCCAGCCCGGCGAAGTCAGAGGGTAGCTAGAGTCCGTTCTTCCCCCCGCACCCCAGGGCCAAACAGCCTCCCAAATCCTGCCACCCTCACCCCCACCCCCAGGGAGTCCCTCCCAGCCAGGTGTCCAGGGGATCCTGCCCTGCTCTCCGCGGCCAGGGACTGACAGGCTGCCCAGCTCCCTGCCTTACCCTGTAGTAGCCCTGGTCTGCCCAATGGCCAGTGCCTGTGCTGTGTTGTGCTTTCTCTCCCAGGGCTAGGAACAGCGGGGTGCCAGCAGTCACCGGCTGCCGCCCAGCTCCCTCTAAGCAAGCGCCTTTATTCGTAGTGTAATAACATTCCAGAGGAAACATGTGAAAAACAACAGAGGTTCCTACCCACCTGCTAAAAGCTTAGCAGAGGTCACCTGTGGGGCCCTACTACCCTTCCGTTTTCCCAACCCTTCCGCGAGGCTTGGGGTACCCTGGGGCAGGAAAGCCTGTCCGCTTGCTGAATGAAAAAGAAGGATGAGGCCCTGTGTCAGTTCAGGCTCCGCTCTTTATACCAGGACACTTATGGGGTCTTCTGGACCAGGACCTCTACCCTGCAGTTTTATAGCCTCCCAGCCTGAGCCCCATGGGCCTGAGTCAGCTGACACGGGCCAGTCATAGGTGTGTGGTTGCAGTGCAGACATACCCATTGGCAGGAAGGCCGGGTGGAGGGAGTTCACAGGACAACTGCCCATGCTGTACTTGGTTTGAGGATAAACAAGGTGCTTTGTTCTGCAGGGCTGTAACTGCAACAGCTTTCATCAGCACAAAATCCGCAGGATTTTTTTAAACTGAGTTAAAGAGAGCAGGAGAACTGAGTGGAGAAAAAGGTAGGGCTGAGGTGCAGTGACAGGAGCACAGGTGTAATCCCAGGAGAGGTGAGCAGTACAGCTACCAAGGGTCAGATGGGGGCCAAACACCACAACACAGAGGAAGCAGAGTCTTTCAGTGATGGAGGGGCTCCTGAACTCACAGCCTTCTAGCTCCTCCACTGAGCAGGGTCATGAAGTGAGCTGATCTCCCAATCCTGGTGTAGTTTTGGACTCTCCTCCCACTTATCTCTTTTGCTTAAAGTGGAGTAAAACAAACGGAGGAGGCTCTGTCACTGCCTGAGGCTGAATCTGCACCTGCTGGAAAATGCAGTCCTCCCTCATCTGCCGCCCTTTTAAGGAAATACATCAAAGAAACCAACTCATGTTTAATCTTCACCAGAGTTTTTCCTCTCTCCTGTTTCCTTTCTGTTTTGATTCTCCATGTCTTTTCTCTCCCCCCCCCCACTTTTACTTCTCTTGTGTCCACAAATCTTTTCTTTTTTACCACCTGTTTTCTATCCCTTTTGTCTCTTTCCTCATTTTTTGACTTCCTCTTTCCTGCAGCTGCATTCAACCTGCTTGTCTTGCTTCTGTTCTCTACATCCCCTTACTCTTAGTCCCCATTCATGTGTTTCCCTTTCTCTCCCCTCACCCTGCCTCACTCTTTTTTTCTTTTTCTTTTTCTTTTCTCCTTGCCCCTCTGTTGCATTTTCCTTTGCCAGGTCTCAGTTTTACTGTCATCTCACAGAGGTGTAGAGGATTAAAGTGTTAATGTTTGACTTGTTAAACACTTTCTTCTCTCTCGGCTTGGGCCTTGTAATTTTTTGGGATCCCTCCTGTTGCTTGGCTACTGGAGATGGTCTCCCATCATGTGGGAGTCTTCCTTCTAGCTAGCCGCAAAGAAAATCTGCCCTTCTCTTCCACTGCCTGAGCTCTGGGAATAAGAGCCTGGAGCAGGAGTGGGCAAACTTTTTGGCCCAAGGGGCACATCTGGGTATGGAAATTGTATGGCGGGCTATGAACACTTATGAAATTAGGGTTGGGGTGCAGGAGGGGGTGAGGGCTCTTAGGTGGGGCTGGAGATGAGGAGTTTGGGCATAGGAGGGTGTTCTGGGCTAGGACTGAGGGGTTTGGAGGGTGGGAGGGGGATCAGGGCTGGGGGAGGGGTTTGGATGTGGGGAGGGGGTGCAGAGTTCAGCTGGAGGTGTGGGCTCTGGGGTGGGGCTGAGGGGTTTGGGGTACCAGAGCGTGCTCTGGGTTGGGATCGAGGGGTTCAGAGGGCAGGATCAGGGCTGGGGCAGGGAGTTGGGGCATGGGAGAGGCTCAGAGGTGCAGGCTCCGGGCGGAATTTACCTCAAGCAGCTCTCGGAAGCAGTGAGCATGTCCCCACTCCAGCTCCTACACAGAGCCGTGCCCAGGCAGCTCTGCACGCTGCCCCATCTACAGGCACTGCCCCTGCAGCTCCCATTGGCTGCAGTTCCTGGCCAATGGAAGCTGTGGGGGCAGTGCTTGAAGCAGGGTGCAGAGCGGAGACCCCTGGATGCCCCTAAGGGCCATCCCTAGACATTGTGGTGCCCTACGCAGCCCCTCTGTGGGGGGAGGCTGGCCCCAGGCCTCTGCAGGGGTTGTGTTCCCAGGCCTCTGGGGGGGCCTGCCCCCCAGCACAAGCCAGCAGAATGGGTTGGGGCCAGGTCGCTCCACTTCCTGCCATCTAGTGAGTGCAGGGTGAGCCCAACCCCACACTCACGGGGTAGCAGGAGGTGGAGTGATGCAGCCCCAGCCCACTCTGCTCCCCTGGCTCCCAGCCTTGGGACTTGGGGGGCAGGGGGGAACCGCCCCCAGCACTCACCGGTGGCATGGCTAGGAGCCCATGGAGCGGGCTGGGGCCTGGTTGCTCCACTGCCCAGTGAGTGCAGGGCATGCCTGACCCCTGCTGCAGTCCCCGAGGACGTAGCTCAGGGGAAGGGGTGGAGTGAGGGTGGGGCTGGGATGGAGCAGGGGTGGGAAGAGGTGGGGCAGAGCAGGGGCGGGGGCTATGAGAAATGGATGGAGTGGGCAGGAGCGGGGGCAGCTTTCCTGGCCAGCTCAGCCAGCCGGGGGATTGGGCTGACTGCTGGAGCACACAGCTGCGTAGCTTGCATATGGGTAAGGACTGCCCTGCTGCCCCTACATTTAGGAGCCGGAAGGGGGACCATGCTGCTGCTTCTGGGAGTCACGTGGAGCGGCCTCTGACCCTGCTCCCCAGCTGGAGCGCCGGAGCGGGGCAAGCCCCAGACCCTGCTCCCCAGAGGAAGCTCGAGGGCTGGCTTAAAACAGTTGGCGGGTCAGATCAGGCCCATGGGCCGTAGTTTGCCCACATCTGGCTGGGAGCCACTTGCTCATCCAGTCACCCTTTTTCTACTGAAAATGCACCCAGCAGCAAGTGGGGGTGGGGGAAGGGGAAGTTATCTTCAACCTGCCTAGTGCATTTCTAACCTCTCTGACATTCAACAGCAAAGTGAAAGTGGAATGAAAAATGTCTATCAGAGTTCATGATTCAGGCTCTGCCACAAAGAGGAAGTAATTGGCGGCTGATAATCTCCTGAACAGTTGTTCCATAACAGAGATAGCATCGGTGAAGTGGAACATTGTTGCCTCTGCCACAAGGTCAGACTGAAGAGGAGCAGTCTTGTCTTTTCCTTTGCAGTGGCTGGGCTCACAGAGCATGTTCCCTTCACGTTACTCCAGCTGAGAACTTGGGCAATCTCTCTGTGTAGACCAGTTTAATTTAAATAGATTTTTTTAATCTAAGTTAAATTGATGCTAGCCCCTGTGTGGACTCTGTTTTTGGTTTAAGAGTCACTGGCATCAGTGTTGCTTAGGTCAATTAGGAATCAAAATTTAAAACCAATTTTAAGTTAAACCAGTGGAACTTTCTTATGTAGATAAGGCCCTGGTGCACTCCAAACTGCTGGTTGCAATGTTTCCTTATTTCAGAAGGAGAGAAGCATGGGTACATATATTCCCCCCAGCATTCAAACATGACATTTAAGCTCTGTCATCTCTTCCAGTTGTTGGAATTTTTAGAGAGGGAAGGTGGGGAAAACCACAACAAAATAGAAAAAATCCTTCATTTGCAAAGGATACTCTCAGTTGTATCATTGACCATTTTCATCAGAAGTGAGGACTTTCCCTGGAGAACAGCTGCCTGACTTACAAAATCATTGATGACTTAATCAGAAATCTGCCAATCCTATGATCTAATGGCAGCCCTGCTATATGATGCAGGGGATTGAGGTATGGATCTGAGAGTGCTGGAGGTAACACACTCAGCCTCTGGGTGTAATAGGAGGCAAAGAGTGACATGGTTAAGGGGAGGTATAAAGAGAGGAAAGGGAGGGGAATTCCTGCAATCCCCACACCCCCTCAGGCCACATGCTGCAAAATTTGCATCTGGATTTGAATGTTTCTGATGTTCAGACTCATCTCTACAACTAATTATGGTGCGCTTGACTGTGATGAAAATGTTTGTTCCATTTCTCAATACTCCCTTCTGCAGTTCTCCCAAACTGCGCACCTTAGCAAGAGGTTTGACTCCAGGCTTCTTGAGATTTGGTGGCACCAGAACCGACTTCCTGATCTTTGATCCAGAGAAGGATTCAACTTTAGACGAGAGAGACTTTTGGGAACCACAGGAGAATCAAGGTAAAACAGATGGCAACATGTTAACCATGAACATGTCTTTGATTTAAATTGATTAAAATGTGCTTTAAAGTATGCTGCAGATACAGTAAATACAGGGCAAAGCATTCCACTCCATGCTTACATGTCAGTAGACTCGCCTGAGGTTCACAGGCATGTCCCATGTTCTGGAGGACTAGCTCCTAGCTGCTGGGTGAGGACAGCACAGTTGAGTGGAGTCTGCCTTAGAGGTACCACTAAGTGAAGCCTCCAACTTAGTGGCCGAGGGCTGTTTAGAAGATTCTTCTCTGCATGGGTCTTTAGAAGCATCTTCCCTCCCACCCCTTCCATTCTGCTCTGTCTCTTCTCTTACCACTGCCCCAGTACTTCACAGGCTGCCTGTCTCCCTTGCCCCATCAGCTGTCTCCTTGGGTTTCTTTACATTATGAACTCTAGCAGGGCCTGTTTGTGTGCTCAGAGCCTAATGCGTTCTGACTGGTACCAGAGTACAAAAACCAACAATTGAGATGCAGGGTGGAAAACCGGTCACTTTACAGGCAGAATCCCTACCCAACAATTGGGAAATCCACCTTTTTACTGCGTTGCTGTTCCATATGCTGTCATCAGAACAGCGTTCCCAGCCTCTGCTTTCACCAACAGGAGCTGGGAAATTTCAGCTACATCCTAAAAATAAAGCACTAACTGACAAAAATAATTAGGTGGAAGAGAGGAGATTATTCTGCTTTACCTTCTTGCGGAGGATTTGCAAAAGCACTCAGTTTTGGCTTATTTCCACTCTCATTGAGACCATGGTTGTCTTCTTTCTTAGGGCAACTTGAAAAGCAACTTTAAAGATCAGTGTCCAGGTTTGTCATCCACTCTGTCAGCTTCCAGTGACATGAAATGAACCAAGGTTGTCCTTCTGGAGAAGGATCTTAGGGGGCAGTGACTCACTAGATGTTCCATGGTTTACTCCCACTAACTTTAAGGGGAGCAGAGTAAGGATAACATTGAATGCTCTAGAAAATCCCTCCCTTATATTTAAATAGTGTGGTTTTTTTTTTAAATTCCACACTTTGCTTCTAGACAGATGGCTTGCGTATGCCAAGTTTTAGCATCTAATGAACTTCACTGAGAATTTATACCTTTCTAAAGTTGGTTTTACTGATAAAAAGCCTTGACAAAGCAATCTGTACAGTGGTACTAGTGGGTAGTGTTAAACTGAAATATTTCTTGTACGTTGTCCTGCTCTCTTGAGGTGCTTATGAACGTACATCCTCCTCAGTTTACTGTCCGACAGTGTTGGTGTGTGGTTTATCGGTTCAGTCATTTTTTTAAAAAATGTTGCCTGAAGAACAAACTTAACATTTCCAGAACTTCTGCCAAGACCTTTTTCTCACCACTCTTGTAATGAGATCAGCAGTTCTCACTGCCTTAACCAGGAAATGAGTTTTTCCTGTTTTGCACAATGAGAGCTGCTGAGCTTGCCATCTTCCTGCACTGTGGTTCTTTATTCAAATGGTACATTGTCTGTCTAGTTGCTTTGCATACAAACTTTAAAGACATTAGCATGATAACTCAGAGAACTGCCTCCAGTAATAACTAAACAATCTACCAAAATATAGCCACCCATAATCCAAACTCACCATATTCCAACACAGTCAGTCAGTCCCCACTCTAAATGTCTTAAAGAAAAGATGTGCTTTGCACATATTTAAGTGCTGTCCTGTAATGGGAATACTTTTGTTAGAACGGGCAAAAATCTTAAAACCAGCAGAAACATGGTTAGTGCCGTCACTGTAAATGCTAAATATTTTTAGATGTTGAAAATTATGAACTGGCTTTATTTGATTTTAGAAGGTGGAAATATCAACCCAGTCATTCTCCTTTCTAATGTTTAATGTATTGAACTCAGCAGGAGGATTCAGCCTACAGAAATGCATGAATGAGCAGCTCTGTACAAACTTGTGTGGGATACAGTCCTCCATTTATTGTAACCTAAGCACAATACTATGAAATGTTTATTGTTATGACATGTGGGGTTTTTTTGGCCTATAGGTATTTGTGGAGTAAGAGCTATTCCTACTGCTGTGGAGGAGCTACTGCTATCTCAATGGCCCATCCAGGAGAAGATACTCCTTAAGGAACAGTACTGGAAAAAATACAAAAACACTACCATTACAAGTAAGATGTTTGTGACAATACCTGTTAACTGGAAGGTCATTCTTGTGCTCTGACTTGCAACTAGGAGGCTGCAAACCTCCTTTGAGTTCACAATTTTCAAAAGCACACAAGTCCCATTTTCAAAAGAGACTTTGACCATTGGGCTCCTAAATGCCTTTGAAAGTTTGAATAGATAAGGTGGGTGAGGTAATACTTTTTTATTGGAACAACTTCTGTTGGTGAGAGAGACAAAGTTTCGAGTCACACAGAGCTCTCCTTCAGGTCTGGAGTGCTATGTGAACTTGAAAGTTTCTCTCTCTCACCAACAGAGGTGGTTCAATAAAAGGTATTACCTCACCCACCTTGTCTCTCTAGTATCCATTGACCAATGTGGCTACAACAAATTTGAAAGTTTGCCACTGAGGTGTGACTGAAAATGTTACCACTAGTGTGTGTTTTCTGATTTAATATTTGTCAGTTGCAATGGGAGTTGAGAGGATGCTCAGCATCTTACAGGATAAGGCCTTGAGACTGTAAAATCAGTGGGGCTGTACATGCTTCATACATCTTCAGCACTAATAAAATGAATGATCACCACAATGAGTAGGCTGTATATTTGTTCTAAGTCAAGAGGCACTTCAGAACTTTGAAGAAAATAATTCATTCCCCCCCCTCCTTTCTTCTTACAGAAAGTACAGTGGACATTCTGTATAGCTTTGCAAAGTGTTCAAAGCTGGATCTGATCTTTGGCCTTAATGCCTTACTTCGAAAAGGTGGCTTGCAGTGGGATAGTTCAAATGCTCAGTTGCTCTTGGATTATTGTGCTTCCCAGCATTACAACATGTCTTGGGAACTTGGGAATGGTAAGTGCAGAGTGTGAGAGGTGTGGGGTGTGTGTGTGTTAGTGTTAGGGTAATCATAGTAGATATTATTATGCTGAGAGGTACTGGTGACTATATCGATCACAAATCTCTGAGATTTGATGTGAGCTCACCCGGCATTTAACACAAAGAAGAGTTAATCAGAAGCCCCCTTCACCTGAGACACAAAGAGGTTGTGAATCTGCCTGGGAGTTTGGACTGAAGCCATGTCTACACTACAAAATTAAGTCAACCTTGCTTACATTGGCATACAGTCACTGCAGTAATTACATTGCTTGTGCATGTCTGTGCTTTGCTCCTTGTGTCAGAGGTGCACGTCTTCACCAGGAGCACTTGTATCGATTGTACTGTCAGTGTCAGGCATTGTGCAATGACTCCTGAAAGCCAGTAACATTTGACATAAGCAGTGCAGTGTCTACACTGACACTGCGTCGACCTAACTACATTGACCTTGACTGTATGCTGCTCATGGAGGCAGAGTGATGTTGGCGTAGTGGGGCAGTTACGTCGGCAGGAGCAAAATTTAAGTGTAGACGCTTCCATAGTTAGGTTGACATATAAGATGTCTTGGGTCGACCTAACTCTGTAGTGTTTACCAGACCTGAGTGCTTTTGCTGAGTATTTGGGTAGGGGAGTGTGTTTTGAAGGAAGTGGGAATTCACAGAAAGGGGGGACAGAACAGAGAGGGAGGCAGAGGCGAAAACCAAGCTGTAGCCGGTGACACAGTGTGACCCTAGCGAAAGCTAGAGGGCTTTTGAGTCTGAGTAAAGAGCCTTGGGACTGTAAGCTAAGACACTGCTCCTTTTGTTATTGGTTCCTCCTGCATTCAGAGAAGCAGGACTTGTATGTTCCTTGTAAATAAACAAGATCGCATTAAAGAAAATATCCCACTCACCAATTTCTGCTCACAACTGAAACATCCCCAGGACCCTGAACCCTGAGTAGCTGCTTGGATCAAAAAGGGGCCACAGTATTTTGTACATTCCATGGCTGCAAAATTGCAGAAAACTCTTGTTTGACAGGGTTTCTGCAGCCAATGGGAGATTTTTGTGCCTGCATCTCATACTGTTTTGCGAACTGATCAGTAAAGTACTTCGTCGTGCTAGTGAAGGCAGGGGGCTGGATTTGATGACCTTTCAAGGTCCCTTCCAGTTCTAGGAGATAGGATATCTCCATTATTAAAATTAACTAAAAGATGGAATTTTAATAGTTGTCAGATTGTTCCACAGCTAGAGATGGGATGAATCTCAATTTTGGGATATCCAGATAACACTTTGTGGCAGTTGAAGCCATATAGATTCATAATGGTACTAGCCACTGTTGGAGACACGATACTGGGCTAGATAGACCATTGGTCTGACCCAGGATGGCAGCACTTACGTTCTTATCCTGAGCATCAATAACTGCAATCCATTAGGGAGCTACAGTGGGAGAATGCTCCCTGTAATTTGCTGTGCTGGGGTCAGGAAAAGCAGGGTGTCAGCAACAGTGACCAGGGGGCACTGGCTCAGTGGGAGGGGATTTCTGGTAATGCAGTAGAAGGAAAGAGCATTTGTATACTGGGTTTGGGAATGGGTTGGTTAGCAGTAGGCTATACTAGGAAGGAACAGGAGAAGAGACTCTGGATTCAGGTGACAAGAGGGAGACAAGTAGTGATACACAGCAAAAGAAGCCTCTAATAACAGAAGATGTGGGGAGGTTCTCCGGGGCTGAGAAGAGAAGCGTAGCAGGCCAGGTAATGGGAGAGAGAGCAAGATAAGACTGGAAATATTTACTACCACATGGCAATGGCCATTAATTTCTACAATGAAAAATTTTCAGGAACGGTTCTTTGATAAAAATCCAAATGAGGGCGTGTTTTATGGGGGAAAGGGTGAGATCTTAATCATGGCTCAGAGAAGCAGTGGAAGACCTACCACTTGAATTGTTTTAAATCAATTCACTGTTTGTAAAGTGCTTTGTCAGCCACAGATGAAAGGCGCTACAGAGGTGCAAAATATCATCATCGTTACTTATTCAAACTAATTTGGATAGAGGTCTGGAAAACAGACTATATGGAACAATCCTTTCCTGGGAGGGGGTGGTGGTAGTCTCTCCCGTCTCTTATTTCATAGCTTATTTACTGCCCAACTGTATAGTTAACTTTCTGTAAGTTGGTTGGTTATTACTGCTGTGCACATTTTGAATGAGTCATATGTTTGTTCTGTAACACTACTGAGGAACAGTCTGTGTGTGTGTGTATGTTTCTTTCAGAGCCAAACAGTTTCAGGAGGAAGTCTGGCATCTATATTGATGGTTCCCAACTAGGGCAAGACTTTATTCACCTGTATCACCTTTTGAGAAACTACAGCAGTTACAAGAATTCAAAACTTTATGGCCCTGATGTTGGTCAACCACGGAAAAACACTCAGAAGTTGCTGAAGAGGTAACAAAGCAGAAACCTGCCATCGTAGGCTTGATGAGAGAAGGCAGTACTCTGAGCGTAGAATGCAGATGTGTGGGAGACAGGTCTGAGAATTTAAGGGATCTGATGATTCCATAGTTGGAACATGCGTAAGGTGTTAGGATGCTGAAACATTAGATTTGATTGAGAACTAATTCTATTTTAGTTTTATGGAAAACTAGAGCCAACAACTGTCTGCCTGTTGGAGTCTGATTAAAATCATAACTGCATTGCCAGAGAGTAAGGGCTAAATCCCAGCTGGTGTAAATTGGTTCAGTTCTACTGATATAAATGGAGCTACTCTGATTTATGGCAGAAGCTCTGGCCCTAAAGGGTGACAGAAACTCACTAACCCACACACTTTTCAGTCAGCACCAGAAAAGTGAGTCCCCACCTTTCAGCAATGATATAGCAACAAATGCTGTGTCAGTCTCTTACTGCTTTATTATTTATTGTTTTTACAAACTATTTTTCAGTCCATCCAGTGTACTGTAAAATATTACCAGAAATAACTGGCATAAATTCAGTATAATACATTCAACAAATTTTAAAAACTCAAAGGAAGGAGGAAGGTAGGGCAGGGTATTATGAATATTTTTTAAATTTAGGTTAGGATGTCTAAAACATGTGAAGCATCAGTGAGATTGCAGCATTTGATATAATGGAAAGCTTGTGCTTTAGGTTCTTGTACATCTTCTGATACCAGTCAAAAAGCCCCAAATCCACTTCTGCTGTAGTCACTAAATCCTGTTTAAATAAAAGTTTTAACTAGTGTTTTTCATGTGAGAATCTCAATATTGCACAAACATTAAATAACCCTCAACAGTCCACTGGTGTAGGTAAATGCCACTAACCCCATTTTACAGATGAGGTAAACTGAGGCTCAGAAAGGTTGAGTGACTTGCTCAAGATCACTCAGAGGCAGGATTAGTTTTCTGCAACTCTTTTTTGTGCTCATAGCCCCACAAAATAATGGAGGTATTTTTTGTTTGTTGACAGCTTCCTGAAATCAGGAGGGAAAGTAATTGATTCTGTTACCTGGCATCAGTAAGTATTAAGTATCTGTTTGGTTGCTATAGTATTAATAGATACAGATTTTTGTGAAACATTATTGATTTTAAATACCGTGATGGCAAAAGTAGAAAAACATCAGTTGAAACAGCTGTTCACACACACAACCACTCGCTGTGGAACTCTGTCCCCGTCGAGTGGTGGGTAGGCCGCAGAGAGAGGTGGATGAAATTGCATACAAAGTGGGGTCTTAACTCATGCAGTAGAGCCACAGGCTCCTGGAAACAAAAGACCCAGGTTCAGTCCCCACTGCCTGGCAGCATGATGTTACACCAACCCTGAGTTAACAATATCCTACTTTTAATAAAAAAGAACAACAAAAGAAATCATTTAGGGCCCTACCTTGCAACCCAAACGAACATGGGAGGTTATCATGGTAGTAAGCAGGTTTTTCAGGATCGGACGTTAAAGACTGACTAATCAAAAGGTTCTCATATTTCAGAATGATTCCGCAATACAGCTTATTGCAACAATGTTATTCTGCAAGTCTCTTGGCTTTGCGTTTGAAAAGCCAGGGTGGCACGTAGTTGAAGGTGAATTATTAGTGCTAAAATATCAGCGAAAGATTTAATTGGCAACATTTGTAAACACAGATTGTGACTTTTTTTCTTATTTTTTATAAGGTTTGCTTGTTAGGTGTTGATAAGGATTCTGTATGGTACCAGACTTTTGACAATTCCTGCATGGAAGTTTTGTGTCTCTTTCCAAAATGCCAGTCTATTTCTTCTCCGTCCCACCATGCTGATGTATCCCAGGACTTCTCCAATGCCATGCACGGAGTTTCCCCCATGATTTTACTTCTCCTTTCCCTGTTCTAAATAAACAGTATATACCAAGAGAAGAGATTTTAAAAATGTTAGGATTATCTAACAGGCCTCTTGGCGCTCCAGGTCAGTGGCTATGCAGCTCCAGTAAAGGTGGAAAGATGCAGTGGCATTCCTGAGCATTCTATAATGTAAGGATAGCCAATAGTCTACTTCCTGTGGCTGTGTACAGGGCTCCATGTGATTACTAAGCTTATGTGAGCAATGATCACAAAGGAGAGACTTCCATCGTGTTAAGATGGAGCCAAGAAGTCCTAGCAGGTACATTTTTTCAAAGCAATGCAAGGAGTTAAGCAGTTTTTCTGACCAGGAAAGGGTGTTGTTCCAACAGACAAGGTCCGGTGGGCTTTTGCATATGTAGCATTTGGACAGGCACAGCCTCTGACATATGCAGACTGAGCAGCAGCCTGGATTATTTCAAAACTCCACAAATGCTACAGAACTTGTAACTGAATAGACTTTCCTACTGGGAGGTGAGTGGGGCTTGGTTGGCATAAAGGAGAAGGAGAGAGTCTTAAATTGATTAGTAATTTGCACTTTCTAGCTAATAGTTCACTTTAAACAGCACAAGGAACTGTCCCAGATGAAACAGCCATGTCAGAAATGAGGGTAATGCCACAGGGTAACTAATTATGCAAATAACTTAACAGTTGAGAGAGGAGTGTTAGAGATGGACGCTGTTTGTTGCAAAAACACCATTTGCAATTCAAGGAAGTTTATCTGTTGCCTGAGTGGAAGCATGATCCAGCTGCCCCTTGGCTGACACACAGGCTTTGGCTAGTAGAGACAATAATCATAGATCATTAGGGTTGGAAGGGACCTCAGAAAATCATCTAGTCCAACCCCTTGCTCAAAGCAGGACCAATGCCCAAATCCAAATGGCCCCCTCAAGGATTGAACTCACAACCCTGTGTTTAGCAAGCCAATGCTCAAACCACTGAGCTATCCCTCCCCCCCAAGTCTGAAAGAGAGAGGAAGGGAGAGAGTCATATCCTTCAGGATAAGGCCCATGTCAATACTGTTGGGGCCTATGAGTTGGAGTCCCCTGGGTGCTGAAGGATGCTCCTGTCCAGTTGTTGCTGAGGCTATGGAGAGGCTTGGAGGTTGAGTTCTCTCAGAGACTATCCCACAGAATAGCTGGGAGGTCTGTCATTAGAGACAGTAAGACCTAGTGACCAGGTCAGATTGGCCTGCCCTCCCACAAAAGGAGCACATCAGCCATTTTAAACATCCCGGTAGGTAGGAGATCTGTGTTGGAACTGAGCCATATTATCTGTTGGACCAGTTTGCCTCATTATAGTCAGTGGCGCTGTGTGAGTGCGACTGAGAATTCAGCCCAGTCAGAGAGAAGCTAGTCTAGAGAACATTCCAGAAACCATCACCAAGAGCGCAAACTAATGCCACCAGTGCAGTGTGTAAATAGGGATGGTCCCAGGAGCCTTAGGCAACATGAGTTGGTGCTTTACATTCTGCATTTTTCTTCATTGCTTCTGCCTGTTCAAGTTTAGTGTAAACAAAGCCCCTTCAGGTTAAAGATGAACTTCTTCCATTCTGAGAATTACCCATGCAATTATCATTAATACAACTTCAGCTGCACGCTTAAATTCCCATTCACGTTTGACAGTGTGCCTCTGATTGGGACCCAGCCCAGTGTGTAAATCATAGAAATGTTATCTGAATTGCCAATTTCCATGTATGTGTTCTAGTGATGTTGTTTTTAAGTGTTGACATATGGGCAAAGCTTTATAAAATAGAACCTTAATTTAGGAAAGCACTTAAGAATGTGCATAACCTTAAGCATGTTCTTAGATCTCTTTGTCACCAATGGGACTTAAAAACATGCTTAAGTGTTTTCCTGAATAGAGGTGCTTTCCTGACTTTGGATCTATATTGTTCAAGATCCCAGGTCATTATCACATAATATTATACAGCTGTAATGTATTTTTAAAATGTAATTAAAATACATTTTAAAAAATTTCTGTTTGATTAAGGTTTGTAAAATAAAGAAACTAATTAATACAACTCTACATAAATGAACCCACTAAGTTAATTAGATAGACAAATAATATTTCACTATACGCAGCAAGTCTGCCTTAATAATAGAACCAGCAACTAATGTAGAAAAGTGATTTTGCTACAGAACTCATCTACAGTTGGGAGTGTTGCTGGAATATTTTAGGTCTAGATATTCAGGTTCTGTGTGAATGGGGAGAAGCCATTTGTAAGAAAGGCAGTGTTAGTTTTGTGATCTCAGGTTAAAAATCAAATTTTTTAATGTCCACTTGAGTTTCTCTTTCCCTGTAGCAGTGATGTCCTCAAAACACTTGTAGCACTCTGTGCACTTCCAGCTGGTTTTGATGTCTGCTTTTTTAGGTCAAACACAGTAATGCTGAACTCAGGATTGGCAACTAAGTGAAATAGGGGACAGAGTTGTGTTGTGTTTTTTGTTTTTTTTGTTTTTTTTTACATGTACATCCAAAGGTGAACCACAAAGCAAGAAGAAAAGCGTGTCTATATAAATGTATAAAGGAGATCTCAAAGTTCTTTCTATTCCACTCCCTCCACTTGCACACAGATATACTTTCCTTTCTGATTCTCCATTACAATCAGGCTTTGACTATCTTTTGTGGGTGGATGGCCGTAGGAGGACTGAAATGGTAACACCATAACAGGTTGAAACCTGAGATGTTGATTTTCCCAACCCATAAGACAAGTCTGACTTAACATCCCTCGCCCCCTTCAGCGGATGACAGGGAAAGCTGTAGCCTTTTGGGATGTTACCACCAAAGTCCTCCAGCTAAAAGTGGGAAGTTGGAACATGACAGACCTAATGTAAATAACAGCCGCAGTATTTTTTCTGTTTATCTTTGTACATCAGTGGTTTTCAACCTGTGGCCCGTGGATTCCTGGGGGTCTACAGACTGCCTAAGATTTCCAAAGGGGTCCGCAGCTCCATTCAAAAATGTTTAGGGGTCTGCGAATGAAAAAAGGTCGAAAACCACTGTTATACATCATAAAGGAGTAATAAAGGCCCCACACATCTATTTATCAGTAAACATTTAATGATTTGGGATCTTGATTTTTAAAAGTTAGGCTGTTGACAATTTTATGATTTATACTGATTTAGTCGATGGTGGCCAGCAACTCACATATGTGCCCAGACAAGAGAAGGCAAATCGGTTTTTTACTGGCTGAGCTTATCCCTGCTTGAAATCATGTAAGAATAGCAGGGGCAAAATATTGATGTTAAATCTGTAAGAACAGACAGCAGTGAGATGAATAACAAAGTTCTTTAAATCACGTTTTGTAACTTTGGCTGTGTCATTTAGTTTTGCTTGGTTGGGATGTCTCTTAATCTTTCAGTTACTACGTAAATGGACGAATCGCTACCAGAGAGGATTTCTTGAGTCCTGAAATGCTGGATACCTTTATTACAGCAGTAAAAGATGTTCTTCAGGTACATGTTATGTTAAATTGTCTGTACACTCAGCTACCGTGATGATGGGCCTATAAAAACCAGAATAGAAATTCTTGGCTAGCGATACATCTAAAGAATCTCAATATTCAGATGCTGTACTCATTGTAAATAATATAACAAATATTGTCAGTGCTAACAATCTTTGATCTCAAGGAAGATATTTTAATATGAGGTATCTACTAAGCAGAAGGTTTAACATATTATAAACCATGAAAATGAACTGATAGTTATTTGTTCATGCCATCAGCCCCAGAGATGAAATTTATGGCTAGAATCTGCCCCCTTACTCACACTAAGTAGTATCTTATTCCCAGAGTACTCCTGCTGATTTCAACAAGACTACTTACATAGTAAGATACTGTGTGTAAGGGTTGCAGAATCTGGTCCTGATTAATTTAGATTTGGGAATCTATTCTTTAATATATGTGAGTTTAATATAAAAAAGAGGTTTTTTCTTTCCTCTACTCCTTTTCATCAGAACTCTTATGGAGCCTTGGCTCATTAAATATAGTCATATTAAGAGGCCCTGAAAGTCGTATGATCTCTCTAGAGATCTGTTCTAAAGTGCATAATTTGTGACTATTTAGGCAGATCCATATATGTACTTACTTTCCTGTCTTTATCTTAATGATGCAACATTCTCTAGATTGTTGATGGAACTGTACCTGGTAAAAAGGTGTGGCTAGGAGAAACAAGTTCAGCCTATGGAGGTGGAGCTCCCAGACTGTCTAATACATATGTTGCTGGTTTTATGTAAGTAGAACAGCATGCCTTTAAAGTTACTCTCTCTTTCTATAGGGCTCTGGGTTTTTTAGGAACTCCTCCAGTTAAACGACCACCATTAAATACCCAGCATGTCAGCAACATTCTCCTTCTGAGTAGGACTGGCTTTCGTTGGAGCCCCGTAACACTTCTGCATGCAGACCTGAGGTGGTCACTCTCATGCCAGTTAGTCTCCAGGAACAGAGAACATTGATCCAAGAACATTCCCTGTGTGAGGGATCTAGCCAAAGACATGGTATTTTATGTTAAGTAGTGGCCAGGAGAATGTTTGCTTGACTTTTAACACTGTATAGAAAGGGTGGCCAAAATAAGTGTGGCCTATAGACTGCAGTACAACCATCATAGCATTCTGTAGGGTCAGTGGTTCATGTGTAAGTTTGGAGGTGTGGCTCAGCGAAACTACAGGTCTCAGCATACTAACACCGATCATACAAGGGAAAAAAGTTCTGGTATTATCCCTAGTTTCATGCATAGCTGGTGCACCCTCCACTTGTGATGCAAAATAAGATGCGACTGACAGAGCACATCTTCGCCATATGTTTGTCTGTATTTCTTTTTTTTGGCTGACAGTGAAATAACTCACCACACAGATGTTTAAATTGTTGCCACTGGATTTCAACATTAACGCTTCATAGAAATGAAAGGACAATGTTTACGCTTTTCTCAGAAGTTAATTTCAGTCAGTCTGCAGACTCGGGCAGACATGACTGCATTGGTTCACGTCTGGTTCATGTTTTAGCGACCAAAAAATCTAGATAACTATTTTTACAAATGAAAGTCAAAAGCTAGAGCACAAGATGATCTCTTCATGTGAAGCTCCATCTGAAACTTATTGCTTCTGTTCAGGACACAATCACACGCTGAGCCTTTTCATCTCCATAGGCTGCTGCTCTTTACTCAAGACGAAGATGGTGACAAGAGAGTTTAAGGAAACAGCACAGTAGACTCAGACAGCTAGTCAGATGGAATGTGAAATGGATTTTCAAGGACACTCCTGCCATTTCTGTATTTTGATTGAGTTTCATGGGGTTTTTGTGCTTAGTATTATCATTTGATTTTAATTCTTGTTTAATGTACAAGGCAGCTGAGATGGCATGTAACATAGTTTAGATGAGCAGTTTTTTCCCTGTTTATTTTGGCGATGGTAATGCAAACATTTTTTTTTCTTTTTTTGTCTCCTGTTCTCTGGCAGGTGGTTGGACAAACTAGGACTGTCAGCCAGAATGGGTATTGATGTGGTGATGCGACAAGTGTTCTATGGAGCAGGAACCTATCACCTGGTGGATGCAAATTTTGAACCTTTGCCTGTGCGTATACAATAACATTGCCTTAATAATAATCATACATATTGTGTCTGTGTCTGTTTGTATTCTGGTTAAACCTGATGTGGAGAGAGATGCCAGCTATTTTTCCCTCCCTAAAGAGACTGACATATACATGCCTGTGACATACCAGGGTACAATCTAGACTAATGAGCAGGTGTGTCACTCCTGCCCTGCAGCCTTGAGTGCCTTACGATGCCTTACTGAAGTAGCTCCCACCTAGGCCGCTCACAACCAGCCTTCCAGCATGCAGGCCACACCCTGAGTGTCCGTATGTAACTGCAGCCTGCCTGCCACACTTGGGTTATGCTCTGGCTCTCTCTAGCCTTGGTTATACTGTAGGGTGACCCCAACACACCCCTAGTCCCAGATTTCCCTTTGGAAATATATGTCCTGCACTGCCCAGCCCTCTCCTCGACAGTACAAATTATATTAAGTTGGTTGTTCCTTTAAGAGAATAATATGCCCCCAACTTGTCACCCCAAATGGAGTTACTCAGCCACTTCAATTTAAACACACTGGATTAGATAAACCAATAAAACAAGTTTATTAACTACAAAAAGAGAAATTTTAAGTGAGTACAATAAGGTATAAAAGTCAGAAATGGGTACAAGAAAAATAAAGACTAACACCTAATTTAACAAACTATATCAGATTCAAGCAACATTTCTTACCACATATTTACTGCAGTCTTACTGACCAAACTGTAGGACGAAACCCTCCCCAGAGTCCAACGATTACTTCCTTTGTCCATTCAGGTACAGTGAATGCGATAAGCAGGGAAAGAGAGAGGGGTGCCTTGGGGTGTTTGTCCCTCCTTTTTATAGTTTCAATCCCTCTCTTGAAAAACATTCCCAGCTGAGCATGGGAGACAAAAAGTCAGTGTGGAAGGATGTTCTGTGCCGGTTTTTTCTCACCTGTTTGAGCTTCCTTTGTTTCCCTTCCTGCCTGATGACTCTGTTTACTATTTAAATGCAAATTAAGCAGAGCATACCTTCCTTTATTTAGGACAGACCTGTTTGCCAAGTTCTGTTTGGGCAGGGCTGTGGGGTTTGGAACATGTGTTAATAACATCATAGAAGGAACTCTTATAACTTTACTGACAGCATTGCCACACACATTTTATCAGGACTGTACTGACCAGCAAATCATGAGTTTTCAAATGATACCGTACAAGACATGCTTTGTACAAAAATTATTACACTAGCATGTAGGTGTGATCAAAGGGTTACATTCTCTCACAGTATCCACGTATCTAAAATCAATTAAGTTCTGAATATGGATCACGTGCAGTCTAAGAAAACAATAGGTAAAGAAAAATAGGGGGAAAATTATGTGCTTGAGCAGCAAAGACAGACCTGAGCCACAATGTTCTGATCTAGATACAAACTTCCCCAAGTCTTCTGAGGAGTCCATGCTTTGGTTCGGAGGTTTCTCTAATGAGTGGTAAATGATTTTCAAATGTTAATGATTTGAGATGTTTCAACTTAATTATTTGTTTTGAACTAATAGCATAAGAATGTTATTTTTAAGAACAAAGCTGTTAGTCATAATCATTGAGATAAAAAAGCAACAGAAACCAATACACTTATTCATTTCCTTATAACACAGGGATCCAGATTTATTTGGATTAACTATAGGTTCTACTCTCTTTCTATGAGTGTAGAACTCTCATTAGTGCTAATTGC
The DNA here is from genome assembly GCF_003597395.2 of Chelonoidis abingdonii. Taxonomy (NCBI): domain Eukaryota; kingdom Metazoa; phylum Chordata; order Testudines; family Testudinidae; genus Chelonoidis; species Chelonoidis abingdonii. Next base: position 18,448,795 of record NC_133773.1, on the reverse strand, counting down.
GATTATACATGGCTATGGGGATGAGTAACAGTTCCCATCCTTCTTTCCTACCTTCCCCACGCTTATCTGTTTCCAAGTTGTGGCTGCTATAAATTCGTGAAAAAAGGGCTTATAATGGAAACTGGTGTATGTAACTATGATGCTGTTTTATGTATCCTGCTCATTGTAAGATGTCCCCAGGAGGCAGGGCTGTGGGGGGATTTAAGAGTTAGTATTTGTCATTCTTGTTTTCCTTAATCTAAAATAGAAGTCATCTAGAGCAGATAGTGGGAAATGTATATGATTGTAAATAAAGCCAGTTCTCTGGGTTTGCTGGTGAATCACTCATCTGAAAATTTAGATCTTTTTCTATACAGCAGCCTTCGTTCTGCAGGGCAAATATCTTTCATGAACCAGAGGAAATTTAAAAATAACAGGCTTATTTTGGAACCAGTCAGCCTCCATATGGTCCTTATACATATGGTTATGGGGAAAGAAACGAGTTTGCTAAAATGGAACTTGTCTTTTCCCTATGTGTTTTCCAAGACATATCTACCAAGCTTATCTAAAGTCCATGTTTTCCCTGGCATTAGAACTACAGAGCTAATCTAGCAGAAAGTGAGTTGCAGTGTATGCTATCTCCTCTTAAAAAAACAAACCAAGTTAGAAAAAGGAATAGTGCAGCAATTTAAATACATGGGTCCCTGATCCTGATCTTACAGCATTTTTGCATTAGGATAATTACAGTGACTTCAGTGGAGTTACTCCTGACTCTCTCGATTGTGTACGAGTTCAGAATTGATCTCCTGATATTTATAAAACTGCTTTATTGGAGAAGAGCTGTTCAAACCAGGCACGGTTAGAGCTAATTGAGGGTCCATCCCCATGAAGTACTGAGGGCAGCTCAGCTCCTGTTGATTTCAGTTGAAAGTTAGGGCGCTCAACACTCTGCAGAAGGTGCTTACCATTGTGCAGGATCAAGATCTGCATCTCCCACATGAAGGACTCCTATTATCCCCCTATGAAGAGAGGAGAGCAAAATAGCTCTAAATGTACCTTCTACACTCAGCAAATCGATAACAGGATTTTTCTTTGTCACGTTATTTGTTGTGAATTTGAACTAATTTGATATGAAAGACATTACAAAAGAGAAAATAAAAGGAAAAGCACCAAGATAGCAGAAAAGCGACTCTGTTAATTAAACAAAAAAGTCACTCACCATATACTGCGTTAGCTCTAAGCTGCACTAGCAGATGCAGTCACCAGGTTTTTAGTCATTATATATCATCTGCATGAGGGTATTCACACTCCCAACAACTTGATGGTGGTAGCAGAGTGAATGTACAATCAGAACATACCGTGTGTGGCTTGCCAAGTTCTGCAATTTATTGGAGGGTGGGAGGTGCAGCCACTGGAGCCTGTGAGCCCAACGTGGCTCAATATCCATCATTGGATGGTGGATCTAGTGGTTTCAGGAGTCTGCACTTAGGTATTAAAAATGAGAGGCTGCAGCCTGCCCTGGTACATGCATATTGGATGTGGCCCTCAAGCTCCTGGCTAGTTATCATTGGGACCTTGTTAGGGTAACATTTTGGATACCCCTGACACAGAGTATGGTGATATTGTAGTCTAGTGCCTGAGTGTAATTTCCCTCTTACCTAAAATACCTTGTTTGCCGTATGGAAACATGTTTTGTTTTATATGCAACACAGGATTATTGGCTTTCTCTGCTGTACAAAAAACTGGTTGGCACCAAGGTACTGAAAGTTGGCCTGAAGGGAGCAGATCCGAAGAAGCTTCGAGTGTACCTTCATTGCACGAATAACCACAAGTAAGCATTTAAATACAACAGCCAGGAACAACTGAATACAGTAAAAACAGAGGCCTTAATGCACAATGAGCCTATTGTAACCAATGGAAACATTCTGACAGGCTAAACAGGGCTGTGGATCAGGCCCCGCAATTGATCTGCAGTTACACAGTGTAACACCTAGAATGGGGAGGGGAGTTCTAGAAAAACATTCAGGAGTCTCTTATGAAACTTTCAACAACTAGGTCCATAGGAATTGCTATAGTGAATTATATGAGAAGGTATAGATGGTATTGAGGTTAAAGTCCTGGGCTGGGACTCAGGAAATCTGAGTTTTATTCTTTGCTCTGCTTCAGACATCGTGTGTGACTTTGGGAAGTCACCACATTTCACTGTGCCTCAGTTCCCCATCTGTAAAATCGAGATATTTCTTCCCCCCGCCCCCAGCCCTTTGGTCTAACTCTCTGGGGCAGGGGCTGCTTCTCACTGTGCGTGTACAGTGCCTAGCACAATGGGGCCCTTATCTCAGCTGGTACTTTTGGATGGTACTGTACTACAAAAAAATACCACCACCATTGGGTCCATCCAGTCCAATATCCTGCCTCTTGTGAGGGGCTCTGGGAGGAGTCTTCTTACCTGCCATAGAACTAATTCTAAGGAAATGAGAGCAGTGTACTTGCAGGTGCAACCTTGTACCTCATCTTCTTGCCATCCATGTTGCTTCCTTAGTGGCTAAGGCACTGGGGCTGGTGGGGTAGACATAGCTGCAGATGCAGCAGCCCATCGCATGTCTCCCTGCATTCTGGGATGTTGTGAGCAGTTCATCGTGTACTGGGGGCACAGACACACACATGGAATTTTGCCATTCATGCTCTCCTGGGCAGAGAAACCACAATTGTTCTGGTGAAGAGGGAACGTGATCTGCCCAATTGTGAATACAGCTCCTTTCAAATACTATCACTTATTTTTAATATGTGATTGCTAATGTGCCTTTCTCTTCCCTTTCAGCTCAATGTACAAAGAAGGGGATGTTACTCTGTTTCTTTTAAACCTCTATAATGTCACCAAACACGTGCAGTTGCCCCATAACTTATCTAATAAACATATAGATGAATACCTTTTATTACCTCATGGGGAACAGCACATACTTTCCAGGTGAGAATCCATTTTCTTTTATTGTAAATTGTACTCTCACTATCATGTAGATGAGCTATAAAAACAGGTCTCTATCTTCAATTTTTTAGGATAAATAATTACTTTGATGTTTTAGTTTTTTGTAAGTGCTCACTTATAACGTTTGGTCTCCTAAAACCAGGAACTGTTTATAAATGTTGTTGATATGGTAGCTCTGCAGACATGTAATGACTATTATTGATGATCTGTTTCTGCATTTAATATGGAACATGGAAGTGATGGACCATCACAAAAACGTATTGATCAAAAAGGCTGCCTGTATCCAGGGTCAGTATTTTAGGCTTGATTCTAATCTCAAACCGATTTTGAACACAGGTTTAACTGCAGCGATTTCAGGGGAGTTACTCTTAATTTACACTGGTTTTATTAAAATTAGAACCAGGCCTTCCGTGTTTAACACCTCCTATTAATATCGCTAACACAAAAATGGTCAGGATCTGCATCCTTAGATTCTAAGGTCAGAAGGGACCACTGTGATCATCTGGTCTGAGTGCACCTCTTTGGGTGTCGTGTATTAACAGTTTCAAGAGAAACAGAAGTTTATCTGTGCTTTTCAAAGTACGTTCTCCACCCAGCTTGTGATTGTAAACAGTTTAACAACAAAAAGTCTACTTTTCAGTTTTCCTTAGTTACCCCACGTAAGTGTGTGTGTGTGTGTGTGTGTGTGTATATATATATCATATACATAAATACATGTAGCTTTCAGGCAGCTTAATAGATCTAGCAGGCACGCTGCCAGTATCCTGTACACTTGTAAGTCTGTACGGATGGGGGTGGAAGTGGTTTAACTAGTTTTAAAGCAAGATAAATCTGCCTTAATGTCCACACTTTCCTCCTTTCTTCCAGTCACACCAAGTGAGCTTTGTGTTAGGTGGTGCACACAATGCATAACTAACCCAACAACCTCTCTCCATGCAGGTCTGTTCAGTTGAATGGTCATGTCTTAAGGATGGTGGATAACAAAACACTGCCAGCACTTTCTAAGAAACCCCTCCCTCCCGGGAGTGCTCTTGGCCTTCCAGCTTTTTCATACGGATTTTATGTAATAAAAAATGCAAAAGCTATTGCCTGCATTTAAACACATCCTCACAGGACGGTTGCAGGCGCATTATGGCTAAAACTCAGGTTTGATACTAGAGGGTCACGTTTTTGCAATAAGCATTAACTCTGGCAAACTTGCTGCAAATTTGCTGGAGTGGCAGCAAACGCTGGGGGAGGAGAGGGCATAAATGCATATTCTGTACTGTGTACATGAACCATATTGATGTAAACCTCCAAGAACATTGTCCCCAGGTTTTGGGGAGGTTGCTTCCTTCCTCTCTTGGGTCCCCAGTGGTCCACTTAGCAGCAAGTCCTTCTCTTTTCCGCACACTCCTGTCACAGGAGCTGATTACACTGTGTCTGCAGATCTGCCAGCTAAAGACTTTGATATTCCCTCATCGCCTAGGTTATATAAATTTAAGCACAATTGTTATAGTAGCCTTTTTTTTTTTTTCTGAGAGCAGATGAGGTTCATGAGGGCTTTTTAAAAAATATATCCTCCCCCTCAGTGTTTTTACTCACGCTGTTCCTTTAATGTCCACACAATATGGGAGAGCAGGAGACAATCATGGGAAAGCCACCACTCGCTACTGCAGGTAATGAGCTTCTGATTTTTTTGTGCATTAAGGAATGTCCAAAGCGCAGCTGCACTTTTCAACTGTTAGTTATGTTGGGGGCGAGGGATGGAGAAAACAAGCAAAAGGAAGATGAATAAAGGAAGGAGGGAAACAGTGAGGAAAAATGTTGAAACTTAGGACTTGTCTACACTTACAAGTACAGCTATGCCACTGTTGTGCTTAGTGAAGACACTACCTGTGTCAACAAGCGAGCTTCTCCCATTGACGTAGGTACTCCACCTTCCCGAGAAGCACTCCTGTAGACATAGCGCTGGCTCCAGTGGGAGTTAGGTCAGTATAACTACATCACTCAGAGGTGTGGATTTTCACTCTGATAAAGCTTTTCACTCTGCTATACTGATTTTTCAGGATAACTATGATCTCCTTTTAACCTGCTTCGCTGGCTCACAAATGTCATCAGTGTTGGGAAAAAGGTACCTCTGAACAACGCCATGAGGAACTGTGAATATGCTTACTGAAGTCCCCTCATGTCACTACCAAGTGCCTGAATTATGATCAGGCTGGATGGTTTCACTAACTGTAGGGAAGGCACAGAGGGTCCGACTCAAAGCCCATTGAAGTCGGAGATAAAACTTCACTGGGCTTTGGATCACGCTAAGAATAACAAACATGACTGTAGGAGACAGCTGATTTCTCCCAGTCAGAACTGTGAGACCTCTCCAAGTCTATGAAAGTCAGGAGATCTTTTAAGATTCTTTGGGCCAGCAGTAGTAAATGTCATCTGGCGCCACCTTCTCTTGGTAACCTTTCAAAGCCAATTTTCCTTCTCCCTTAAACTTACTGCATTCTTCCTATACCTTTACTTAGGAACTATTTATTCTGTCACAAATAAATCTCAAAACACCAAACAGCAATATAACTTAAAGCACAGCTATTGCCTTCGATATTTGTTTGTAGCTAGTTTTCTTAAAAAACATACAACCTGCTACAGTGCAAACTGTGAATGCTTATTTTGAGATGTATCAGGGAAAAAGTTTCATATGACTATTTTTCCTATTCAGGATTTAAGAGACCCAATTGAGTAAATAAGGAACCAAATTGAGATTGTTTTTTAAAAAACCCAACTACTTTATAAACCTACAAATCACTGAAATACAGTTATGACATTTTGTTTAAAAATTGCAATGAAAACATAATTTGTGTTCAACTTAAAATATTTCATTGCAGTATTTGCAATGCAAAAAGTGCACTATTGTGCTAATACATATTTGCCCAAAAGTGAAATTGGTATAAACAAAAGCAAGACCAAGTCTCCCTTCATTCTCCAAATGGAAGAAGTAAATAGCATAAATTATGAAAAAAAATTAGATTTATAAATGTTTAGTTGTAACAGTCTAAAGTTTTGAAAAACAAGTAGTAACATTTGGTTTTCTAACCTGACAGCATGCTTTACAGAACCGTTCTTAAACCAGCAACACAGCCAACCCTGTTTGTAATGACTTTATATTTGCATATTTTAATAAAATTTATATTACAGTTTAATTGTGGTTTTCTTTACAATATCAGTTTAAAAATGGAAACACAGCTCTCACTGTTTGTTTTACTGTTGTGACATTTTTATATTTGCACATTTTTAATAAAGTAATTTATCACATTTTAGTAATTGTGGTTTTCTTTAGAAGGTTTGTTTTTAGCTTATTCACATCTGGGAAAGGTAAATCCTTACAGTCAGATTTTTTTCTTTTAATCAAACCTCCCCCAGCTTCTTTCTGTGGTTTCCCATGAGAGTGCAAGAGAGAAAAAATAAAAGAACCTCATCTGAAGCACACAACCTCTTATTGCGATTTATATTTTTTGTGGAACATCATCTGACAAACATTGATTTTACAGTTTCAACCAGATGAATATAAAACAAGGGATAACAGTACAAATGCAAGGGAGCATGGAGACAAGGCTTGTGATGTCAACATGTAAATCATTGTGATAGTTTCATTTTTAAACATATGGCCTCTTTAATAGATAATTATCATTACAGAGGTAACAATTAGTGATATTTAGAACTTGGATAATGTTTTTCAATCTCAAAACACTTTACCAATGTCATTAATCTTTATAACACCCTCTGAAGAATACTATATAATGAACAGGAAAGCACTATTAGCTGCACTGTACAGGTGAAGACATTGAGGCACTGAAGTTAAATGATGTGTCCAAGGTTACAAAGGGTTCAGTGTCAGAGCCTGAATTAGAATCCCAGGTTCTCAGCACTGGGCTCATGTAACTTGACCATGCCTATCTCCCGCCCACTACAGTTGTTGCCTTAGCATCTTGTTTTATGGTTTTTCCATGGCATTATAATAAACCACAGGAATTTAATCCAGACTGAGGAATTGATACATACATGAAATCATAGCTCATGAATTTTTTTCCTATCCCCATTTTAATTATTTTCAAAGAAATTACTTTGTTGTTTTAATACTCATGGCATTTTTCAGAAGTATAAAAGAGAGAACAGCATTTTTGTACAGCAGGAAAAATTAACAGCTTTGGCATGTACCTCTTCTCCCATTGTCCCCAGAATTGGGAGGAAGGGGAATTCAGGTTCACACACTTGACATGGTTTGGTTAAGCAAACGTAACCTAATCATCATTAAGTTCTGTGTTTTGAAGTAGTATTTTCCAGAAGATGGTTATCTCCCATGAACTCGTATAGTCCAGCTACTTAAAGTACGTCCTTAAGCATGAAGCAGAGACAGAGACTGGCTCTCCTTACAGTGAACGGGGCAGGGGAGGAGGGGAAGAAGGCAAAGTGTGTCTAAGAAGTTTTCAGTGTTAAGACACTGAAATTTGGGGTCCTGTTTTGTTAATCACAATGCAGCAGGTTGGTATATGTCAACGTTCAAGGTACCTGTGAAGGAAAATGATGAGGGGGGGACATAAATAACCAGGAAAGAATTAATGAAGCTAGAGTCTCCAACTGCATGGGAATCATTAGCAACCAACTACCTTATGTGATCACCCTCCTCTCTGCTTAGGGACGGTGCTTACAGCATTTCTGCTCTTGAAAAGATAGCAAAATTCTGAGCTGGGATCATTAGAGTGAGAGATTTTAAAATGATGGCTCCTTTTTCTATGGTATAGTCATGTGAAGTGGAGAAATGATATATAGAGATAGGTGCAAATCCAAACAGTAGAACCAAATGGCTGGGAACTTTGGGAAAGCATGACTCTGAAGCTGAAAGTAGTGGGCCATGTGATGAAAGCTTCCAGAAGAATTCCCTATGTGTGAATATCAAAGTCTTTGGATGGAGATAGGTAAAACAGAACAGCAAAAGTTCTTATTGTGCCTTATAAAATGATAGTCAAAAAGAAAATTATTTGCATCTACAATTTTTGTATTTCTGTTACAAATAAATTCTAAGGTTACTATACCATTCTTTCCTCTTTTTTGCAATCTGTTTACTTTGTGCTGATGGTAAATACTTTTTCTGTAAGACCTTAAAGGGGGCATTTACCAGTCACAGCAGAAGAGCTGAAAATGAACAAATATCAAGCAGCATCCACCTGCAGGTGTTACAATTCAGGGCAACTGCACCTCTATTCCACTTCCGTGATCCAGCAAAGGCATCCACTCGAGGCTGCCAGCTTGCCTCACTATCACCTCGCTTGAATGGAGATGGTCTCGCTCCCTCCTGACTGGGGTATTTCCAGGCTGCACAGTCCCCCTGACTGTATTCTGAAATCTCCTACAAAAGACAGACTCCCTAAACAGCACTGATTACTTTGTCTTCAGAGGCTAACAACAAAGTAATTGCCCACAGTTGTAAGGTACCACATAGCACTTCCTCTGCAAACCTATTTTATTCTTAAGTTGAAAACATTCAGAACTACAAAGGAACCACCATGCATGCCAATAAGCTTACCAGAGATCACAGGAGCTGACTTTCCAATGTGCTAGGGTGTGCTTGACCCCCCCAGCTTTGCCCCAGGCCCCTCCCTGCCCCTTTCCACCCCCTTCCCCAAGCATGCGATGTCCTCACTCCTCCCCAGAGCCTCCTGCATGCCATGAAAAAGCTGATCACGGCAGCTGGGATGGAGGGAGAGGTGCTGGGGGATGAAAGGGGGCTACTGGTACGTGCTCAGCACCCAACATTTTTTTCCCATGGGAGCTCCAACCCCAGAGCACCCTAGAGTTAGTGCCTGTGCCAGAGATCACTCCAACCCTATTGTGGGCTTTGGCAGAAGTAGTCCTTCAAAACACCCAAGGAGTTTCATGGTAGTTTCAAGTTTGTCAGTTTCAGCTCAGAACAAGCATCCAGTCTGTTGGGGCCTCAGTAGGCCAACTCCTTCTACCCCTCCCTAAGGATTGGGACCCTCCATAAACTAGGGGGTCCACTTTGTTTGTCACAGCAGGAAGAAGATGATGAACCTGTTTAAAATTAGGCTATTTACCAAAAAATCCTTTCTTCTTCTGCTGGTCCCTAGAGAATCCAGTCTGAACACTTCAACCACTCAGTGACAGACTTGAAGGTGGTAGTTTTGCTTCAAAAACAGACTCTAAAGAGAGACTGCTGAACTCGAATTAATATGCAAATTAGACACAATTAACTTAGGCCTTAACAGAGACTGGGAATGGCTGGGTCATTACACTAATTGAATCTATTTCCCTATGTTAAGTAAGTTCTCCTCATACCTTCTACAGGTCGTCTTAACTATCACTTCAAAAGTTGTTTGTTTTTTTTCCTCCTGCTGACGATAGCTCATCTCAATTGATTAGACTCTTCCTGTTGGTATGCATACTTCCATCTTTTCATGTTCTCTGTATGTATAAATATCTCCTGTCTGTGTGTTCCATTCTGTGCATCCGAATAAGTGAGCTGTAGCTCACGAAAGCTCATGCTGAAATAAATTTGTTAGTCTCTAAGGTGCCACAAGTACTCCTGTTCTGTCAGTCTGAACTAGTATATACTCATCTCTCCAGAGGGTGGCATCAAAGGGCTGATAATTGCAGAAATGTGATTAGCGTCTCCCACGTCCTAGAGGAGTTATATACAATTCCAATAACATACACGACTGATATTTAATACAACAGACCACAAATATATTAAACCTAATTCAATATGTTATTACTTAACTCAGTAAATGTATCATACTTCCATAAAGTTTGGCCAGACTATTATCAATCTGTCATAGTATGAGCAGAGAGAAAAAAGTGAATTGGAGTATTTTTGGTTTTGCTCTCTGGCCTACCCAAAAGGCCCATCTAAACATTAAAAGGGAAGCAGGGAAAAAACCTTAACTGTTGAAGGACCTTTTTAAAATGCATGTGATTTAAATGGTGCTCTATCTGAAATAAAGCTTTACGTAAATTGTTAATCTAAGAAAATGTAATTGGACAGTTAATTTAATGTGTGCGCTAATTTAGGTTCCAATCCCACAAACATTTTAGTATGGTTTTGCAGGATTGGGCCATAGGATGAACAAAGTGCTAATCTTTTGGCCTTTTTTAAAATCATTTCCGCAGTTTCAAATAATAAATCTTCAGACATATCCTGAAACTCAACGATATACACAAATCAAAATATACAGCACAAACAAAACTGCACTACAAGAACAGTCAATGATTATTGCCGGAAATATGACTAGGAATTAGGAAGGGAGAAAGGATGACAAACAGAACATCTAAAGCACTTGTACGCAAACTCATTGTGAAATTATTTTATGGAGACTAATTATAGTGATTGCGAGTGTCTGCCTCCACCCTATCATTGCATTGACATGTAATCCATTTGAGGGCGTAGAGCTCTAAGTGTACTTGTGACTAATACCCGTCCTTGAGGAAATTTTCATTTTTGTGAAATCTCTTTGTGATAAGTTGTATTCTGTGACAAAGTAGAACTTTGATTACTGAGCCCAGATTTACTGCAGCTCTGTTTCTGAAGATTAGCTATCGTGGAACATAAAAATTTATGCACTGCAATATTTTATACACATAAACACACATGATCTACTACTGCTATCACTGAAAGCAGTTGGAGTTTGACCATTGATTTAAATTGGACCAAAGCAGGCTTCTGTCATATGAATGCTGCTTCTCTGATTATGAAAAGGATTCAGCAGGCCCGTAACATCTAATGTACATTGTTGACTGGATGCAGTAACAATAACTCCACATGATTAACAGTGGATCACTAGAGATATCAATCCTTTTTAAAAATAGCCATTACATCTACATACTGGATAACAATGGCACTCATAGTACCATCTCTTTTACCATAGAATTACACTTTAACTGGGCTTGTGATTGAAGACTTTCATTTCACTTTGCTATAAATGGATGTTCATTCCACCAGTGGTCAGCAACTGTGGGTTCCCCTGTGGGTCATGGTGTTCTTCACAGGATGTTTTACTGCCTTAAAGACTATTCTACAGCCGAACAATGAATGGAATAAACTGGGTGACACCCTGAACTGTACTGTTTTTCTCTGTTTCCAGTTCTTTCTCTTAGGATAATTTCAATGAATTTAAAGTTAAGTTTGTAGAGCTTCTGTCAGCTCTGTCACACTGAAAGGGAGAGAGGCTGTGGCATGAGACACCACTTAGCCTCCTGGGGAACTACAGAGGTCATAGAGTCATGATGATTTGATTCCTGATACTGCACAGTCACCTGAAGCTTCTTTTGTAAGAGGCTTCCTGTTATAAATGACTCTTGCTAAATCAGCATATAAACCTCTTACACAGTAAGAGAATGGACTCAACCCATTTGTTTGAGGGTAAGAGAATGTCTACAAAAATAAGTGTCCCGAATAGCTGCAGAGGCAATGGGCAGTAATGGCAAGATAGCAATTGTCTAGTGGCTTTGTCACCACAATGGCTGTCAAGACCTGAGTTCTGTTCTTGCTTCTGCCACTCACTGTGTAGCCTTGAACAATTTACTTAACCTTTCTGTGGTCAGCCTCTCTATTTGCAGAAGAGAATAAATATTTCCCTACTTTTGTAAAAACAATGAGAAGTCCTTGGGTGAAAGGAGCTCTCCCTGTGTACTATACTCATAGTACAACTTTTGCAGTGAAAACGCACCCATGACAAAAATGTTAACTGTAATGTGCTTTCATATCCAAATCAGGCAGGCACCTTGCTCAATGAGCTTCACAGAGATTTTGGTTAAAAAACAAACCTATAAATTTATAGTGTGAAATTAGCGACCAGAGGGAGCAATTACTTAAACTATGCTACAAAGCTCATCTCCTCAATTCATAACAAGTGCTCTCTGTATTTCTAGTGCAGCACTGTCCAGTCCAAGCATTCAAGAATCAGGAGTAAGGCCTCAAAAATCATTAGTTGTTTTTTTTTAAAGTTTGTTTTTTATTTTGCCTTCCAGTTACTTAGCCTTTACAGTGTACACAGGTGATTTATTCAGGCTTTTCTCCTCCACCAGGGAAGCTGAAACTTACTTTTTTAAAGGAAACTGAAATCTTCACATAATTAGTTGCCTCCAGGACCTGAGACTTTAAAATATGTGAAATATCACAAGATCTGGTAATGGTGATGATGGTCTTTGTAATCTGAATGCAGATTGTAATGGGCGATTGTAAATTGTAAAGGGAGATTAGTAAAACACCAAGACAGAGCTGTGACAGCCCACATCCAAATCATACATGTGAAAAATGTTTATCACATATAATCTGTAAAATAAGATTTAAATCTATTAGGCATCAAAGCAGCATATATAAAAATTCCATAAACAATATCAGGTAGTGTTAATACTACTAAATTAAGTAGTAAGAAAAGGCTTTGATAAATAGCTGAAGTGAAGTACTGTAACTAAAGAACTTAAAGTTCTTCACATTTCAATTTATAAATCCCGTTATTTTTAATGCATGTTACCAAATGCACTTAGCAGAAAAGTTGAAGGCCTTTGGTGGGAGCTGGTAGATAAACAGCAAAGGCACAAAGATCCACACACAAAAAGCATGGATTTTTTGTAAGAGAAAATGTATTGAGAGTAGATGTAAACTTAAATATTAGTTCATGGAAATTAGAGATGGAAAAGACCTATTAGGTTATTTAGTCCATCCTCCAGTCACTACATGATTGTTCTCTACATTGTATACCATGTTATTTTGTTCAATCTTTGGGGGGACTATTCCACAGTCCAACAGATCTCAGAGTCAGGAAGTTTTTCTTAATATTCAGCTAAATTTTCATTCTCTTAAATTCCTTTAACTACCTTTGGGTTATTTCGTTTCTTCCCGTTAAACATTTCCTCTTACTGACTTTTTACTCATATCAATTATAGATAACTATCATGTCCACCCTCTTAGTCAACATTTATAACTAACTTTTCCTTATAGTCAGTCTTTCCAGTTCCCTAATTAATTGCTCTTTGCTGAACTCACTGCAATTTGCTTAAGTGTTTCTGGTGCTGAATAGCCCAGAACTGAACACAATATATTAGGTGTAGTCTCAGAAGTTCTATCTGAAACACAATGTACAAACAGCACTACCTTGTACAACAAAAATGCAGCTCTTTCTGTGTAAACAGTCATATCCGCTGACTTTAGTAACCAAGGTACATTTGTACTGCTTTTTACTCCCTCTCATTCTGCAGTGGCCAACAGCTCTGAGATATACCTTGATGAACAGTTCCAATCAATTACACCTGTGCAAATTCAAAGACAACACCAGGGTTGAAGAGATATCAGAAGACATAATTTGGCCTGCAGAAACTTCCGGGCAGAGGTGAGTAAGAAGGAAAGAACCCAGCTTGACTATTTTCAGGCTTGCATTTAGTTAGAAAGAAATATCCTTTGTTTTTGTAGACTGAGTCTATCTTATGTGGAAATCGAGACAGCATGAACAGCCATGTGTCATCCCCCCCTCCCATGCCATTTTTAGAATTACTTTTTAAAAAAATGCAATTTAGAGATTTGTCATATGTGAAAACATTGCAGTGGATACAGAAACTGACTGAAATTAAAGTCCAGGCCTACAGAGGAAAATAATATGAACTAAAGTTAAAATAAAAATATTAAAATGTCAAGTCATTAATTCAAAGAAACACCATCAGGCTAGTTTAGGACCTGAAACATATTCATGGCCTTTTCTTTTTAGCTAGAAGAAACTTTAAAACACATAGAGACTAAGTTTTGTTGTTAAAATATCTGTCACTGTTTTGTATCAGAGGGGTAGCCGTGTTAGTCTGAATCCGTAAAAGCAGCGGAGAATCCTGTGGCACCTTATAGACTTAACAGACATTTTGGATCATGAGCTTTCCTGGGTGAATACCCACTTCATCAGATGAACGTAGTGGAAATTTCCAGGGGCAGGTATATATATGCTAGCAAGCAAGCTAGAGATAACGAGGTTAGTTCAATCAGGGAGGATGAGGCCCTGTTCTAGAGTTGAGGTGTGAAAACCAAGGGAGGAGAACAGACATTTTGGATCATGAGCTTTCGTGGGTGAATACCCACTTCGTCAGATGCATGTAGTGGAATTCCAAGGGCAGGTATATATATGCTAGCAAGCAAGCTAGAGATAAGAGGTTAGTTCAATCAGGGAGGATGAGGCCTGTTCTAGCAGTTGAGGTGTGAAAGGCCTCATCCTCCCTGATTGAACTAACCTCGTTATCTCTAGCTTGCTTGCTAGCATATATATACCTTCCCCTGGAAATTTCCACTACGTTCATCTGACGAAGTGGGTATTCACCCACGAAAGCTCATGATCCAAAACGTCTGTTAGTCTATAAGGTGCCACAGGATTCTCTGCTGCTGTCACTGTTTTGATGTCCCTAGCTCTGCAGTGGGGAATGTATATGACATTCTGGGGTGCAATCCAGACCAGTAAGGAGCTGAGTCACTCCTGCAACACAACCTTGAGTGCTTCACAATGCTTCACTGTTATTGCGTACAACTTGGGTTGGTCACAATCAGCTTGCCAGCGCACAGGTCGCACCCTGAGTACTGTGTAAAGCCACAGCACTGGCCCAGCAGCCTGTCAGCAGGGATTAGCCACACTCTGTCTTCCAGCACATTGGTTACTATTTTCAGCCTGATCCCAATGCACTCCCTGTCCTGAATTCCCTCCCCCAAAAATATGTGTTTTGCAGTGTCCAGACCACTCCATTGCCCCCTCTAAAGAGTAAGTACCCACCAATGCTACCTTAAATTAAGATACCCAAACAATTCACAACACTGGATTAGTTTTAATTAAAGAATAAAACACATTTATTTAACTATAAAGAGATGGATTTCAAGTGAGTACAAGTAATGAGGCATTAAAGTCAGAAATAGTTACAAGGAAAATAAAGCTAAAGCACTTTAGCGTAGACACTACTTATGCTGACGGGAGGGGGTCTCCATTGGCATAGGTAATCCATCTCCTTGAGAGGTGTTAGCTAGGTCAACAGAAGAATTTGTCCATTCACCTAGTGCTGTTTCCACCAGGACTTAGGTCAGTTTTTTAACAGGTAATGATCAAGTGATCTCTCTCCTGCCATTCATCAACACCCTCTGATAAACAGAGGCTAGGGACACCATTCCTTACCCATCCTGGCTAATAGCCATTAATGGACTTAACTGCCATAGAATGTTAGGGTTGGAAGGGACCTCAGAAGGTCATCTAGTCCAACCCCCTGCTCAAAGCAGGACCAATCCCCAGATTTTTATCCCAGTTGCCTAAATGGCCCCTCAAGGATTGAGCTCACAACTCTGGGTTTAGCAGACCAATGCTCAAACCACTGAGCTATGCTGCTCAGGGGGGTGGAGTTTTCACACCCCTGTGTGAAAATGCAGTTATGCTGTCCTAATTTTCTAGTGTAGACTAGGCCTAAATTTGTTTTTCCACTGGTTTAGTCCTTATACCAATGTAACTGTTTGTACTTTAGGTTAGAAAGGTCACTCCTGTGATCTCTGTATTTTCTCCTAATTAGAAAATAGGCCAGCCTACTGCAACTGCTCTTGATGGAGATGTGAGGAAGGCAATACTTAATGAAATCTGCTACTGCTTAGGGATGGGAAGAGAAAGAGTCTCATCTTCCAATATATACCTTGGTGAAGGGAATTTAAGGATGGGAGGGTGTTCTTGGTGAAGGGCATTAGGCACAAATGATTGGGAGCAAGCAGCTTTCTGGGGCTATAGAAGAGTACACAATACCCTGCCCTCCCTCTTTTTTTTTTTTTTTTTTTTTAATTGCTGCACTTCAAACTTCAAGAGAAGCTTCTGAGCTTAAATGACCTAAACTCCCAGGTGGGTGCCCTGGGCTATAAAGTCATTCATTCCCCTGCCTCTCGGGCCACATGACTGTTTAAGTATTTACAACAGTGGAATCGTTAGAGGTCAGAGAGAGGGGGGGAATGCCTCCGTGGGTAGAGCACTCACCTGGAAGAGGGGAGACCCTGACTCCAGTCCACCTGCTCCAATCACTCTTTCATTATTTAATCCACAGTGGAGCACCTTCAGCAGGAGAGACTGAGGGAGCCCCCACATCATAATATTCTAGAGCTCAGCAGGTAATGAGAGGTAGGAGACCCCTATTCAAATCCTTTCTCCCCTAGTGGCAGAGAGGAGGAAACTGGGTTTCCCACATCCCAGGTGAGTACTCCAACCACTGGGCTAAAAGTAATAAGGTGAGCACTACCACTCCCTCCTCTGGCTGTTTTGTGTGAAGCAAGGCAGATCCCATAAGAGGTGCCTAACCTGTCTGACTCCAGACAGCTGTTTCCTGTTTTTGGCTTGCTAAAGAGAGGGAGATGCCTCTTTATAGCCATCTATCTCCAACACCACTCAGGTTGACATCTCCCATTGGCTAGTTTAGCAGCTCCCCACCTAGCATGCTGACTTTTGTGAATTGCATGCTTAGGCACCTACCTCTCGCTATTCATTCTATAGGGAGCTTAGGCACCTAAGTCTTCATGGTGGACTGCAGTGTTGTTCCTGGGACTTTCTAGGCACCATGACCCTCAGTGTTTCAACACCTAAGTACCTTTGTGAATCCCAGCCTTAATCTGTGCTTCTATTTCCACATCTATAAATTGTGATAATGATGTATAATTACCCCACAAGGTTAGTGTGAGCCTTACTCACTGTTTGTGAAGTACTTTTAGTTCTTCAGGTGGAAGGTTCTTTCAAAGTGTTGGCAGTTGTTATTCCATAAGTAACCATGTATTATATTAGTAATAGGGTTCCTACCTAGCCAGTTTCCAACTGGCTTGGATGGTTTTTCTACTGCCTTACTGGTTGCAATGTTTTTGTTTTGTTTTTTTTCTCTCTCATCTCTAAGCTATTCACACATGCAGCAGCACAACTGGCTGTGCTGCAAACTTCTAACTACCATATATGTAACTACAATATACGTCACATGTCTGGGAGTGCCACTAGTGCCACACCCAGGTCCTGCTCTGAGCGCTGGTCCCTCAATATGCCCAAACCATGGTGGCTAGGGTCCTGCTCCACTGGGAAATGTGAAAGATGGGATTGGGAAGGACAGATGGACCCAAGGCTTGCTATTACGGAGCAGGAAACAGTGGGGACCAGTGTGGGGCAGGCAGGGGCTCTTGGGAAGGCATGGATGTAGGCGCTTATGGGCTGGGGGTGTCTGGGGATGGTGGTGGACACCTAAGAAGGGAAAAGGAAGATTGGGCTGGTGCGTCCTCAAGAATCCCAGAGAGGGGAAACGGGGTCCGGCTGGTGGTAGGCAGGGCAATGGCGAGTTTCTCTGCATCTCAGAGGTGGTGACACTAATTAGTAAGAGGAAAGGAGATGGTTAAGAAGTGACTGTTGGTTTGAAAAGATTAATGTAGCCAGGAGGCTTTTGGGAATCAAACTTATAACAGAAGGAAGAGGTGGCTTAAGAACTGAGAGAAACGTTGTCCTGCCCTAGAGAAATGGAAATGAGTAGTAGGCACAGCTATAGGCTTTGCCAGCGACCGAGGGTATCACTCCTGGAAGTTTATAGGATGAGTCCATCCTCCAGGGCCATGGCAGGGGAAAATCCAGATGAGAGATGATGGAAACAAACGGCATTGTGCACAGCAGGGAGATAATGGTTCAGCTTCCCCACAGGCAGCAGGACTGCGGTGCTGCCACTGGTGACCTTACGGGGACGTTACTGATTGCTGGGGTTCTCCGTCCAGGGCCAGCTCTCGCAATCCAGGCACCCCGGCTCTCAGTGCAAACGTAGGCCCTGGCTTGGAGAGGTGTGGGGAGAAAATGGCCAAGGGCCAGTGGGCTCCGTCATCAGAAGGGGCGAAATCCCCACGCGTTGCTGAAGGCAGGGATTTCCCGTAGGCCAGGCCGGGGCTGGGGGTTTCCCCCAACACTGTGGCGCAGACACTGAGACCAGCTGGCAGCCTGGCCCGGCAGGCCGTGGGGAAGGGGACGGGTATGCGGCATCGCGTGGCCAGGGCTTTGCGCTCACCGCCCACAACGTGCGGGGGCCAGGCCCGTGGCCGTGGGGGGAGGGGCCGCACCACGCGCCCCGCGGGGATGGCTCAGCAGCCTCAGGCGAAGTGACTGAAACTCTTCGCGCCCTTCGGGAGCGGGCGGACACGGGCAACAGGGAGGAAAAGGGCTGCGCACGCGCAGTACCTCACAGCGGGACGGAGCCGAGGGAGCGTCCCGACACCTGACGTCATCAGGCTGCGCGCGCCCCGCCGCCGGAAGTGAGCAGCATGGCGGCTCTGGTAGGGCGGCTCTGCCGGGCCCCTGGAACTGCCGCCGGGCCCCGCTGCCTTCTCCGTCTCCTCCGCGCCGGCTGCGCCCGCCCCGCCGCCGCGCTCTCTGTCCCGGCCCACGGGCCCCCGGCTCGCCGCTGGGCCTGGGCTGGGAGGCGGGGAGCGGGAGGCGGCCGCTGAGCTTCTCCGCGGCGGGGCTGGTGAGCTCGGCCCCCGGGCCGCTGCAGCCCTACATGCGGCTCATGAGGCTGGACAAGCCCATTGGTGAGTCCCTGCGGGGCTGGAGGCCTGGGCTGGCGCCGTCGGGCGGGGCGGGGCAGAGAGCCGCCTTCCGCCCCCGCGTGCGGGACCCCGGGTTCAGCGCCTTGCTTCGCGTCAGCGCGCGGGCCCGGCTGTCCAAGGTGCTGAACAGCCGGGCGCAAGCACTATCCGTAGCTGTGGCAAGCCCCGGATTGCCAGGAGCTGGCCCTGGACAACACAGGTGGCTCAGTGGATGATTGCTGCTCATTCATGCCGCTGACGCACCTGGCATTGGCCATTATCGGGCCACAGGATGTTGGGTTAGATGGAGAATTGGTATGACCCAGTGTGGCTGTTCGTATGTTTCTACAGTAGGCGCTGGTTCCCCTCTCCTTGGGGAGTGATGTGCCTTTGCCACACCAGGATTGTGTGAGGATAAGCTCCATGAAGGCTGCTGCAATTACTGGGGCTTTCAGGAGGGAGGGGTCATAGAAATGTGAAGTGTTGCTATAAAAATAGATTTCAGGAGCATTCACCTGCCAGGAGACTGCTGGATTGTCTATCTGCTGCAAAGCTAAACTGCCTACAGTAATACCTGTGTCTGGTCTGTACAGTCCTTAATCATTTTTTTAATGTACAACTTTCAAAACCACCATTCATCCTATCACAGTCTAAAACTCCTTGTTGTTTGAGCCACAAAAAAGACATTAAGTACAAAGTGCCTTTTGAGTTTGAGAGCACTTTTCTTTACAAAAGAAATTCCAGTGTTTGTTTTACAAAAATCATGTTATAATAATACACCTTCATCCTGATATAACATGACCCGATATAAGATGAATTCGGCTATAACATGGTAAAGCAGCGCTCTGGGGGGGCAAGGCTGCGTGCTCCAGTGGATCAAAGCAAGTTCAATATAACGTGGTTTCACCTATAACATGGTAAGATTTTTTTGGCTCCCAAGGACAGCGTTATAGCGAGATAGAGGTGTACTTCATGCAACAGAAGTCTAGTAATATAAAACACTTAAGGATCATTCAGGGCAAAAGGATTGATTGGTTTACAGGTGATCTAGTACAGCACCATTCAAAGGATCAGGTGCTAACAGTTTCGTGCCCAGCAGCACTGTACAATTATGGGAGAGGAAAATGTTTCTCAAGGACAGTAAGGCAAATCTCTGCACTTGTATATAGTGCCCTGGGATAGTTTATGTCTATGATTGTCACGTGGAAGTCTCTCCTGTCGGGGTAGTTAATCCATCTCCCCAAGAGGTGGTAGCTATATTGACGGGAGAAGCTCTCTTGTTGACATACTGCTAACTACATGGTAGGTATAACTAGCTCACTAAGGAGTGGATTTTTCACACACTCGAGCAATGTAGTTATACCAATATAGGTCTGTAATGTAGACTTGCCCTTACACGGAGTTGTTCTTCAGGTCTGAGAAACTTGCTCACAAGTTTAAACTAAGGCTGTGTCTACACTAGCACCTGTGTGTGTCGGGTGTAAAAAAACACCCCTGACAGACACAAGTTTCACCAGCAAAAGCTCTATTTTCTTTGTCTGTTTTCCCAATGAAAACAGAAAACTGAACCATGGAGGTAATGCAGTGTTTGAACAGTAGCTATAAAAATCAGCCATTGCAGAGAACATAAGATGCAACACACACTTGCTAAGTCACTTTGTTCCACATCTCTATCCATGCCAAATATTTAACTACCTTTACTATTATTCACAAGGACATATTCCAAAACAGATTTGTCTCCTGAGTTTATATGAATTGTCTAGCGAATCTGTAAAAAAAATTTATGTTCCAAATATCACATGACCTGCATTATGAACAGCGTTATGTCAGCAGGAGACACTCTCCTGCAGCTTGTTAGGGGTAACTTAATTATGCTGGCAGGAGAATGGCTACATGGGAGACCGTACAGCTGTGCTGCAGTAAGGTCCACAGTGTAGACATAGCCTAAGACGTTAAAACACATTTCAAGGGACCTTTTAAGGTGAAATTGCCTGTTAACACCCCTCCAGTCATAGGGGGGAAGAAATGGGGATGGATGGCGATGGGGGGAGAGAGGTTGTTTTATAGATTTATAATAAGACAGAAATCCAGTATGCTCTGTTCTTGATAGAAGGATTGCAATTTGCTTATTCAGGTTAGACAGTCAATTAGTCAGCAGGTCATGTGATATTTGGAACATAAATTTTTTTTACAGATTCGCTAGACAATTCATATAAACTCAGGAGACAAATCTGTTTTGGAATATGTCCTTGTGAATAATAGTAAAGGTAGTTAAATATTTGGTTTGGATAGAGATGTGGAACAAAGTGACTTAGCAAGTATGTGTTGCATCTTATGTTCTCTGCAATGGCTGATTTTTATAGCTACTGTTCAAACACTGCATTCCCTCCATGGTTCAGTTTTCTGTTTTTATTGGGAAAATAGACAAAGCGTCTTTATAGTCAACATTTCAGTCAAGAAGAAGAAGAAAAATAAAAGTAAAGGAGCAGAATCAAATTGTGAAACTGCAGCGCCTTGCACAGATAACCATTTTAGCCATCTCTCAGCTTTGGTGTTGCAATTTTAAACGTTTTTAATTAGTAATTCGACACTTATTTGCCTTTTATGGCATGCTAAAGAGTAATTCCATGTATAATTTCTCTTTTTCTAATCCCTTTCAAACTCACTTTTCTAGGAACGTGGCTGTTGTATTTGCCGTGCACATGGAGTATAGGCTTGGCAGCAGAGCCAGGCTGTTTTCCAGACTGGTATATGCTATCACTGTTTGGTACTGGAGCGGTCCTGATGCGTGGAGCAGGCTGTACAATTAATGACATGTGGGATCGGGACTTCGACAAAAAGGTAGAGAAAGCCCCATGGACTTGAAAAGAACAGACAGGCTCCTCTTAATGTTTGATGAGTAAGTAAATTGCTGGCCTTTTATTGAAGTAAGTCCTCTTCTGTCTTTCACCAAGACAAACTGGTTGTTTGTCTGGTAGAAATACAGGCTTGTCTGATAAAGACTACTTCCAAGTAATCTTTTTTTTTTTCTCTCTCCTGGTTCAGATGTAATCTGAGTAAAATGTAATAACAAGTAATCTGATGTTTACCATTAATCTTTGAATGGTAAAGGTGATTTTCTTTTTTGTATAAGAGATAGCCACAAGTAGTAATGCAGCAGTGGTTCTTTGTTTTCTAGGTAATTTGTATGTAGGTTAAGGTACATCATATAGTTACAAAGTAATCAGCGTAATCAGCGTAAACCCACTTCTTGTAACGTTTTCCTAAAAACTGAGCAAAACCAACTGACATGCTTCTTTTAACCTTGCTAGCCGTTGTCTACCCAAGAATTATCAGGGATTTCTTTATCTGCATTTTGTAACTTTTCAGGTGTAAATTTTTGTCAAAGGTGAATTTTATACTCACTTGATTAAACTGGTGGCTATAGTAGTGTACCCTAGATAAGAATGAGCTTTTTGTAATGTCAACTTGCAGTTTCCTCAGTAATTTTACACTAAGGGCACATCTTCACTGGCAACATTAAAGCGCTGCCGCAACAGCGCTTTAACATGGCTTGTGCAGTCACAGCGTAGCGCTGGGAGAGAGGTAAAAAATCCACCTCCGCGAGGGGAGTAGCTACCAGCACTGTTGCACTGTCTACACTAGCACTTTATAGCACTGAAACTTGCAGCGCTCAGGGGGATGTTTTTTCACACCCCTGAGGGAGAAAGTTTCAGCGCTGTAAAGTGCCAGTATAGATGAGTCCTAAGAGAAGACTGGATAATTTGACACTTATGTTCCTGGTAATAAAAGCTGCTTCCCTTATGGAGTCACTTGCACAATTGTGACCTAAATACAACAAAATAATGAACTTAAATGAAATTGAGATGAATGTAACAGTAAGGAGTTTAAAATTCGTACAGAAAATTATTTTACAAATAAAACGTCAGACAGCTGTCTTCAAGAGTGGGTCGGGAGTGTTTTAGTGGTGGTATGTCTAGTTAGTGGTCATTTTGTTGATTTTCCTGACTAAAACATCCCTTGCTTGGTCTTACCCACAGGTGATTTTTTTCTTGAATTTTAGAGTTAAATTGGTAGAGCCATTTTTGAGTTGTGTGAAGGTGAAGATAATACTTTCTATGGCCCCAAAAATATTTTTTGTGTCTCACTTAAACTGCAGATCTATAAACTTCTAACTTTGGTATAATTGTAGTTTTAACTGAGAGAGGAAAATTGAGCCAAACTTAAAGGAAAATAGCTTAGTATTGTTAAAGTGTACACAAACAACACTTTTTTGATAAATTTTTTGGAGCACTGTAAGCAGGTGGCATTCTTACCTGGCTCTCAAAGTACAACTGCTCTGTATAAAGTGAAAACGTACTCCTTCCCTGGGGTTTAGTTTTATTAATTTAGATAACATAAATTCAGCTTCAACTTTCTTCCCAAACTTGGTTGCTCCTAGAGTTTTTCCTGCTGACCTCTCTGCCCCTGAAAGAGGTTCCATTGCCTTCTATATCCTGCTTGGAGCTAATTGAATCCATCTGTTAGTATGACCAGGAATTACTATACAGCATCCTTATGTAGGGTTTAAGTATTTAAATGCAGGATGAGTCAACAGAAGGAGCCCTGTAACTCTATTTAATAATCCTAGAATCTTCCACCCTATTACAGACATCTTTATACAGAAACACTTCGAATGTTTGAACAAAATTGCTTTTAAAATAGGGATATTCAGTGCAAAAAGTTAATTTTTCAATATTGCACTGAGTGCAAACATAATAAAATTCAAATCTAAACTTTCTGCAGTATCTCTAATTCAGCCTCATTACACATAATCCTGCTTTCATTTTTAAAATGCTCCATATTTTAGTAGAAGTCTTAATATTTATTCATAAATATGTACCATATACAGGATGTGAAATGTGGTAGAGGTAATATTGGTGTAGGAAGTGTAACTTTTGAATTCCCTGACTTGTGGGCTTAATTTTTCCAACTTACTTTGCACTAAGATATGAATTTTGCCTATAATGTGTGTTTTTACTCAGTATATTGGATTTAGTATTGAAACTGTTCTTTCTTTAGGTTTTAAGAACAGCAAGTCGACCAATAGCTGTTGGAGATATCTCAACTTTTCAGTCCTTCGTTTTTCTTGGGGGACAGCTTAGCTTGGCTTTGTGTGTCCTTCTGTGTCTAAATTATTATAGGTAATGTACCTGTGATCTTTTATTCTTACGCTATTTCGCTATCAGGCTAAAGCAAAGCATGATGAATTTCAACAGATAAGGCAGTTTTTTGAGAAAGGAACCAAATCCATGGTTTTAGAACGAAATAATACTTTCAGTCTTAACTACAGCATCACTCCTCTGATACTACAGTATTGTTTCTTAGACTAGGGAATAATGAGAGTACAACAGAATTATTTAAAGTAAACCACATAAAGTCTCTTAATGAACCTCTTTCACTACAGTATTGCCCTAGGAGCAGCCTCTCTGTCTCTTGTGATCACTTATCCACTGATGAAGAGAATCACGTATTGGCCGCAGTTGGTTTTGGGTGAGCTTCAAAATCACTAGTTTCCCTTCTTTCAGATGTAATTTTTTTTTTTTAAGTGTTCTGGCAAAATCTTAATAGTTGAACTTCAATATCAAATGAAGTTGCCTGAAACTGCAAATAAGGTCATTGGTATGTCCCACATTTCTTAAACAGATAGTGAAACACATGGAGTTTCTTTTCCTCATGTAGTTCCTCCTTTCCCCACACTCTGGTGTTGAGAAATAATCCGTTTGTCATCTGAGTGCCAAGTAGGAGATGTGGGACATTTTTCTCTCAGCCTCTGGAAATCTTTCTTAAATATGTATTTCACCCTGTATTACAATCTTAAACATTTAAATTAACTGTGGTAAACAGATGCATTGCACTGTATTCCAGCTTGACCCAATTTGGTATCCTACCTTAAAATTTTTGTTTCCCATATTTTTTCCACTTTTAGGAACCATTTTTAATATCTACCACCTTTAGTAACCACCACTGTTGTGTCTGCTCTGTTCTCCTTCTATTTTTCGTCTTGAACAGTTCTCTAGAGCTAACAAACATTAAGCTTAGGCCCGACATTTAAGAACATGCTTAATTTGAGATATATGGGTAGTCCTGCTGACTTCATTGGGACTAGTCACATGTACACCTGTTTGCAAGATGGATGTGTGTATCTGTGTTAAATCAGATATAATTTAGAGAGAGAATGTGTTGCTATTTATACTGTGTAATCTATAGGTACATAGATGTATATGAATGTTACAAACCCAATGTGATATACATTTAAGTTTTTATAACAGTTCATGTGGTTTATCTTTGGTTGTTATTTTTCTTCTTCTTGTTTGAACACTCCACTGCACTCTTCTGAAATTTTAAAAAAGAAGAAAAAAAAAGTAAAAAGAAAAGATAAAACATTGCACAGTGCAATGTACTAACAGCTCAGCTGTCTGCTCTTCAGATACCATAGGGTTTCTCTGTTACTGTCCCTAATAGTAGCAGTTAGCCAGCATCCTTGTCAGTGCATTCTCACCAAATATTTCAGAGTCTGGAATGTTAGTCACTTTCCTTCTGCTGCAGGTGCAAGAAGAGCATGGAAACCCAGGGATTGGTAGAAGAGAGACAAGTGGTGTTTCCTACTATGATCAGCACTCCTGTTTTCTCATATAGCTCCTTTCTTTTCCCATGAGAAAATAATAGAATAATCCTCTCTTTTCCCCCCTTCCTCATGTATGAGTTCCGTGTTTCTGGGTTCATAGATTCCAAGACCAGAATGGACCATTGTGATGATCTAGTCTGACCTTGTGTATAACATAGCCCATACAACTTCCCCAAAATAATTTCTAGGGCGTGTCTTCTGGAAAAATATCCAATATTGATTTGAAAATTGCCAGTGAGGGAGGATCCACCATGACCCTTGATAAATGATTCCATTGGTTAATTACCCTCACAGTTGTTAATTTATGCCATTATTTCCAGTTTGAATTTGTCTTGCATCAGCTTCCAGCCATTGGATAGTTATACCGTTCTCTGATAGATCAAAGAGCCTATTATCAAATACTTGTTCCCCATGTGTGTAGTTATAAACTGTAATCCATGTTGTTAAAGCTGTGTTGGGTCCCAGGAGATTAGAGAGACAAGGTGGGTGAGGTGATGGCTTTTACAGGAGCAGCTGTTGTTGGTGGGAGGGACAATGTGTGTTTATCTGTGATGCTCTGAGTAAGTTTCCCAGACCTGAAGAAGAGCTCTTTGTAAGCTAGGAAGCTTGTCTCTCTCACCAACAGAAGTTGGTACAATAGAAGTTATTACCTCACCCACCTTATGTCTCTAGACTGTAAGCAAGTCGCCCCTTAATCTTCTCTTTGCTAGACTCAAGGAGCTCAATCTATTTAGCTTGTCACTGTAAGGCATGTTTTCTAATCCTTTAATCATTCTTGTGGCTCTTCTTTGACCTCCTTCTCCAATTTATCAACATCCTTTATGAATTGTGGGCACCACAACTGGACACAGCACTCTAGCAGTGGTCACATCAGAGCCAAATACAAAGGTAAAATAACCACCCCAGTCCTGGTTCAGGTTTCCCCTGTTTATGCATCCAGGGATTGCACTAGACTTTTGGGCTACAGTGTTGCACTGGGAGCTCATGTTCCGCTGAGTGTCCCCACAACTCCTGAATCTTTTTCAGAATCCCTGCTTCCCAGGAGAGAGTCCCCCATCCTGTAAGTGTGTAGGGATTAAAAATAAAAAAAACCACACAGATGCTTGAGTGTCAAATGCTGATTAAAAAATAATATATAATTTAGATTGTTCCTGACTCTTACATTTTTAGAAGCCTATAATTCTGTATATTTTTCTTATTTCTGTTACTTACAGGACTTACATTTAATTGGGGAGGCTTACTTGGGTGGTCTGCGGTCAAAGGTTCATGTGATTGGTCAGTGTGTTTGCCTCTGTACTTCTCTGGAGTTATGTGGACATTGATATATGACACCATCTATGCACATCAGGTGAAGTAATAACATTAACTGTTAACTTTCTCATTGTTAGGTATGTTTGTATTTATGTATAAAACCCATGACTTTGGACTTGCATAGCCCTACTAATCTTCCCACTGCAATCAGCAGATTTAAAACGTAGAAATGCTTTTAAGAGATTTTTCTTTTATCCACTAGTTTTCACCCCACTAATTACCCTATCATCGCGTGTTTTTCTGCTCACTGTACTATCTCTGTAAATTAGTTCATGAATGCCTCTGAGTAGAGCCCTTACTGTTAAAGTGCTATGTATACCTAAGTACCTCACAGTCAATAGCAGTGGTCAAGTGCTCAGCAGTTTTGAGAACCAGGCTCCTTATTTCAGTGCCTAAAAATGGATTTAGGAGCCTAACATTAGACACCTGTTCTTAAAAATCTTGGCCTTAAGGCAAAGCCTTTTCTATTACAGCCCTAAAACTACTTTCTCCACCCATGACTTCTCAACTTGTGAATTGCTAAGGGTATTATGTTTTTTCTAATAACCCTTTTTTATTCTAGGATAAAAGAGATGACATGTTCATTGGTGTGAAGTCAACAGCACTACGGTTCAATGAAAACACAAAGCAATGGCTCAGTGGCTTCAGTGTTGCAATGCTCATGGGTCTGTGTGTGGCAGGAATAAACTGTGAACAAACTTTCTTCTATTACACAGCTGTGGCTGCCATCGGTGCTCACTTAGCTCACCAGGTTTGATCTGATTTTTGTACTTTTCTGAGTGAAAGCTCTAGATCTAAAATCCTGTATCAGTTTACCTAAAATATTCAGTCATCGTGTCTCAAACTGCTACAGCAAAAAAGAAGGCTTTTTAATAACAGCTGCAGGCAGGTCTGTCTTTATACACCTAAGCATATGGCAGCCTTTTCTCATCTCCTAATATGTTTGTTGTAGCCATCACCATGCTATTTGGATGCATGACTTAGAGGACAATAGGTTCATATTAGCGTAGAACCTCAGAGTTTCAAACACCTTGGGAATGGAGGTTGTTTGTTACTCTGAAATATTTGTAACTCTGAACAAAATGTTATGGTTGTTCTTTCAGTAGTTGACAACTGAACGTTAACCTAATACAGCTTTGAAACTTTATTATGCAGACGAAAAATGTGGCTTCCCCTTTATTTTTTCAGTAGTTTGCATTTGATACTGTACTATATTTGCTTTTTTCTTTTCCTCTGTTGCTGCCACCTGATTGTGTACTTCTGGTTCCAAATGAGGTGTGTGGTTGACTGGTCAGTTTGTAACTCTGGTGTTGGTTACTCTGAGGTTCTACTACACATTAGGATCATTCACTTAAATTAAAAGGTGTATAAAGGTTAATGGGGGGGGAAACTAAATGGCCCAGTAGCTTGGCAATGAATGCAGAATCTTAAATGGGGTTATGCTCTGAAAAACAGCAATGGAAAAATGACTTTTTTGTTTCCTAGTAACTCAATGAAATTGGCACAAAATGAATACATATTTTCTAACTGCAAGCCCTGCAAACTCAGTCTGGGATCTCAAAGACAGTCGGGGTTCCCTTGGTCTCATACTTTATCACCAACTGCAAATATCCTACAATTGTAATTCAGGTAACAATTCTGTGTAAGTGCCAGGAAACAGTCCAGTCCACTGTCTCATACCTATATTAGTTTTAGTGATCTGATGAGTAAAATGTAGTAAAAATCCAACTTACTTTAATCAATAGAATGAGCAGCTGGGACTCATATTTTTATATACTCACACTTCTGATTTTTAAATTCAATCATCAGTTCGTATCCAGATCTAGCTTGTAGTGATGGTAAGTAGTCTGTAGAAAATGAACCGGTGGTCTCAGTAGTAGACTAGTGGTAGGAGAAGTGTAGAGGTAGTTCCTGGTAATAGAGAAGAGTCCATATGCCAGCTTGCAGCCTTGTTAGTAGTTGTTCTAATTGGCATGCAGTCTGATCTATGATCTCCCCCACATCAGGGTTGTGAGGTACATTGGGATGATTTGGGGAAGGTCGCACATCTGATACGGGTGCTGTCCTCTATGGATGGATTTCATTCTCTCTGACTGCTGGCCTGGCATCTTTCATGGGCACTAAATTCCCTCTTTCTAATCATGCAAATATTGAATGGCCAGAATTCCTGTACATGGGAGTTGGCACAGCATGAGAACTTCTGTTCTCCAGACCAGGTAGGCTTGGATACTTGAGAATGAAAACATAAGACTCTGTGAGGAAGGGAGTATAGAACCATTAGCAAGAACAACAAAACCGATTATTCGTCCATGTGCCCATGCAAATACATACACAGAAGTGATATTTGGAAGGTAATTAGGTATTCAACTGTCTTCCGTATGGTAGCTGATAAGACTTTTCGGAAAGTTAATTGCAGTTGTCTTTTGCTATTCATTTAATCCCCTCTCATCTCTTTTCCCACATGCCCCTGTCTTGCACTTGCTTCTCTGTTGCTTGGTCGTCATCCTGTTTTGTACCCTGAGCATCCTACTGCAACTCATTTTAAGTAGCAGTGTTCCCCAATGGAGGCAGCTAGGCTGGCTAATCCTTATTTCCAGCTGCTATTGCAGGTCTCCTGTGAGTTTTCTGTGGATGACAATTTGAGAACCCTTTTCCTGTAAACTCTCGTGTGTTTGTATTGAATCTTTGAGTTAGATTTTTAAAGGTACAGATAATACCCTATGTACCTTTTGTCTGTATCTTTTAGTGCTTAAATACCTTTAAAAATCTGGTCCTTAGTATCCATACATGTTACTCGTTCTCTGTACGTTTCTGATATATCTTCATCCATTTGTCAAGCACATTTAGGCAGACCTCTGTGTCTGTATCTAATCCAGTGCAGGCACTGACGCTAGCCTGTGTGGAGCTCATTTTGAGTCCCTTGAGCTAGGGACGTGTGTCTTCTCTGAAGTGTCTGGCATGCTTGTCGTACTGTAGATAATAACAACAGAACATTATACTGTACTTTCACAGATTTACACTTTGGACATACACAAACCTGAAGACTGTTGGCAGAAGTTTACCTCTAACCGCACAATCGGACTTCTACTTTTCATAGGGATTGTAACTGGAAATTTATGGAAAAGAAAAGATCCCAAAGAAATGAATGTAGTCAACACTGATATTTAGTCATTATTTAAAAAAAAAAAAAAAAAACTATTGAAAGGTAAAAGCATCTTATCTGCAACTGCTACTAGTTTTGCTTAATTAAAATATTTGGCCAAAGCGTCTGTTTTTTAAGAAGATACTTCAGCAAACAGAATTATTGTTAGTGTGTGCCTTGTGAATACACTTTAAAGACTGAACTAGCAGTGGTCTTGGCAACTAAGCTTCTCTGCTGCTTGTGGTGATCTTTTATTGTAAAATCCCTGTCCTCCCTCTTGCAAGGAATCTTTTGTAAAATGTTGACTACTGCCCTGGCAGTCTGTAAAACTCTCAGTACGTTTCTTAGGGTCATGGTTCATGTGAAAATGTAGTAATTTTGTAATGAAAAATAAAATCTGCTGTGAAGTTTTCGTGGTTTGATTTTTGCAGTAGTTTTTTTTACATGAAATATTTAGGTCCAGTAAATCATTTTTTATCCTGTGTGACAAAGTTCCTTCTCTACCTTGGTGGGTCCTGCGCTTCTTGGCAGATTTGCTCACCTCAGTGATCTTCCCCACAGTCTGGATCAACTCCTCCTGTGTCTGATCAGGAGTTGGGAGGTTTGGGGGGAACCCGGGCCTGCCCTCTACTCTGGGGTTCCAGCCCAGGGCCTGTGGATTGCAGCTGTCTATAGTACCTCCTGTAACATGCTGCATGACATCTACAACTCCCTGGGCTACTTCCCATGGCCTCCTCCAACACCTTCTTATCCCACCACAGTATCTTCCTCCTGATGTCTGATAATGCTGTTCTTTAAATCTCCCAGCAGTTCACTCTCAGCTCCTGCCTCTTATGCTCCTCAATCGCACTCCTTCTCCTCTGGCTCTCTCTGCCTGACTGGGGTGAGCTCCTTTTTAAACCCAGGTGCCCTGATTAGCCTGCCCTGATTGGCTGCAGGTGTTCTAATTAAAGTAGCTAACTCCACTGCCTTCTAGAAAGGTCTAATTGGCTCCAGGTGCGCCTTGATAACCTGGAGCAACTGCCATTTGGTTACCAGGGTACTAGGGATTTGTTTAGCCTGGGGCTAAATGTCTGTTCTCAGTACTTTACTGTAGCCATCTGGCCTTGCCCATCACATATCCCCTCCATTGCTCACACACATAGGGTTGGGCACTGGGACGACAGGCAGTGTGCTCGTAGAAAGCCATGCAGCGTTTGGACGTGGTACATCCAGCCAGGTGCCGTATGTGAATGAATGGTTGGAGGGACAAGGAACCACCTGGTGACCTTGTTTTCATTCTTCCTATTTCTCTGCCATCCACTGAAAGGGGCTGCTGGTCATCACAAGAGCTAAATCGCTGCCTAAGAGTAATACGCAGCGTCTCCATGCCCATTTGACAGCAAGGCATTCTCTCTCGATACTGCATAAACTTCTGTTTCTCTTGGGAGCAGCTTTCTGCTTAGGTAGAGATGGGTGTTCTTTTCATCTTTGCGACCAGAACCGCCCCAACCCCACCCGGCAAGCATCTGTTTGCCAAATAAATTCCTATGGCAAAGTCGGGGCTATGTAGCTGATACGCTGACAAGAAGGGGGGTGCGTATCGCCTACATCTTCATGTCTCCTGCCAGAAAAACCTCCTCAGGAATCGGGCCTGGCGTTTTCTCTTACCTCTAGGTGTCTCCAAACAGGTGACTGTGGGCGAGGCTCAATATGGCTTTTGATGTTTTTGTGGCACCAAAGTTGATGTATCCCTGCTCCTGCATTTGCACCACAACGGTAACAGGAGATCTTTCTGCACTATAAAGTTGGGTCCTAGACCCCCGGACCTTCCCCTCCACTGGTGTCCCCATCTATCTCAGCCAGCCTTCTTTCCTGATGTTATCATATCTAGGTCCTCTGCCTGGTCCCTCCTGAAAGTGCCTCTCCCAGGACTACCTGCTGAGCTCCCAGGGGCAGCTTCTGTTTCTTCCAACGGCTCCATCACAGTCATGGCTGGGCCAGCCTCCGGCTCACCTTCCATGTTGGTAGTTTCTCTGATGGCTGCCTACTAGTGGCGGTCTTCTGGCCCTGGGTCAGGATTCTGGGTTCCAGCCTTTGCGGCCTTCCTTTCTTTTTTTTTTGCTTCTGGGCCTTTTGAGGGGCTGAGAATAGATCCTGAAAAGACCTCTGAAAACATTGGGGTTGACATCCCCCAACGATGAGTCGCTGCCAACAGGGTCCCCATCTCCTCCAGCCTCTCTGGGGGAGTAAATTATCAAACCCTGGATAGTCCCTCCTAATGACTTACAGGAAATGGGAGTTTTTAGGAGTTACGCCCACTGTCACCTCAATAGGGTTCCCCTGAACCTCTATCTCCACTGGGATGTGGGGTAATGACTCACGCCCCATGCACGCATGTCACTGCTATGGCTTTGGCTTGTAGCACTGGCTACTTTTGTACCAGCTTACCCGAATAAGGGTGATGAGCACTCCCGTACCACAAGCACTGTAGTCTCCACTCCATTTATCTTCACCGGCCTGGTGTAGTTATGCGGGCTAATGTGACACCCGCAAGGTGGATAAGGGAGCATGGGACTTCCAAATCCCCCAAGTGTGCATTGCATAGGCTCCTCGGTGCTGGACATTGTCCTAGGTGTCCCACTCCCCACATGCATAACATTCATAATTGTTTCTAATCATTCCCCTATCATGTGGGTTAGGGGGTTTAATCTCAGGGTTCCCCTACTCAGGCCAATCCCTTCCTTCTGGGTCTCCGCTGGTTTTCGGCCCCCTCTCTTCCTCACCTACAGGACTCCCCAGGGGTTGGCTGCCCCACCTCCAGGGTTGAGGTTGGGTGTTTGCTACGAAAGGGGCTTTCCTTGGGTAGTCGGGTCAATTCCCTGGCTGTCATGCGTCTTTCTACCAGCGTATCACTCATCATAGGTGAATGGATCGTTCTGGCCTAACCTATTTGCGGAGACCTTGGCAGTGCCCCTCACGTACCGGTCGATGACCAGAACCTCTAATCTCTTCCGGACTCTGAGACTCTGTTTGCAACCACTTCGTGCAAGATGGATGAGGTCATACAGTGGGACCGCGGGGTTTTGGTCTTCCTGGTATCTCCATTCGTGATATGTGGGCCCGCACTGCAGTCGTTACCCCAGAATCTGCCAGGATATCTGCTGCCCAGCTGGGGAGTCTGCTGCAGCCTCTTCAGGCAGATCATAGTAGGCTCTGGGCCTCCCACACAGGAAATGGGCAAGGATGCCAGACCACTGATCTCGAGCCAGGCCCCATAGGGCTGTCCCTGAAAGGCCAGAAGGTATGCCTCTACATCATCCTCCCGCGTCATTTTCTGCAGCCAATGCTGGCCCGTATGAGCCGCGTCCCATCCTGGCCACGGTTCAGCTCTGTAAGGGTTTTACCTGGCTTACCAGTTCCTGCACATAGCTCGGTCTTGAGAAGCCTGGTCCACCAGCAGGCGATTAACTTTTTGCTGCAGCGCGCACTGCCTCCTGTTGGGCCGTGCCTGGACACGGGTAGCCTCCTGCTGGCCACCGTAGCTTGTATCAATGCCCGTACTAAGTCCTCCATTGTGGTGGAAAAAAATAAATTCTCTTCTTCTGCCCTGCTGTGCACACCAAATCCACTCTGACACCAGTTGTGACAAAGTTTCTTCTCTACCTTGGTGGGTCCTGCGCTCTTGGCAGATTTGCTCACCTCAGTGATCTTCCCCACAGCTGGACAACTCCTCCTGTGTCTGATCAGAGAGTTGGGAGGTTTAGTGGAACCCGGCCGCCCTCTCTATCCGGGTTTCAGCCCAGGGCCTGTGGCCTGGATTGCAGCTGTCTATAGTACCTCCTGTAACAGCTGCAATGACAGCTACAACTCCCTGGGCTACTTCCCCATGGCCTCCTCCAAACACCTTCTTTATCCTCACCACAGGATCTTCCCTCCTGATGTCTGATAATGCTGGCTCCTAAATCCTCCAGCAGTTCACTCCAGCTCCTTGCCTTCTTGGCTCCTCACTCGACTCGCAACTCCTTCTCCCTGGCTCCTCTCTGCCTGACTGGGGTGGAGCTCCTTTTTAAACCCAGGTGCCCTGATTAGCCTGCCCTGATTGGCTGCAGGTGTTCTAATTAAAGTAGCTATCTCCACTGCCTTCTAGAAAGGTCTTAATTGGCTCCAGGTGCCTTGATTAACCTGGAGCAACTGCCATTTGGTTACCAGGGTACTAGGGATTTGTTTAGCCTGGGGCTAACATGTCTGTTTCTCAGTACTTTACTGTAGCCATCTGGCCTTGCCCCATCACACCTGCCAAGTTTAGAAGCATTTATATTTTGGTTCTGGGTAATAAGTAGAACAACGACTTTCCTGTCTGATTGGCCAGCTGTGGTTCCAAGCCAGGTGGAAATGCTTTGCTGGAATCTATTCATGGGCCTCAATATTTTGCCTTTTTTAAATCCCTTTTGAAAACACATCTGCAGCATTGCTTCCAAAAAGTGAGTTGATCTGCCAAGAATTAGTGATTGGAATATGGGCTATATAATAAAACAAACCCAAAATAGCCCAGAACTATTAAAAAGCATATGTAGCCATTCAAGTTGTTTGATGTTACAAATCTAATCATGTGTTACTTTCACTCCTTTGTGTTTATTACACTTCAAGATTGTAAGATTTCTGGCGGAAGGACTTGTCTTTCTCTGTGTTCTGTAAAGCCTCTAATATGCTCTTGGGCACAGTAAAAGTAATAATTGGATGACAAATACTTAGGTGAGAACTACTTCGTATTTTTGTTTGTTTCTACTATGAATTACATCATTTAGTAGGTGGTCCAACAATTCTTTTATTGGCCCTTAATATAGGGCTGTGTCCTGCAAGGTTCTGGGTGCTTTAATATTCTATTGAAGTCAAAGGGTTGAGGGTGGTCAGCCTCTCACAAGAGTAAGTTCAGTGATTGTGACTTTCAGTAATGTCCTCGATAGTGTGTGATTTACAAGTGAAGCTGCTCAGCCAGCCTGTCATTCCCTCACTAATGAAACTCTATAAAGAGAGTGTACTGTGTAATTTCTGCAGTTAGTTTCTGTATAAGGAACAGCAGACACTGTTCCCTGAGTTGCTTCCCTGGCATTTCTTTTAGATGAGGCAACTGTGGTTTCCTGAAGTAATGAGTTCTGACAGTTTTGGTAAGTAAGGCACTGCACCCTCAAACAAGTTCTTGTGGGCAAACCACTGCCCCCACATAGAGTCCCATTGAAACCACTAGCCCAGGGGTACACAGATTGTTTGCACTGAGTTTATTGCAGGATTAGACCTGACTGTCATTTTTTATAAGGCTTCCATCTTACTTTTATAATTCGTTTGTTAATTATTTTTTCTCAAAACAAAGTAATTTTCTCTTACTCTTTGAACAAACAAAATATTTTAAGCCAATAGTAAACAAATTAAGAATCTTACTCTCTAAGGATGCATTTTTCAATCAAGTCCTGCATAACACGACTCCAAGTATTTCCATATATTTTAGCAACTCATGATAGTTTTGTTTTTCCTGGTGGCTTTTAGATGTTTGGGCCAAGTTTTTTCTAAAACTAGGTAAATTGTCTCTTGTCCTCTATTCTGTTTTTTTTTTTTAAATATTAAATGGTGTATGCTCTAGATACGAGGGACTTTGAGACTTTAGATCTGCCTTTAAATGAACCATTGCTAATTAAGATATTGTGCAGCTCTATAAAAGGGTAGCTGCGATTTTAGGTTTTAAGCCATCTACTCAAAGCTGTAGTGTTGTCATTGGTGATCCTGGGTCACCAGTAAGGAGAGAGAAAAAGCCATGTTAACTTTTAGCTTCCTTAGAACTATTGGTTCCCTCTTGCTCCCATGTTATCAAAAAAAAAAAAAAAAAAAAAGGTGGGGTGGGGAGGGAGAGAAAACTTGAAAGAATATCATTAAGGTAATAGCACAGTTAGAGTGGCTCAGTTGGTTTGTTCTTTCCTTAAAATACAAACAACCCTCCCTCCCCCCGATATTCTGGAGGTGGGTGGATAATTTCATTTGTCATCCTCATCTGGTGGGAGGTGGGGTGAGGACAAAACAAAATACACAACCCCAGTTTATCTATCAGTACCAGTTTAAAACTGTTGGCTTACTAGCCAAATCTAGACCAGTGCTTCCTGGTAGCCTCTATTCTATTGAGGATTCTGGCCTTTTAAAAAAAAATAGTTTCCCGTGTTCCAGATTCTCAGTTATTAACATGTTGCATCTGAGTCTCCAAATCATTAGTAATTATCAGGATAACTTGTCCATAGGTGCATGCGTTTGCCTATTTGATTTTTGTTGGCTCTCCGAGAAGAAAAGAAAGATGTTGCAGCTAATAGAAGGAAGAAACAAAAGAAGCCTTTACCTGTCGTGCTTCATTCTGATCCATTTCACTCACACCAATGCCACACCGAACAAGGAAACTCCGAACAGGAGAGTGACCTGAATCCTTAAGGAAAACAAAACCAAATCTGAATAGTGCCTTAAGAAGACAGACCACACCCTGTCACATACGAAGAATGGTAGGCAAACCCAAAATGAAGTCTTTGACAATGTCAGTGTAGTCTCAGGATTGTTTTAAATACAACGGTCTACCCTCGATGAGTGGCTTGAAAGTGTTCAAGATCCTTGAAACTGCATCTTCAAACCAGCTGGGTAGGGTTTTTTAAGTGGATAGATCCATCCAAAATGTTCCCTCTTTTCCTAAAGTTGGATTTTTGTACATTAACTTCTCCCTGTAATGCGTATAATCCCCACCCACAGTTTGGAGTTCTGAAGTAGTATCTTAGTTATATTTGGTAGGAGAGCTTGACATTACTGCTTGATTTTAATCCTGTGCCTTTTGCCAGTAATGAGATGCAGCTTAGGTGTTTAAGGTACAGCACTGTGTGTGAGTGGACTCCCAAACCTGAAAGGCCAGCACTGGCACAGATAACCAATGATCTCTAGGGAAAAGCTGTGATAGCTTTCAGCCCTGCTGATTGATTTAAAAATTTAAATACTTATGTTTTCAAAGCAGTTTTCAAAAGGAGAAGGCTTGAGGGTGGGGGAGAAAGAGTTAATGAAAAGTATGGAAGAGAACATATGTATACATTTTTGCAAACCAGATCCAAGTTACCCTAAAGGTCAGCTTCAACTATTCTGTTCCCATCTAGTCTCTATGTAATGGTGCGGGGGGTGTGGAGGTAAGAATCTCAAGTTCCTTGAAGTTCATGGTTTTGCTTCTACAAATCTCCTTGATCTCCCAGATGATGAGCCTGCAAGGGTGGAATGTAGATACCCTGGTATAAAGAGCAGAGCGCCAGTGGCTGAACTGTCTGAAATTCATCCTTGGTATGGAGGCTATTAAAGGCCCCCCTAGACCACGTAAACCTAGGTCTCAGTAGACTAGTATATAAGGTATTCAAGGATTAGGATGTGTGTGTGTGTGTGTGTGATGTGTTGTGTTGTGTGGGTGTGTGTGTGTGTGTGTGTGTGTGTGTGTGTGTGTGTGTGTGTGTGTGTGTGTGTGTGTGTGTGTGTAATCTTCCACGGGGGACGAATTAATGCCCCAAAACCTCTTTCTGACCTTTGTAACAAGTTCCATTAACTTTCAGTTGGACTGATGTTCCTGCAAGTCATGTAAGAGCATTGGAAAATCCAAATCTTGGTCTTCCGTGGCAGAATTTCAAATTACACAGTGTAGCAGCTCTGGAGCTAGATGTAACAGTAAACAAACAGTTTAAAGTGCACTGGTCTTTATTTTTTTGAACTGTAACAATTATTACAGAAATCTTAATTTTTGTTTTAGTCACAAATGTGTACTTATGGTAAGCGTTATGGCCCCAGTTCTCAACTGACTTGTAGTCATGTAAATTGAAAGTAATATTCACTGCAGGCTGTAGAGTCAAACCAGTGTAAAACTGATGGTACAAAGAATCAGTCCACTTATGTCAAAATGTTTACCCATTATCATTTTATATTTATGTGCTCATTTCTTCTGTTCTCCCTTTCTTTCTCCCATTCATTCTTTCTCTGTTGGAACATTTTTTTTTTTTTTTTACCCCTTATTTTTTTTAATTAAAAAGCCAATTTTTCATAATGGTTTTAATCATACCAATCTCAGGACATTTTAAATTTAGTTTTCTATAAGAACTGTAACTCAACCACGTGTGTGTGTGTGTTTGTACAACGAGGGTGGCCAACTTGAGAAGTTGAGCCAGAATTTACCAATGTACATTGCCAAAGAGCCACAGCAGCCCCTCATCAGCTCTCCCACCCCACTCCCAGCACCTCCCACCCACCGGCAGCCCCACTGATCAGCGCCTCCTCCCTCCCAATCAGCTGTTTCGTGGTGTGCAGGAGGCTCTGGGGTGGAGGGGGAGGAGTGAGGGCACGGTAGGCTTGGGGAGGGGGCAGAAAGGGGTGGAGTGGGGGCAGGGCCTGTGGCAGAGCTTAGGGTTGAGCAGTGAGCGCACCCCCCCCCCCAGCACGTTGGAAAGTTGGCGCCTGTAGCTGCAGCCCCAGAGTAGGTCCCTACACAAGGAGCTGCATATTTAACTTCTGAAGAGCCGCATGTGACTCTGGAGCAACAGGTTGGCCACCCTGAAATACAAGATTGACAACCTATATTCAAAATGTAACAAGGGACTTGAGTTACTGTGTGAACAAAGATTTCAATTCCGAATTTTGCAAGATTAAATCTCACCCTTGGTATTGCATAATGTATTTCTTTTGTTTCTAACATACGTCATTTTATGATGGAAAAACAGATGACTGTTCTTACAAAATATCTTTTCAGGTCAATTTGTGATATCCTATAATTAAATTCCTTGATGACAAATAGCCAATAGCAATTTTGGAATGCCGCCTGGTTAATTGACATGTTGCAATTTGTGTAGCATATGGATATATAAGGGACTTGGTTGAAGCTGGACCAGGAAAAGCGATCTCTCGATCTCTCCAAGGCTGCTCTGCAAGTGGTATGTGGATATTTCTTTGTTTAGTTTGACAGAGAATTTGGCAAAGTTCAATGTATTCAACTTGTGAAAGCTGTTAGCTGCTGAGTTGGTTATTTCTGGAAGGGAAGTTAGTAAACAGTGAAAATTGTTTAGTTTTCTGCTCAACAAACCAATTAAAGGTAAAAATGAAATATGCTATCAATCCTGTTAGTGGGCATTTGACAAAATTATGCACCTAAGCTGAAAAGCAGAAACTCATTTTTGTTTGGTGGTGGGTTTTTTTGCCTTCCACTGTTCAGATTTTACAAATATATTGAAATTGATATTTCCCAGAAAGATCAAAGCTGATTTTACTGAAAAATTAACTTTGCTACAGTTTAAATTTGGCTCCATAAATTTCAAAATGACCAATGGAGACAAAGTACATCTTACTAATGGTATTGGAGTTCTGAAATAGATTTCAGAAGAATTCAAGGAAACTTCTATCCTATGTGCTTTGGAATTATCCATGTTTTAAGAGAAGGCATATGTTGCTTGCTGTTTTCAGAACACTCTATTCTCCTTTCACCTATTTTCTTCCCTCTTGAAAGATGCAATGATCTCATCACCTGCAATCTTGTTCGGTCACCGAGATCAGGGCCAGCTCCGGGCACCAGCACAGGAAGCAGGTACTTGGGGTGGCCAATGGAAAGGGGCAGCACGTACGGGTCTTTGGTGGCAATTCGGCGGCGGGTCCCTCAGTCCCTCTTGGAGGGAAGGACCTGCCGCCAATCGCGGCTTTTTGTTTGTTTGTTTTTGTTTTTCCCGCCGCTTGGGGCTGCAAAAAAGCTGGAGCTGGCCCTGACCGAGATGTGTATAGTATTAGTAACGGCAGAGTACCAGAGGCTCAGGTGCTGCAAAGAGCCAGAGCTGAGCATACAGGCTGCTTGTGCTGTTCGCAGTGGTCTCTGCTGTAGCTGTACCCAGTCCCTAGTGTAACTGAAAAGCTTCTCCGGTAAACTCAAGGTGTGTGACAGCACTGTATATCTGTACTTAAACTCAAAGAAAGAGCACCAAAATACACATTTGTCTCGGCCACCATTTTCCGTAAGGCTGGGCCTGGAGGCAAGAGCTCTGTTGCTGGCAAGCTTCCAGAGGACACTGGAGAGCAATTCTTGTCTCTAGTCTCTGAGGGATGCCTCATATCTCAATCCACTCTGCAGGCTTATTTAGACATGGCAGATTCTGCAACCAAGGCCATGACGACGGCAGTGACTACACACAGATCATCCTGGGTGCAGTCCTCAGGGATTCCTGGAGCAGTGCAACAATTGAGGACCTCCCTTCTGAGGCCTGTGCTCTATTTGCATCTAAAACAGAGGAGGCGTTACACACGCTAAGAGATTTAAGAGTGGTGTTGAAGTCTCTGGGCCTTTATACGTCAGCAGCGAAGAGGACAAAACATTACCCTCAATGTTAGTCCAGGCAGCAATACTACCCCTTCTGCCAGCCTGATCTGTCCAAGAGGAGATAAAGGCCCATCAGGAGGAAGGCAGTGCCTTCTACTTCCTCACTTCCTTCTTTCCAGCAGCCACAGACCTCAGAGCAGTCATTTTGACTTTTACGTTGAAAACAGCACACTATCCAACCCAGATCTCGCCTGGCTTTTTCCACCTTTTCGGGACAGATTGTCCCATTTTCTACACTGGACAAGTGGATGCTAGTCCTGATGGAATTGGGATATACTCTCCAGACTCCTCTCTATCCCACCCCCGTGCTCTTACCCAATTCCTCTTCAGGGCAGATATGCCAAACCCACGAAAAAAACGCCAAAATTGGACTTGTTTTTGGCTTAATTGGCTTGTTGCTTGTTTGGCTTGTAGCTTGTTGCTTTTTTTGTTTGATCAGCTCCCGGCAAGCAGGGGCAATGGGGGAGAGAGTCAGAGGTGTACAGCAGGCCCACCACAGTCCCAGACTGCATGCCAGGAGTACCTAGTCACACAGAGTGTTGGGGTTCTTAGGGATTGGCTTGTTTTGAAATGGGATTAGCTTGATTTTTGGCTTTATTGTGAAAGAGTGCTAATTTACTTCCTGAAAGTTGGCAACTGTGCTTCAGAGACCCCTCTCATGAGTCCGTGCTGAGGCAAGAGATGCAGACTCCTACGTTCTTTGGGAGTGATAGAAGAGGTGCCCCTTCTTCATCAGTGTAGGGGAGTTTGTTCCTGATATTTCCTAATACTCAAAGCCAGAGGAGTGTTCAGGCCCATACTGGATGTTTGGAACCTGAACAAATACACCAAGAAGATAAAGTTCCATGTCATATCCCTGACTATGATGATCCCTTCTGTGGATCTGGGAGACTGGTATGCTGCCCTTGACTTACGGGATACCTATTTCGATGTAGTGATCCATCCTGGCCACAGGAGATTTCTGAGGTACATCATAGAAGACAACCATTACCAGTTCACCGTTCTGTCCTTCAGTCTATCATCAGCACCTAAAGTTTTTACCAAGTGCATAGCTGTAGTGGCAGCCTACCTTCACAAAGGAGACATCCACATGTATCCTCACCTGGATAACTGGTTGGTTCATAGTTGCTACATACGCCAAACACTGTCTGTCCAACATCTGGGGCCTAAAACAGGACAAAGAAAAATCGACCTTAGGGGCTCTGCAAGGGATGGAATTAATTGGGGGCATCCTGGATTCAACCTTGACCAGGCCTTCCCTGCATCTTTCCAGATTTCACACACTATGAGATCTCTGTGCATCCCCGCTCATGAGCCATTCCCAGACCACTGTGAGGAGTTCTCTCAGACTTGGGTCATATGACAGCATGTACATGTGTCACTCCTCGTGCCTCCTTTGCAGCTATGGCTCAGGTCAGTTTATCACTCTCATACTCCTCACCTAGACAAGCTGGTGCACATCCGGGACAGAATACTGTTATCTCTGACGTGGTGGGTGAGACAAGAACATCTGTGCAGAGGAGTCCCACTTTGTCTCCCTCCCTATCATGACTGGTAAATGGATGCCTCAGCTATGGGTAGGGAGTACATCTGGTGATCTTCAAGCTCAAGAACATGGACAACTCATGAGGCCACATCGCATATAAATGTTCTTGAATTATGTGAAATATTTTGTGCCTTGGCAGTTCTTGCCTCACGTTCACATATCCAGGTGCTCACCGACAGTCCCACAGCCCTGGTTTATGTGAACAAACAGTGGGGTGCCTGGTTGGGCAGGAGAATGTCAAGCTGTGGAATGGGTGCATTTGGAGCTCAGTCACTCTCAAGCCATCACACCTGCTGGGGCTTCAAAATGCCCTGGTGGATCGTCAGAGCAAGTCTTTCAGTTTGGACTATAAGTGGTCTCTCAACGTGAATGGTCTAGCTTGGCTGTTTGATATGGGAGGGATGGTTCCCATCCATAGATCTGTGTATGATGTGACAGAACAGGAAGGGTCCCTGTTTCTGTTCCAAGGCCCACAATCAATATCAGACGTTGTCCTGTTACAGTGGAACAAAGAGCTTCTATGTACACATCCACCAGTGTTCCTGATTCTGAGGGTCCTTTTCAAGCTCAGGATAGAATGTTCCTTATCGCTTCAGTCTGGCCAAGACAGACATGGTATTCACCTTGGGTCACATTCGGATCTTTTAAAAACTGTCCACTCACAAGCCTTTACTATTACCAGTAACCAGAGTCCTACTGATGCAGAATCATGGCCAGGTGCTGCACCTGAATCTGCAAGCACTGCACCTTATGGCATAGGTCATCAGTGGTTGAATAGAGAGGAGGCACATTGCTCTGCAGCAGTCCAGAATGTGCTCCTTAATATCAGGAAGCCATCCGCATGAGCTGCTTAGCTTAGTAAAATTGAAAATGTTCGTTTTTCCATGTGGGGAGCTTCCCACATTTCATCCCCAACTCAGACAAAGATTCAGTCAATTCTCGACTGTCCGTAAGGAGTCAGGTCTAGCCCTCAGTTCTGTTTGGTACATCTGGCAGCCATCTTGGCATTTCACCTTTGTGTAAATGGTAAGACTGTTTCCAGTCATGACCAGGTTTCTGATCGGCAGAAACCATCTATCAGAGACCAATGCCTTCCTGGAATTTGAATCTGGTGTTGTCTGCACTAATGGATCTCATTTTAAACTCTTAACATCGTGCTGATTTCTATACCTGTCAGCAAAGATGGACTTTCTAGTGGCCATCACCTCCACCTTGAGGATGGGAGAGGCAAATGCATTGGTCACAGATCCACCCAATACAGTGTTCTACAAAGACAAGGCTCAGCTGAGACAACATGGCAGGTTCCTCTTAATGGTGGCATCTGATTTCCCCTTGAATCAGTCTATTTACTTGCCAATCTTCTTTCTGAAGCTGCATATGCACAGGGACATGTGGAGGCTCCACACCTTGGATGTTTAGCAAGTTTGGACATTTTACCTAAATAGAACAAAGTCTTTTTCAGGTTACTTCTGAGCCTTTGTCTCATATGCAGAACATATGAGAGGCCATCAGATTATGATTCAGAGGTTCTAGAAATGGATCACCAGCTGCATTACAGTCTTCTGCGATGCCAAAGGAGTTGGACCGCCTGCAGCACTCACAGTGCACTCAATCAGAGCTCATTTGACCTCAGCAGCATTCCAGGCACACATGCCAATTATGGACCTGTGTAGAGCAGCAATGGTGTCTTCCGTTCGTACTTTCACCAGACATCACACGCTGCCTGCTGCATCAAAAGAGGACACAAACGTACAAAGGCGGTCTTGCAGTCCATCTTCTGTTGAGACTCCATGCCCCATGTCCTGGGCTAATAGTTTGAGAGTCACCTGATGTAGTGGACACATGCAAGCACTCAAAGAAGAAAAAATGATTACTCGCCTTCTCATCTCGAAGAACAAGAGTTGTGTTGCATGTGTCCATTACACAACCCATCCTCCTTGCCTGGCACCGGAGTCTACCACTGGCATTCTGGTGCAAAGGAACTGGGGGAAGGAGGAAGGGGCTGAATGGCTCTGCCCTTTATACCCTCACTTCGAAGCACTGGGAAGGAGTTTGGTTGTGGGTGGGACCTCCCCTATAGATACGAGCAGGGAAAACTCTCTCCAGCACGTGACATGCACACACCTATGGTGTAATGGAGATACAGTGTAATGGACATAT
Source organism: Chelonoidis abingdonii (assembly GCF_003597395.2). Classification (NCBI taxonomy): domain Eukaryota; kingdom Metazoa; phylum Chordata; order Testudines; family Testudinidae; genus Chelonoidis; species Chelonoidis abingdonii. The sequence continues at coordinate 18,405,052 of NC_133773.1, read as the reverse complement.
GCAACACTTCTTGAAGAACAGCAGTTATGAGGAGGAGCGTAACCGGTTTGTCCTTTGTGAAAACCCATTAATAAGTGCCATTCAAACATACTAAGAAAATGATGTATTTTGATACCATGTCAAATAAAATCCAGATGTACTAAAGGGACACCAACTATAAAACTAGTTGATTTACAAAATTAATTGAATGTTGTTTCTAATCCAGTGCCTGTTTCAGAGCCCTCGCTACTTTTTGTTGTTTTACAGTCAATCACTTTTTCTTATTGCTTAAACGTGTGCTCCTCCCCCATGTTACTGAGTGAAAGACACGCACAAAAACCAAGGGAAAGCGAGTCACTGACTGTACAGGGGAAACAGTTAAACCAACTACAGTTAAACGTACAAAGTGAGCAAACTGAAAAATCAGAAAAATGTTTTGTTAAATCTTTCATTGATAGTAATCTTAGGTGTTACTCAGCTACTGCTGTGACACGTAACTGTCACCATGTAGTAGCTGCAACATTTTCGGAGTTAGGTGATTTGTTAAGTTGGTGTGCCTTTACTATGTGCATTTATAATAGGTACAATACATGTTCGACATATGTACAATACTATATGCTGTTGTCTGCCAGAATCATTCCTGATTTAGGCAAACAATCACTGAAGTCAAAGGGAATTTGCCAGAGTAAAGGACTGTGTGAAATCTGAATGTTTGGCTAAGTGTCAGCAGGAGCAAGAAAATTCTGACTTGAGGGCTAATCTCTGTCTTTGAGAACAGCAGCAAGAGAGATTTCTGTTTCTGCAATGATGTGTGTAGTATTTTGGGTTGTGATGGTCTCAGATCACACATGCCAAGTAGGATCAGTATAGGCCTGAAGTCACTTGGAGATGGACAAGGAACTGTTAGATGTTGCTGGAAAATATGCTGGCCATTTAGTTAGTGGCATCCTTTCCTTTGAATCAGGAATGAACTATGTCCCAATGTGATGTTAGGGGAAAATATGCTTTTAGATTGAAATGTCACCCATTAATCACCTGGTCTAAAGAAACTGGTCTAATCCCATTGACTACAATTTGTCCTAAAATGTCCACCAAAACTATCCAGGCTTCTAATGAAGTGAGAAACATAGTACCACTTCACAAAGCAATGTGAGTAACATTCCCCGAATTGCATACCCACAATGACAAGATACCCTGACTGCGCAGCCTGCTAATCACTGATAGAACTTTTTAACACATTCTTTTTATTTTTCCAGGCTGTAAACTTCTAAACTGATTTAGTGAAACTAGAAATGACCTCATCCCATGTTGTTACGAGTCAGCCCCAGTTTGGCATTGCTTCTATTGCACGTAATTCCTGGCAGACAGAAACATTTGACTGCTGCAGTGACTGTAAAGTCTGTAAGTGAATGTGAATATCTGACTTTTGTTTTGGCTTGTGGTGTCTTGAGTTTTGGATTAATGTTATATCTCTGTTCATTAATGGGAGTGACTTTTAAATGAGGGGGGTGGAATAGTTGTCTATTATTTAAATTACAAAAGAATGGCTTGTAGTGAGTGGTTCCACATGCATACTATGAGCCAGCCACTAACTAGATGGCAAGATCACTCACCCATTCATTCACATACACCAGGGGTAGGCAACCTATGGCATGTGTGCCGCCTTCGGCATGCGAGCTGATTTTTAGTGGCTCTCACGCTGCCCAGGTCCTGGCCACCGGTCCGGGAGGCTCTGCATTTTAATTTAATTTTAAATGAAGCTTCTTAAACATTTTGAAACCTTATTTACTTTACATACAACAATAGTTTAGTTATATATCATAGACTTATAGAAGGAGACCTTCTAAAAATGTTAAAATGTATTACTGGCACAGGAGACCTTAAATTAGAGTGAATAAATGAAGACTCAGCACACCGCTGCTGAAAGGTTGCCAACCCCTGACATACACAAAGCGAGTGCTGGTACTTCTGCCCCAGTCAGACAACTGAAGGTCACAGATCTAATGGGCTGGTACCAGCTGGTAATAAATCTATACTGTGAAGACAACAGACACAACTACTCAATATCAAACACACAGGTGGGACTAAAACTTTGGTCTTTCAATTCCAAACTATAGACCTCTACTACTTATGTTAAAGAAGAACTCCACACCTGGTATTCTTGTTTTAAAGAGAGACCTTTGCACTAAACCTTCAGAACACATGACAGCTATATTTTTTATTTACGATTACATTTACTTGCTACCGCTGTTCTGAAATGAGTCTTTTGTTCTTCTGAGGAACAGTCCTACACACACATCAGGGTTTATTGTTGAATCAAAATATTTACCAAAGATCTACATGAACTAAACACAAACCAAGTCTGCACTATATACTAACAAAATCATCTGGTGTTCCAATCAGACATAATGGTGTGAAACTCAAATATCGGCTATTTGTTTTGCTCTCTAAAGTTCATTATGAGATATCAGATCCTGTCTTTCCATTCTTTGGAGGACCTGAATAGTGATGTCACGTACGGCTACTTTGTTGGTTATGGGGGAGGAGAGCTGCAGCTGAGGTAACAGTTTTATGTGACATCATTGCTGAGGTCTTTCAAAGATCTCACCTTCCTTTGCGCAGGCTCTGGCCCATTGGCACATGCCTAACTTTCTCCTTCTCTTTGTCTAGGCACTTCTATGTCTCTCCTAAAAGTGGTAGTGAAAGTTAACTGACTGTGTAAATGGTGGGGAGAATATCCATTTGTTGTTTTGTCTTTATGCAGGTGCATGTGGAACGTTCTGTTTCTGTTGTCTTGGATGTAAAGTTGCAAAAGATATGGGTGAATGCTGCTGTTGTGGTGCAAGCGTTGCCATGAGGACTCTCTACCGGACAAGATACAGAATCCCTGTTAGTTACTATCTAATCCTTTGTTTATCCCATGCTCAAAAGAACATGGGATCACCAATGAGGGGAGGAATGACATGAAGGGACCTGGGAAGGATAGAATTATGGCCATAACATTAGTGTCACAGTGCATGGCAACTGCACCTGTGTTCCCCCTCTATGGCCATCAAGGACACCAACTCTTAAGCTTCCCACTCTCCGGCTGTCATCTCTCTTAGGTGGAGACATATGTGTCTCTTCTTCCTGACTGGGGTATTTCCATGCTGCACAGTCACAGTGTAGGCAGGGGACATCCCCAGCAATCCAGATTACCTAATCAGCCTGCATCTGTACTTCACTTTCTCTCTAGGGACTATGAACAACTGTAATTGCCCACCGTGTAAGTTACTGCACAGCTCCTTCGAAGCAAGCCTACTTATTCTTGGGTTTTCTCTGCAATGATTTTACCCTATTAAAACAGGAAAACATATGAGCATGCTAATAAGCTTACCAGAGATCACCCCCACCCCCACTCTAACAAAGGCTTTGGTAGGAGCCAGTCTTTCACACATCACAAAGGGGCTTTTCTGTGATCACATGTTCATAACAGCCTAAGCTCAGAACTAGCACAAACCATGAATAATTCAGACTTTCCTTTATACAGCTTCAGACTCTGGGAACAGGTAGTCAGCAAACTGTGGTCTTCTCTGTAGCTTCAATAGGTTGGATCTTTGCCTAGCCAGAGGTGGGAATTTACATTCACCTCCTCTCAGGTATTCCCCAGGAAATCCACTTAACTCTTCTTTCTTGCTGGGCATATGGTTCAGTCTAGTCTTCTGGAGCTCCCAGCGCTTCCCATTGGTCATGTCTCTCCCCTAAAAAGTAAAATTCAATAATACGGAAACTTGGCATTTGTAATACAGTAGACTCCAAAGACACTTAAACTTAATCATGTGTTTAAAGGATATTGAAGAATGAGATTCAGCTTAATGGCCCTAGGGAAGAATAATCCAAAACTCAGATACTCGTGGAAAGGAATAACACTGAAAGGGGGTGGAACTGATCAGTAAATTAGATATAAGCTTACAAATGTAATATAGCAACAACAAAAGACCAATGAAATTTTGGAATCTGTAGAAATATACTGTAGATTGGATTTTTCAAAAAAGCTCAGCTCCTATTTAAGCATCTAAATGAATTATCCAGATTTTCAGAGCTGCTCACAATAGCTTTTGGGTGATGAGCAGTATTCATAATGTACTTAGGAACCAAGATCTTTTTAAAACTTGTCCGTTTGTCACAAAGCAGGAAGGCAGGAGTAGTTCTGTGTGATCCTAGTGAGCCCACACCTACAATATTTGGTTCACTGGTGAGATCTTCAGTACCAGAAGAATGTAGATACACTGGAAGGAAATTGGAGAACAGCAGTGAAAATAATTAGGAGCCTAGTGATACTAACTTTTAAGAAAAATTAAGAGCTAATATATATAGTTTGGCCAAGCAATAATACAGGGGGTTATAACTACAAAGTCTGAAAGGTGTAGAGCAATATTTTAAGATGTGGTGTAAGAAATATTAATAGGATGACGGTCAGAAACAAAAAACCTAGGTGAGTATCTGAAAATACTTCCTAATGTGAAAAGAAAGTAGGCTGTAGAGAAGTGTCCCAATTTAAGGGCTGAAAACCCATTACTGGAGAAGTTAAAATGGAAACTGAAAAAAACCCACAGAACATTCTGTAAGGCACAATCCTGCATAGGTAGGGAGGTGGACTAGATTAACAGTAACCTAGCAGGGCTTCCAATCTCTATTCTCATTTGATATCTAGCTGCTAAAGTGTGTTTGTTATTGTGTAAACCCTACCCATTATTTAAATATGCTGCCTAATTTGAGTAAATAGCTTCTTTAGTCCTAAACCAGCCCTCTTCAGAGGCAATTTGGTAGCAGCAGCCCAATCTCTTTTCCTCCTACAACAGGCAATTGCTTGCCAGCTGTGGGCACACTTCTTTTTTTCTGCTTGTAATAGCAGAGACATGGACTAGATAACCAAGTAAGGTGTGACCTCTTTTTTTTTTATTTTGTGATTGTGGCAAAAATCCTTTGGTAAAAGTTGTTTAACTAATTTTTGTTCCCACAATGCCTCTGTCACTCAAAGGCAGCATTGAAAGCCCATGTGGACCTGATTTTTAGATCCATTCAATGTACTAAAGTCACTGAAAGTCACATCTTCTGAAGTCTACAGTCGGTAATATTTTAATTCTCTTTAACTAGGGAACCCTCCTCTGTGATTGCTGCACCGCTGTGTGTTGTGCTCCATGTTCTCTTTGTCAACTGAAGAGAGACATTAACATAAGGAAAGAGATGGGGATATTCTAGCAAGGTTTGTCACTTGTTTAATATATATTTGTAAGTGTGTTTGATAAATCAAGAGGCTTCTCTAATGCAATGTCTTGTTTAAAGTTAGTTGTAGAACAAATGGTTCATGTGATAAAAAGTTGGTATACAATTAAAATGATATGCAATTAGTGAACAGGTCTGATTAGGATAGAGAAGGAATATTCTACTGTGCTCATCCTGTGTATATTTAACTGAAGTCTTCCTGGGCCCAAGATGGCCACCCATCTGTAATATGGCCTTTGAAAATCAGCAGGTACTTGACATGTGTTAGAGATACCACAGCAACAAGGATTGAGTGTTACCTTAATGACTCAAGCCAATCTGAAAGGCAAAGTGTATTGTTTTTATGAACAAAATGCCTGGCAGGGGAATGCAAGGCCATGAGGTGGCAAGAGCCAGCTATTACTTGGGGAGAGCCTCATTGGTAAAGCAAAGGTGCAGAATATTCCACACTAGGTGGCATCTGCAATGGGACACCACAAAGGAATAGACCATGTCAAGCACAAAAAAGAATGGAGCCAATGGGTGTGTTCTGCCGAGAACCTGTGTAGCTCAACAGTTGGGTGTGTTGCAGAAGAAAGCAACTGCTACATTTCTACTGTGCTTCATTCCAAGAAGCAGGCACACCCGCTCAAGCAATGCCCTTGCATAGCAATGTGTGGAGTGAGCAGCCATTCCCTCAGCTGCACTCCACTGCGATGTTGTCCGCAAGTAAAAGTGGTTTGTTTAGAAGGACTTCACTCTCTCGTTCAGGATTAGCCCCTAGCAATTTTACCATCTAACCAAACTTCAGCTCTGTGTACAACAAGAATCACAGTCATGTCAATAATGTGAGCGTACTATTCACCTTCTAGTCAAGGTGTGGCTCACAGGTGGGATTTTCAAATCTCTCAGCCCTTAGCTAACTGCTCCTCCTGATATCAATGGGAAAACTCATTAACTTCAGTGAAAAGTTCAGCAAATGCTGAGAGCTTTTAAAAACCTCACCCAAAATGTAGACGAAGATTTGTTCACCTTGCACTGAAAAAAACAAAACTGTACCACAGAGGGTCTGATTTTCAGGGACACTGAAGATCTTCATATAAACCAAGGAAAAGGCTAAGCTCTTGTTTTCGTTCATTTTTTTCACCCCTGCAGTATCCTTGCTTTGAGGCAGATGTATACAGTAAGCATTCAGGCAATGTAAAACTTAATACTCTACCCTGTAATTTACTTAACAACACCAATAATATTATGAATCTTAGCCTTGTGTATAATTGTCTTTTCTCATGTATTTCAGGTGTTCCTGTATTCATTTGTGTGTCCTAGAGTTCCATATGCAAAAGTCTTCCCATCTCCTGCTGTATTTACTGTTCGCCAAAGCGCTGTTGTAAGAATTTTAATGTAATTGCTACCAAGCACTATTTGTAGGAAAATGTCAATAAAGAAAAAACAACCTCAAAATTTGTCTTTGCTTCACTTACTGTGAACAGATGTGTGTTAATTTTATCATTACTACTGCTGCTTGAGTTTTACCATACAAAACTGTCTTAGAAAGAGTATTCTGTTCCCAATATCTTGCTCATACTAGCATACTCTAGGTCTGTTGAATACTCTCCCCACAATATTTCTGCTCCCCTCCTACAAGGACATAAGGCAGAATAAGCTCTGATAGTTAACTTATTTTCCTGCTACCTGACTTGTAAGAGAAGGATGTTTCTGTTCCTGGATGTTCTAGATATTTAAATTGCAAATCCAACATGGGAAACTTGGAAGGTTACAATTATATTACAGTTGTCACACATTGAAACTCAAACTGTCAGAGCAAAGTATTACAAGGCAACACAGGATAGGTTGATCTAATTGGCTCCTTCCTTACTTTATTGGAATAACAACAATTAACAGAAACATGACACAGTTTCAAATAGAAAGGGACCAGATCACAAAGCAGTTTAGTAAACAGTAAGTGCTATTCCAAAAGAAGATTTTTTTGCTGCAGAAATTTTACTTCTCCCTCTACTGTTAAACCTCAGCTTTCAAAACAGCTGAAGCATCATAGTGGGTACACTGAATCAACTTCATGAGTTTTAAATAAAGTACTGTATACTCCCTATGACTTGTATCAATTAGGGTTTTAGAAGAAAATGAGTAGAAGCAAAGGGTGAATTTTTTCAGGTACAGTCAAACCTGGCAATAACGCGCCCCCCATAACGCGAAATAGCATATAACGCAAAATCGTACATAATGCGATCATAAGTTGGCTCCCCTTTAAGGCATAATACCAGTGGTCCCCAACACCATGGCAGGGGAGAGAATCTGTGGCCCTGTGCCTGCCGGGGACAGAGAACTCCGAGGCTGCGGGCACCGGTGCTCTCCATCCCCGGCAGGCACGGGGCCACGGCTTCTCTTCAGCTTCAAAAGGAGCCATGGCTCCACGCCTGTCGGGGACAGAGAGCACTGGCGCCTGCAGCCTCGGAGTTCTCTGTCCCTGGCAGGCGCTGGGCCGTGGCTTCTCTCCCTTGCTGGGCACTAGGGGCACTAGGCGGCGCACATCAATGCACTGCATTGGGGACCACTGACTTAAACTGACCAGCTTGAAACCCCTCTATACTGCAACCCTGCATTTATCGCAATGGAATTTTTTGGACCCCAAACATCACGTTATAGCGGGGTTTCACTGTAGTTTTTTCATAGTCCTAGTTGATTTCATCTGTATAGCCTGGAATGAAATGCATTACAATCAGAAAATTTTAAGTGTAGGCATCAGGTTCTATAGCCTGTGCTGTCTGTTCTGCTTGTAAATGTGGGAACATAGTAATTGAATCTGTTTGTCTCATGTTGGTAAAGCTTCAGGAGCTAAGAGAAAAATGAATTTGCAAAAGCAGACTTAGTCTTTGCCATTCTACTTTATTTCAGCTGTAAGCAGTTCTACTGATATTTCACGTGTGACAAAAAAGTATGTCTATTTACTAAATGTATAGTATAAATATTTCTAAATTTAGGAAGATTAAATGAATTGCCTGTACATTACATTATTATGTATTGCAGCACAAAATGGGAGTGGGAAATTTCCTACTGAACATGTATTTACAAGACTAATAGGATGATATATTTTTTTTTGCACTCTGGTATAACTATTTTGTGTAGTGTCAATCACACAAGTTCTCTTAAAATTTAAAAAGCTGTTAAACACAGTTTCATAAGTCACAAGTCAACCTGCTAAACTGCTACTTACAGTACAGACTCTGCCATCTGCTGGCTATAGCAAGACCACGCACGGTCACTTTTGGTGTAAGTTTTATTTGGTTCACGTAGCACGGTGGTTTTCAACCAGGTGTCCGAGGCCCCCAGGAGCAAGTTTCAGGGGGTCCATCAAGCAGGGCCAGCATTAGACTCGCTGGGGTCCCCCACATGGGGCTGAAGCTCGGGGCCCTGAGCTCCACCATCCGGGACTGAAACCAAAACCTGAGCAATGTAGTTTCACGGGGACATCTGTGTCGTGGAGCCCCATGCAATTGCCATGCTTGATACCCCTTAACACTGCTCTATATTTTGTATGTAGAAAACCAGTTGTGGCACAGGTGGGCAGTGGAGTTTTTGTAGCATGTTCGGGGTGGGAAGGGGCTCAGAAAGAAAAAGGTTGAGAACTTCTGATGTAGCAGATCCTCATTTTAAAATATAACTTGCTTGGGTTCTATGGAACATCACAACCAATTAATTTTGAATTGCACCACCAGAAAAGGAGGGACAACCTTACTTCAGAATGAACTATTCCATTAATTTGGTCAATAAATCCATTCAGGCAACCCTCGGTTGTCATCTGAGAAGCTATCTTTTCTCCTTTAAAGCAGGAATTAGAGAGACAGATCTGAGAAAGTATATTCATTTTGTTTCCAACATATTTATGAAGCTGCTACCTTTAGATGTTTTCCCCCCTCCAATTTGTTTTTAAGACTCTGGGCCAAAGAGATTTCACATTTGCACTTAACCACAACTTCAGAAGTCTCATTCGGAGTACGGAACCTTGAACAAGAATCTCTAGCTTCTGAAAACGGTGTTATAGTATGAAACAATTAGTATTAAATAACTGTCCTTACAGTGCCATTTAAATACACTGTATCAACACTGTTGCTCAAGCAATGTAACCTGAAAATCTGAACTGGTTAAAGTTATAGCCCAAAATATTTGGTAATATCACTGTTTGCCAAGTTTTTGGAACTTGTTTCTGGCATTCAAAAATTATCATACGGAAAACGTATAATATGGTAGCTGCAGGGATCTCTGATGCTCCTAACTCTTCATGGTAATATTATTGTTTGCAGTTAATAAGTTGTGTTCAATAACAGCTCTGGTCAAGAGATTGGAACCTTAGCAATAGCAATGAACAGTTGTTTTATTATAAGACATTTCAATGGACTTTCTAGCACTGTAAGAAAAATACTTTGCTAAAAATTTATATACACAGAGCGTCTAGCCATATCTGGTATCTTTACAGCACCGTTACTCCTTGTGGAGTGAACAAGCAATAAGAAACTGACTTAATATAGATAACTGTTCAAAGTAAGAAACTTAGAAGAATGTCTTTAGTCTCTATAGCTCAGTTCTAAGTTATCCAAGCAGAGATGGTCTTGTGGTAAAGGTACTGGACTAGGACTCTGGAGATCCGTGTTCATTTTCTAACTCCGCTACAGGTATCATGTATGACTTTTTAGAAAAGAGAGTTAATCTGTGTCTCAGTTCTCCCAATCTGAGAAACTGGGATACTGTTACTCTCCTTTCTACCACCTTTTGTCTCACTATTTTAGTTCTTTAGGGTAGGGACTGGCTCTTACTATATTTGAGCAGCATCTAGCACATGGAGCTCTGATTTTCGAGCCTCTGAACACTATTGTAATACAAACAGGAGATAGCTATCTGCCAGAGAGGGAGAAACACTGCAGCAGTTACACAGGCCTACTAATTAATGAGGATTTTTTTCAGTTTTGGATGAGACAGTGTAGATTATAGCCAACAAGAGTTTGGGGTTCAAAAGATGGATACAGCTTATTTGATAAGAGGAACTTATTACAACTTTTTTTTTCATTTTGATCTTCTTGTTCATGCATTTCTTCCTTGCTGTATGGCAAGTGTCCAGAAAGGTAAGGCATGCCTGGCCTATGAAACATTTCATATTCTTCATCGCCTCTGAATTTAACTGCTCTAATCTACAGAACACACTAATTTGACTGGAAGGCTCTACTCTTGTCATTTTGTTTACATAATATCCTTTAGTAAATTCTAGCCTGAACTGTGTTACCAAAACCTGTGCTGCACTGATCAGAGAATGGATTTAGGAGGTACGAAGCTGATGGTCTTTAGTTTTTAGATCCATGTTGTCTGGCAGCAGCTAGGAAAACAAACACTGAGATCTATCAAACTCACAAAACAAGATTTGTGTAAATCTATGTCAAATAGATCACACTGTATTAAATGGGTATCATATTACAAATATACATATGAATGGCCATATTGGGTCAGACCAACGGTCCATCTAGCCCAGTATCCTGTCTTCTGACAGTGGCCAGTGCTAAAAGCTTCAGAGGGAATGAACAGAACAGGGCAGTTACCGAATGATCCATCCCTTGTTGTTCAGCTCCAGCTTCTGGCAGTCAGAGGTTTAGGGACACCTAGAGCCTCGTGTTGTGCCCCTGATGTTTTTGGCTAATAGCTATCGATAGACTTATCTTCTCTTAACTTATGTGGTCCTTTTTT
>NC_133773.1:18307290-18393981 GCF_003597395.2 Chelonoidis abingdonii | reverse complement strand
AAACCTTATTTACTTTACATACAACAATAGTTTAGTTATATATCATAGACTTATAGAAGGAGACCTTCTAAAAATGTTAAAATGTATTACTGGCACAGGAGACCTTAAATTAGAGTGAATAAATGAAGACTCAGCACACCGCTGCTGAAAGGTTGCCAACCCCTGACATACACAAAGCGAGTGCTGGTACTTCTGCCCCAGTCAGACAACTGAAGGTCACAGATCTAATGGGCTGGTACCAGCTGGTAATAAATCTATACTGTGAAGACAACAGACACAACTACTCAATATCAAACACACAGGTGGGACTAAAACTTTGGTCTTTCAATTCCAAACTATAGACCTCTACTACTTATGTTAAAGAAGAACTCCACACCTGGTATTCTTGTTTTAAAGAGAGACCTTTGCACTAAACCTTCAGAACACATGACAGCTATATTTTTTATTTACGATTACATTTACTTGCTACCGCTGTTCTGAAATGAGTCTTTTGTTCTTCTGAGGAACAGTCCTACACACACATCAGGGTTTATTGTTGAATCAAAATATTTACCAAAGATCTACATGAACTAAACACAAACCAAGTCTGCACTATATACTAACAAAATCATCTGGTGTTCCAATCAGACATAATGGTGTGAAACTCAAATATCGGCTATTTGTTTTGCTCTCTAAAGTTCATTATGAGATATCAGATCCTGTCTTTCCATTCTTTGGAGGACCTGAATAGTGATGTCACGTACGGCTACTTTGTTGGTTATGGGGGAGGAGAGCTGCAGCTGAGGTAACAGTTTTATGTGACATCATTGCTGAGGTCTTTCAAAGATCTCACCTTCCTTTGCGCAGGCTCTGGCCCATTGGCACATGCCTAACTTTCTCCTTCTCTTTGTCTAGGCACTTCTATGTCTCTCCTAAAAGTGGTAGTGAAAGTTAACTGACTGTGTAAATGGTGGGGAGAATATCCATTTGTTGTTTTGTCTTTATGCAGGTGCATGTGGAACGTTCTGTTTCTGTTGTCTTGGATGTAAAGTTGCAAAAGATATGGGTGAATGCTGCTGTTGTGGTGCAAGCGTTGCCATGAGGACTCTCTACCGGACAAGATACAGAATCCCTGTTAGTTACTATCTAATCCTTTGTTTATCCCATGCTCAAAAGAACATGGGATCACCAATGAGGGGAGGAATGACATGAAGGGACCTGGGAAGGATAGAATTATGGCCATAACATTAGTGTCACAGTGCATGGCAACTGCACCTGTGTTCCCCCTCTATGGCCATCAAGGACACCAACTCTTAAGCTTCCCACTCTCCGGCTGTCATCTCTCTTAGGTGGAGACATATGTGTCTCTTCTTCCTGACTGGGGTATTTCCATGCTGCACAGTCACAGTGTAGGCAGGGGACATCCCCAGCAATCCAGATTACCTAATCAGCCTGCATCTGTACTTCACTTTCTCTCTAGGGACTATGAACAACTGTAATTGCCCACCGTGTAAGTTACTGCACAGCTCCTTCGAAGCAAGCCTACTTATTCTTGGGTTTTCTCTGCAATGATTTTACCCTATTAAAACAGGAAAACATATGAGCATGCTAATAAGCTTACCAGAGATCACCCCCACCCCCACTCTAACAAAGGCTTTGGTAGGAGCCAGTCTTTCACACATCACAAAGGGGCTTTTCTGTGATCACATGTTCATAACAGCCTAAGCTCAGAACTAGCACAAACCATGAATAATTCAGACTTTCCTTTATACAGCTTCAGACTCTGGGAACAGGTAGTCAGCAAACTGTGGTCTTCTCTGTAGCTTCAATAGGTTGGATCTTTGCCTAGCCAGAGGTGGGAATTTACATTCACCTCCTCTCAGGTATTCCCCAGGAAATCCACTTAACTCTTCTTTCTTGCTGGGCATATGGTTCAGTCTAGTCTTCTGGAGCTCCCAGCGCTTCCCATTGGTCATGTCTCTCCCCTAAAAAGTAAAATTCAATAATACGGAAACTTGGCATTTGTAATACAGTAGACTCCAAAGACACTTAAACTTAATCATGTGTTTAAAGGATATTGAAGAATGAGATTCAGCTTAATGGCCCTAGGGAAGAATAATCCAAAACTCAGATACTCGTGGAAAGGAATAACACTGAAAGGGGGTGGAACTGATCAGTAAATTAGATATAAGCTTACAAATGTAATATAGCAACAACAAAAGACCAATGAAATTTTGGAATCTGTAGAAATATACTGTAGATTGGATTTTTCAAAAAAGCTCAGCTCCTATTTAAGCATCTAAATGAATTATCCAGATTTTCAGAGCTGCTCACAATAGCTTTTGGGTGATGAGCAGTATTCATAATGTACTTAGGAACCAAGATCTTTTTAAAACTTGTCCGTTTGTCACAAAGCAGGAAGGCAGGAGTAGTTCTGTGTGATCCTAGTGAGCCCACACCTACAATATTTGGTTCACTGGTGAGATCTTCAGTACCAGAAGAATGTAGATACACTGGAAGGAAATTGGAGAACAGCAGTGAAAATAATTAGGAGCCTAGTGATACTAACTTTTAAGAAAAATTAAGAGCTAATATATATAGTTTGGCCAAGCAATAATACAGGGGGTTATAACTACAAAGTCTGAAAGGTGTAGAGCAATATTTTAAGATGTGGTGTAAGAAATATTAATAGGATGACGGTCAGAAACAAAAAACCTAGGTGAGTATCTGAAAATACTTCCTAATGTGAAAAGAAAGTAGGCTGTAGAGAAGTGTCCCAATTTAAGGGCTGAAAACCCATTACTGGAGAAGTTAAAATGGAAACTGAAAAAAACCCACAGAACATTCTGTAAGGCACAATCCTGCATAGGTAGGGAGGTGGACTAGATTAACAGTAACCTAGCAGGGCTTCCAATCTCTATTCTCATTTGATATCTAGCTGCTAAAGTGTGTTTGTTATTGTGTAAACCCTACCCATTATTTAAATATGCTGCCTAATTTGAGTAAATAGCTTCTTTAGTCCTAAACCAGCCCTCTTCAGAGGCAATTTGGTAGCAGCAGCCCAATCTCTTTTCCTCCTACAACAGGCAATTGCTTGCCAGCTGTGGGCACACTTCTTTTTTTCTGCTTGTAATAGCAGAGACATGGACTAGATAACCAAGTAAGGTGTGACCTCTTTTTTTTTTATTTTGTGATTGTGGCAAAAATCCTTTGGTAAAAGTTGTTTAACTAATTTTTGTTCCCACAATGCCTCTGTCACTCAAAGGCAGCATTGAAAGCCCATGTGGACCTGATTTTTAGATCCATTCAATGTACTAAAGTCACTGAAAGTCACATCTTCTGAAGTCTACAGTCGGTAATATTTTAATTCTCTTTAACTAGGGAACCCTCCTCTGTGATTGCTGCACCGCTGTGTGTTGTGCTCCATGTTCTCTTTGTCAACTGAAGAGAGACATTAACATAAGGAAAGAGATGGGGATATTCTAGCAAGGTTTGTCACTTGTTTAATATATATTTGTAAGTGTGTTTGATAAATCAAGAGGCTTCTCTAATGCAATGTCTTGTTTAAAGTTAGTTGTAGAACAAATGGTTCATGTGATAAAAAGTTGGTATACAATTAAAATGATATGCAATTAGTGAACAGGTCTGATTAGGATAGAGAAGGAATATTCTACTGTGCTCATCCTGTGTATATTTAACTGAAGTCTTCCTGGGCCCAAGATGGCCACCCATCTGTAATATGGCCTTTGAAAATCAGCAGGTACTTGACATGTGTTAGAGATACCACAGCAACAAGGATTGAGTGTTACCTTAATGACTCAAGCCAATCTGAAAGGCAAAGTGTATTGTTTTTATGAACAAAATGCCTGGCAGGGGAATGCAAGGCCATGAGGTGGCAAGAGCCAGCTATTACTTGGGGAGAGCCTCATTGGTAAAGCAAAGGTGCAGAATATTCCACACTAGGTGGCATCTGCAATGGGACACCACAAAGGAATAGACCATGTCAAGCACAAAAAAGAATGGAGCCAATGGGTGTGTTCTGCCGAGAACCTGTGTAGCTCAACAGTTGGGTGTGTTGCAGAAGAAAGCAACTGCTACATTTCTACTGTGCTTCATTCCAAGAAGCAGGCACACCCGCTCAAGCAATGCCCTTGCATAGCAATGTGTGGAGTGAGCAGCCATTCCCTCAGCTGCACTCCACTGCGATGTTGTCCGCAAGTAAAAGTGGTTTGTTTAGAAGGACTTCACTCTCTCGTTCAGGATTAGCCCCTAGCAATTTTACCATCTAACCAAACTTCAGCTCTGTGTACAACAAGAATCACAGTCATGTCAATAATGTGAGCGTACTATTCACCTTCTAGTCAAGGTGTGGCTCACAGGTGGGATTTTCAAATCTCTCAGCCCTTAGCTAACTGCTCCTCCTGATATCAATGGGAAAACTCATTAACTTCAGTGAAAAGTTCAGCAAATGCTGAGAGCTTTTAAAAACCTCACCCAAAATGTAGACGAAGATTTGTTCACCTTGCACTGAAAAAAACAAAACTGTACCACAGAGGGTCTGATTTTCAGGGACACTGAAGATCTTCATATAAACCAAGGAAAAGGCTAAGCTCTTGTTTTCGTTCATTTTTTTCACCCCTGCAGTATCCTTGCTTTGAGGCAGATGTATACAGTAAGCATTCAGGCAATGTAAAACTTAATACTCTACCCTGTAATTTACTTAACAACACCAATAATATTATGAATCTTAGCCTTGTGTATAATTGTCTTTTCTCATGTATTTCAGGTGTTCCTGTATTCATTTGTGTGTCCTAGAGTTCCATATGCAAAAGTCTTCCCATCTCCTGCTGTATTTACTGTTCGCCAAAGCGCTGTTGTAAGAATTTTAATGTAATTGCTACCAAGCACTATTTGTAGGAAAATGTCAATAAAGAAAAAACAACCTCAAAATTTGTCTTTGCTTCACTTACTGTGAACAGATGTGTGTTAATTTTATCATTACTACTGCTGCTTGAGTTTTACCATACAAAACTGTCTTAGAAAGAGTATTCTGTTCCCAATATCTTGCTCATACTAGCATACTCTAGGTCTGTTGAATACTCTCCCCACAATATTTCTGCTCCCCTCCTACAAGGACATAAGGCAGAATAAGCTCTGATAGTTAACTTATTTTCCTGCTACCTGACTTGTAAGAGAAGGATGTTTCTGTTCCTGGATGTTCTAGATATTTAAATTGCAAATCCAACATGGGAAACTTGGAAGGTTACAATTATATTACAGTTGTCACACATTGAAACTCAAACTGTCAGAGCAAAGTATTACAAGGCAACACAGGATAGGTTGATCTAATTGGCTCCTTCCTTACTTTATTGGAATAACAACAATTAACAGAAACATGACACAGTTTCAAATAGAAAGGGACCAGATCACAAAGCAGTTTAGTAAACAGTAAGTGCTATTCCAAAAGAAGATTTTTTTGCTGCAGAAATTTTACTTCTCCCTCTACTGTTAAACCTCAGCTTTCAAAACAGCTGAAGCATCATAGTGGGTACACTGAATCAACTTCATGAGTTTTAAATAAAGTACTGTATACTCCCTATGACTTGTATCAATTAGGGTTTTAGAAGAAAATGAGTAGAAGCAAAGGGTGAATTTTTTCAGGTACAGTCAAACCTGGCAATAACGCGCCCCCCATAACGCGAAATAGCATATAACGCAAAATCGTACATAATGCGATCATAAGTTGGCTCCCCTTTAAGGCATAATACCAGTGGTCCCCAACACCATGGCAGGGGAGAGAATCTGTGGCCCTGTGCCTGCCGGGGACAGAGAACTCCGAGGCTGCGGGCACCGGTGCTCTCCATCCCCGGCAGGCACGGGGCCACGGCTTCTCTTCAGCTTCAAAAGGAGCCATGGCTCCACGCCTGTCGGGGACAGAGAGCACTGGCGCCTGCAGCCTCGGAGTTCTCTGTCCCTGGCAGGCGCTGGGCCGTGGCTTCTCTCCCTTGCTGGGCACTAGGGGCACTAGGCGGCGCACATCAATGCACTGCATTGGGGACCACTGACTTAAACTGACCAGCTTGAAACCCCTCTATACTGCAACCCTGCATTTATCGCAATGGAATTTTTTGGACCCCAAACATCACGTTATAGCGGGGTTTCACTGTAGTTTTTTCATAGTCCTAGTTGATTTCATCTGTATAGCCTGGAATGAAATGCATTACAATCAGAAAATTTTAAGTGTAGGCATCAGGTTCTATAGCCTGTGCTGTCTGTTCTGCTTGTAAATGTGGGAACATAGTAATTGAATCTGTTTGTCTCATGTTGGTAAAGCTTCAGGAGCTAAGAGAAAAATGAATTTGCAAAAGCAGACTTAGTCTTTGCCATTCTACTTTATTTCAGCTGTAAGCAGTTCTACTGATATTTCACGTGTGACAAAAAAGTATGTCTATTTACTAAATGTATAGTATAAATATTTCTAAATTTAGGAAGATTAAATGAATTGCCTGTACATTACATTATTATGTATTGCAGCACAAAATGGGAGTGGGAAATTTCCTACTGAACATGTATTTACAAGACTAATAGGATGATATATTTTTTTTTGCACTCTGGTATAACTATTTTGTGTAGTGTCAATCACACAAGTTCTCTTAAAATTTAAAAAGCTGTTAAACACAGTTTCATAAGTCACAAGTCAACCTGCTAAACTGCTACTTACAGTACAGACTCTGCCATCTGCTGGCTATAGCAAGACCACGCACGGTCACTTTTGGTGTAAGTTTTATTTGGTTCACGTAGCACGGTGGTTTTCAACCAGGTGTCCGAGGCCCCCAGGAGCAAGTTTCAGGGGGTCCATCAAGCAGGGCCAGCATTAGACTCGCTGGGGTCCCCCACATGGGGCTGAAGCTCGGGGCCCTGAGCTCCACCATCCGGGACTGAAACCAAAACCTGAGCAATGTAGTTTCACGGGGACATCTGTGTCGTGGAGCCCCATGCAATTGCCATGCTTGATACCCCTTAACACTGCTCTATATTTTGTATGTAGAAAACCAGTTGTGGCACAGGTGGGCAGTGGAGTTTTTGTAGCATGTTCGGGGTGGGAAGGGGCTCAGAAAGAAAAAGGTTGAGAACTTCTGATGTAGCAGATCCTCATTTTAAAATATAACTTGCTTGGGTTCTATGGAACATCACAACCAATTAATTTTGAATTGCACCACCAGAAAAGGAGGGACAACCTTACTTCAGAATGAACTATTCCATTAATTTGGTCAATAAATCCATTCAGGCAACCCTCGGTTGTCATCTGAGAAGCTATCTTTTCTCCTTTAAAGCAGGAATTAGAGAGACAGATCTGAGAAAGTATATTCATTTTGTTTCCAACATATTTATGAAGCTGCTACCTTTAGATGTTTTCCCCCCTCCAATTTGTTTTTAAGACTCTGGGCCAAAGAGATTTCACATTTGCACTTAACCACAACTTCAGAAGTCTCATTCGGAGTACGGAACCTTGAACAAGAATCTCTAGCTTCTGAAAACGGTGTTATAGTATGAAACAATTAGTATTAAATAACTGTCCTTACAGTGCCATTTAAATACACTGTATCAACACTGTTGCTCAAGCAATGTAACCTGAAAATCTGAACTGGTTAAAGTTATAGCCCAAAATATTTGGTAATATCACTGTTTGCCAAGTTTTTGGAACTTGTTTCTGGCATTCAAAAATTATCATACGGAAAACGTATAATATGGTAGCTGCAGGGATCTCTGATGCTCCTAACTCTTCATGGTAATATTATTGTTTGCAGTTAATAAGTTGTGTTCAATAACAGCTCTGGTCAAGAGATTGGAACCTTAGCAATAGCAATGAACAGTTGTTTTATTATAAGACATTTCAATGGACTTTCTAGCACTGTAAGAAAAATACTTTGCTAAAAATTTATATACACAGAGCGTCTAGCCATATCTGGTATCTTTACAGCACCGTTACTCCTTGTGGAGTGAACAAGCAATAAGAAACTGACTTAATATAGATAACTGTTCAAAGTAAGAAACTTAGAAGAATGTCTTTAGTCTCTATAGCTCAGTTCTAAGTTATCCAAGCAGAGATGGTCTTGTGGTAAAGGTACTGGACTAGGACTCTGGAGATCCGTGTTCATTTTCTAACTCCGCTACAGGTATCATGTATGACTTTTTAGAAAAGAGAGTTAATCTGTGTCTCAGTTCTCCCAATCTGAGAAACTGGGATACTGTTACTCTCCTTTCTACCACCTTTTGTCTCACTATTTTAGTTCTTTAGGGTAGGGACTGGCTCTTACTATATTTGAGCAGCATCTAGCACATGGAGCTCTGATTTTCGAGCCTCTGAACACTATTGTAATACAAACAGGAGATAGCTATCTGCCAGAGAGGGAGAAACACTGCAGCAGTTACACAGGCCTACTAATTAATGAGGATTTTTTTCAGTTTTGGATGAGACAGTGTAGATTATAGCCAACAAGAGTTTGGGGTTCAAAAGATGGATACAGCTTATTTGATAAGAGGAACTTATTACAACTTTTTTTTTCATTTTGATCTTCTTGTTCATGCATTTCTTCCTTGCTGTATGGCAAGTGTCCAGAAAGGTAAGGCATGCCTGGCCTATGAAACATTTCATATTCTTCATCGCCTCTGAATTTAACTGCTCTAATCTACAGAACACACTAATTTGACTGGAAGGCTCTACTCTTGTCATTTTGTTTACATAATATCCTTTAGTAAATTCTAGCCTGAACTGTGTTACCAAAACCTGTGCTGCACTGATCAGAGAATGGATTTAGGAGGTACGAAGCTGATGGTCTTTAGTTTTTAGATCCATGTTGTCTGGCAGCAGCTAGGAAAACAAACACTGAGATCTATCAAACTCACAAAACAAGATTTGTGTAAATCTATGTCAAATAGATCACACTGTATTAAATGGGTATCATATTACAAATATACATATGAATGGCCATATTGGGTCAGACCAACGGTCCATCTAGCCCAGTATCCTGTCTTCTGACAGTGGCCAGTGCTAAAAGCTTCAGAGGGAATGAACAGAACAGGGCAGTTACCGAATGATCCATCCCTTGTTGTTCAGCTCCAGCTTCTGGCAGTCAGAGGTTTAGGGACACCTAGAGCCTCGTGTTGTGCCCCTGATGTTTTTGGCTAATAGCTATCGATAGACTTATCTTCTCTTAACTTATGTGGTCCTTTTTTCTTTTTTTTTTTTTTTTTTTTTTAACCCCAGTTGTACTTTTTGGCTAT
Organism: Chelonoidis abingdonii; assembly: GCF_003597395.2. NCBI lineage: Eukaryota > Metazoa > Chordata > Testudines > Testudinidae > Chelonoidis > Chelonoidis abingdonii. The sequence continues at coordinate 18,384,717 of NC_133773.1, read as the reverse complement.
CACAGTGTCCCCTGGCCACAAGTTGCAAAGGTTGACTGTGCGTTGTGTGAAGAAATACTTCCTCTTGTTTGTTTTAAACCTGCTGCCTATTAATTTCATTTGGTGACCCCTAGTTCTTGTGTTAAGTGAAGGGCTTAATAACACTTCCTTATTCACTTTCTCCACTCCACTCATGATTTTACAGACTTCTTTCATATCCCCCCTCAGTCATCTCTTTTCTAAGCTGAACAGTCCCAGTCATTTTAACCATACCCTTACTCATTTTTGTTGCCCTTCTCTGTACTTTTCCCAATTCTAATAAATCTTTTTTTTGAGATGGGATGACCAGAATTGCACACAGTATTCAACGTGTGGTGGTACCATGGACTTATAGAGTGCCATTATGATATTTTCTGTTTTATTCTCTGCCCCTTCCCTAATGGGTCCTAACATTTTTATCTTTTTTGACAGCCGCTGCACATTGAGCAGATGTTTTGAGAGAACTATCCACGATGACTCCAAGATCTCTTTCTTGAGTGATAACAGCTAATTTTGTCCCCATCATTTTGGACGTAAAGTTGGGATTACGTTTTCCAAAGTGTATTACTTTGCATTTATTAACATTGAATTTCATCTGCCATTTTGTTGCCCAATCACCCAGTTTTGTGAGATTCTTTGTAATGCTTCGCAGTCGGCTTTGGACTTGACTATCTTGAGCAATTTTGTATTGTCTCCGAACTTTGCCACCTGACTGTTTATCCCTTTTTCCAGATCATTTCTGAATATGTTGAACAGCACTTGTCCCTGTACAGATCCTTGGGGGGACCTCGCTGTTCACCTCTCTCCATTGTGAAAACTGGCCATTTATTCCTTTTGTTTGCTGTCTTTTAACCTTCCCTCTTGTCCTATGACTGTTTACTTTGCTTAAGAGCCTTTGGTGAGGGACCCTGTTAGAGGATTTCTGAAAGTCCAAGCACACTATATACACTGGATCATCCTTGTCCATTCGTTTGTTGATCCCCTCAAAGAATTCTAAGAAATTGATAAGGCATAATTTCCCTTTACAAAAGTCATGTTGACTCTTCCCTCTTAAATTGTGTTAATCTATGGCTGATAAGTTTTTTTCTTTGCCTCATGCGTCTGACGAAGTGGGTATTCACCCACAAAAGCTTATGCTCCAATACGTCTGTTAGTTTATAAGGTGCCACAGGACTCTTTGTCGTTCTTTGCCTCAGTTTCAACCAATTTGCCTGGCATGGAAGGTAAGCTTACGATCCTGTAGTTGCCAGGATCAGCTATGGAGACTTTTTAAAAAACTCAGTGTTAAGTTAGCTATTCTCCAGTCATCTGGTACAGAGGCTGGTTCAAGCGATAGGTTATATACCACAGTTAGTAGTTCTGCAATTTCATATTTGAGTTCTTTCAGAACTCTTGGGTGAATACCATCTGGTTTGGGTGACATATTGCTGTTTATTTTATCAATTTGTTCCAAAATCTGCTCTAATGACATTTCAGTCTGGGATAGTTCCCCGGACTTGTCACGTGTGAGAATCTCCCTCACATCTTCTGCAATGAAGACCAATGCAAAGAATTCATTTCACTTCTCTGCAATGCCTTGTCTTCCTTGAATGCTCCTTCAATACCTCGATCATCCCATGGCTCCACTGATTGTTCAGCAGGCTTGATGCTTTAAAAAAAAATAGTTAGTTTTTGTGTCTTTCGCTAGTTGCACTTAATTCTTTTTTGGCATGTCTAATTATACTTTACCCTTGACTTGCCAGAGTTCATACACCTTTGTAGTTTTGTCAGTAGGATTTGACTTCCAATTTTTAAAGGGTGCCTTCTTGCCTCTAATCACCTCTTTTACTCTGTTATTTGGCCATGATGGCATTTTTTGGTCGTCATTTTATTTTTTGTTGGATTTTTTTAATTTTATTTAGGGTATACATTTAATTTGAGCCTCTGTTATGGTGTTTTAAAAAAGTTTCCATACAGCTTGCAGGCATTTCATTCTTGTGACTGTTCCTTTAAATTTCCATTTAATTGCCTTCCTCATTTTTCTGTAGTTCTCCTTTTTGAAGCTAAATGCTGCTGTGGTGGGCTTCTTTGGGTTTTTTTCCCCTACAAGGATGTTAAATTTAACTATATTTTGGTCATTATTACTGAGCGGTTCAGCTATATTCACCTCTTGGACCAGGTCTGAAGGCGGCACATTGAAAATGTATCATTTTAAACAAGATTCCCTGCAAGTCCCCCCCAGCACCACCCCTGCCCGTGTCTCTGATTGTTAAATGATAAATTACTTTTTTTTTTGTTGATTTCAGTGTTCTGATTGGTCTGTAGTTCAATGGAGCTCTTCAGCTGCTGAACAATCAAGCCCTCTAACATTGTCTCAGTTCCCCTTGTTAGTTTCAAGACAACAAACCTGCATGCACAACACAATCCCCAGAGTCCAGTTTCCTTAAAGTGGTGTGTAAGGGACCATGGAAGAGTTTGTTACGGCCTAGCTAGGGCTTATCATCTTCTCAAGGACAGGTTATTAGAGGATCCAGCACACCAGTTTACTCCGCTTGTAGCCAGTTAGAACCTCCGAGTGTGGGAAGCCCCTGTGTGTATGGGGAAGTGCAGAAAGCCCCTGGCCGCAGGCCAAGGGGGGCGCCCATGGCTGCTGGAAAGCCCTGAATTGCATAGGCATGAGCTGCTTTGCATGGTATTAGCACGATGCTATAATTGCCGCAGGGTGTACTTTTGCTTTGGACTTCGTTCCCCATCTCAGTGACAGCAACGCTTGGAGTCCTCGTTGCGGGTGTGTCACGTTACCTTCATTAAAGCCAAATAACTCACTGTGTGTGTGGGCCTCATCCTTGCAGAGCTCTCAGGCACGTAACATGGTGATAATATAAATATATATTTTGTTTAGGAACAACGATCTCTGCATTATAAGTTTACAATACTTTTTGAAATAAATACACTAAATTGCAACAGAAAGGTGTGTAATTTTCTAAAACACTAGATTTAAATTATATATCTTATAGCTAGGCCCCTATCAAATTCATGACCCTGAAAAATGCGTCACAGACCCTGAAACCTGGTCTCCCCCCATGATATTTGCTCTTTTGTGTTCTTTTACCCTATACTATACCTAGTGCACTGGGAGACCAGTGTTTCTCAAATTGGGGGTCCTGACCCAAAAAAGAGTTGCAGGGGAGTAGGGATTGCAAGGTTATTGCAAGGGGTATTGTGATTTTGCCAACCTTAATTCTGCTCTGCCTTCAGAGCTGGGCAGCTTGAGAGTGATGGCTGTTGGCTGGGCACCCAGCTCTGAAGGCAGTGCCTCACCAGCAGTAACTCAGAAGCAAGGGTGGCAATACTATGCCATCTGTACTTCTGCACTGCTGCTGGCCATGACTCTGCCTTCAGAGCTGGGATCCAGGCCAGCAGTCGACACTCTCCAGCTGTCCAGCTCTGAAGGCAGTGCCATAGCCAGCAGCAGGGCAGAAGTAAGGGTAGCAGTACCAACCCCTCCTATAACCTTGTGACACCCCTCCCCCCCCCCCCAACTCCTTTTTGGATCAGGACCTTATGGTTACAACCATATGAAATTTCAGATTTAAATATCTGAAATCAGTAAATTTGGAATTTTTAAAATCCTATAACCGTGAAATTGACCAAAATGGACCCTGAATTTGGTAGGGCTCTGCTTGTAGCGGTTGCTGTCTGCTTCGTGCATGTACTCTTGATGCTCCACGTGATAACCTCATGACCCCCCGCAATGTTGTAACCCCCAGTTTGAGTATACCTGTCCTATAGGTTAGTATATCAATGATCTCAACTTATTATCTTATAGGTCAATGTTTTGCCATGCCCCTCTTGTGGTTAGGTATCTGCATGCACCTGTTATGTACGTACATTTGTTGCCATGACACTCTTGTGAGTGGGCTCATGTTCTTGTGGTTAGAATTCACTCTTAAACACTCTATTTTTAACTCCCCAACACTTGAGGTTTTCTGCTCGGCTGTTTGTTTGTTCAAAGACCTCAAGCCTTATGCTGACTGATGAAGTTAATGTCTTACAGGTTACAGACAATACCGGGTTTACAAAGGTGCCAATGGAGCTGTGGCACTGGGCCCACACTGAGAAGGGGCCCCGGCACCTATCTCGAGGCCCTGCACTCCCCTTATCCATGCTCTGCCCCTAGGCCACACGCTCACTCAGCTTCTTTCCCCGGAGGTTCTGCCTGCCACTCACTCCTGTTCACCCCCTCCTACCTTTGCCCCCTGCTTACTCCCTCTCTGCACCCTCCCTCCCCTGTGTAAGTGTTGGGTGGGGCCTCGGGGCGAAGAGGCCAAGCAGGGGTGGGGCATCAGCGTGGAGTGTGGGCAGGGCCTTGGGGGAAGAGGTTGAGTGGGGGTGGAGCGCAGGCCGAGCAGGGGGCAGGGTCACGGTTCAGGCACCAGGGCCCACAGAAGATAAATCCGGCCCTGGATACAGGCCGGTAGGTTTCTTGCATTACTGCTCAATATAAGAAAGGCAGAATACAATGAAGGCAAGGCAGTGAATATAATAAAGGCAAGCTAGCCCTATGAGCTACAACTCTCCTATCAGAGATCTGGTTCCATCTTGGAATCTAAACTTAGTTTTATCACACCTACGGAGTCTTCCTTTTGATCCTATGGCAATTTGTTCTACATGGGACCGTTCTACAAAGACTGCATGTTTAATAGCTATTATATCTGCCAGGATAGTGTCTGAGATGCAGGCACTATTGGCGGAACCTTCATTTGCAATTTTTCACATGAAGAAAGTCTTTTGGAAGCCGCATCCCAAATTTGTGTCAAAAGGAATTTCATTGGAACCAAACTGTTCATTTGCAGCTGTTTTTTTCCAAAGCCTCAAGATACCCAAGGTGAGGGGACACTATGCTCCTGCGATGTGTATAGGGCCCTATTTTTCTGTATTCATAATACCGAACCATGTAGAATTTCTCTTAGACTCTTTTTGTGGCCATCACAAAAAGACTAAATACGTAAACAATTTCTGTACTGAGATTGATCACATTGGATGTCTTGCATAATATCATGATACGAACTGACAACTGTAACTCCTCCAAATAAGAAAAGGACCCAGGCTACTTTGCAAACCTTTCTAAGGAATGTAACAATGGTGGACAGCTGTAAGGTGGCTATGTGGTCATCTGTAGTTATCTTCTCCAGACACTATGCCATTGCATTAGCTTCACAAGCCAATGCAGACTTTGGCAAATCTGTTCTTTGCTCCCTGTTCAAATGGCTCTGAAGTTTCTCAGGCACTGCCTGCAAGGAACCCGCTGGTGAGTAAATTACAGTAGAATGTATATTTGCATTATCACTAGAAGAAGAAAAAATGGTTAGTTACCTGCACAGTAACTGTTGTGTTTTGAGATGTTGTGTACATAAACATCCCCATGACCCGCCCTCTTTACCTTCTACTTTGGAAGTGTTAAGATCTTTCTGGTGAAAGGGAAATGAGAAGGAGACAGGGTAGCCTTACCCATTATGCCCTCTACAATAACTTTCAGCCTGAAGACGTGCAGGGTGCATGCACCACCCCAGTGGTACTGCTGTTGTCAGTCTCCACCTTGAGTGCACTGGGTGCACAAACACCTTCAGTGAAATGCATATGTCCACAATACATCAGTTACTGGAGAGGTAAGTAACCCAGTGCATGCAAGTAGTATAAGGGCCCTACCCTCACTCAAATGTTAGTACCACCGCTTGACCTCTTAAGCCCTGCCCACCTGTTACAGGAAGTCCCACACTTGGAGGGTATTACTTCTGAGGTCAAGCCAGACACATGACAGGAAGCAAGGTGTGGTGTGTGACCCCTCTAAGAACTCTTCCCACCTCCCTCTACCAATCGGGATGGGTTTTGGCTGCAAAGGACCACCCTGAGAGCAGGTTCTTGGGTAGGATGAACTGCCCAGAGGATGGTCATGTGATCCCTCTAAGAACTCCTCCCTCCACCCTCTGCCAATCAGAGTGCAGCACCGTCAGCCCATAAGTCCCAGAGCCAGACAGAAGAGGGCATCTCTTACCAAGAATGCGTGTTTTAGAAATCGTGGAAAGGCTGAGAGGAAACATGGACTCCTTCACCTCTCCGGTGAGAACTTCAGACTTTGTTTTAGCCCTGAGAGCCTTTGACCATCCACAGAGAAAGCACTACATCAGCGACAGTTCCGAGAAGGAGAGAGTGGCCCAGCTGTCGATGGATATGCCATTGATGGATACACCGGAACCCAAACCCAAATCCCAATTGCTTGTGAGACACCCAAAGAGTGTAGTGGTCTCTCGTCACCTACCCCCCTGGAGGAGGAAAGCGAATGCAGCTCGGGGGAGTCACTGGCCGACAAGGTGAATGGAAAAGACGTCGCTCAGGTAAATGAATGATTTAGAAGTAAAGTTAGAGGATTTGTGTGTAATGGGGTTAGGAACTGGGGTTATGTAAATCTAAAAACAAGCAGTGGGAACTTACACTTGTTTGTTTTCTGAAAATCTCTCGACAGCTCGATGATGCCTTTCTGGAAGACCCGGAGGCCCTGGAAAGCATTGCATCAAGCAGCAAAGAGGAACCGGGCCCACCTTGGTTTTGCTCAACGCCGATACAAATTGCTGAAGAGGACTCCGAGGGTGACGTCTATGAGGAGTTTAGGAGGAAGCTTGGCATGGAACTAACTGAGCCAGTGCCACGTCGTGAGCGTAAAAAGGTCATGTGGACTATTGTACATGTTGCTGTTTATGCTGTCCTTAATCCCTTTCTTAGAGAAAAGCTTTTTGAAGATTGTGAAGGCTGTATCATAGATGCGTCAGGCCAGCAGCACTGAGTGACTTGGACTTCAAAGGATATAAACTGCAAGCTCCGGGGCCTGTGTCCTGAGCTGTGTTTGGAAAGCTTATTAAACACTGTTATTGCCATAGGTTATGCTGTGCAATGTCTGTGCCTAGCCCAAGAACATTTAAAGCAAGGGGTAGCCTCGATAAATGCTGTGCAATTCAGTGGAGACCCTGACTGTGTTTTAAAGAAAATGACCAAACCAGAAGATGCCGGCTTACAGCGATATATTCACCGTCTGGTCCACACAAAAAGTTATAGAATCCTGCTTAAGAAAAAGACTATTTGTAAGAAATGTAAAAGGATTAAGTTAGAGAATGGTGAAGGGACAAACATGCGATATAAAATTTGGTAGCTGTAAATAAATAAATTAAAAATCTATTGAAAAGGGCTTTGTGACAATTTGTGTTTCTGTTAGATGGCCTTTAAGAAAGATAAAAGTGTTAATGGAGCATCTTGGTTTGTTTTTAAGGAGCAATGTGTCTTTTAAATTTAAAAAATATATAGTCTGTGAGAACCTAGCTCTTGTGTCTTTGTGTAAAAGAGACACATTTACAGCAAAAAGCTGAAATGTATATTGTAGAATCGTGAAAGAAACATGTTTAAAAAACAAACAAACAAGCCCCAAGACATTCATTGATATCTGCAAGGGGGACCCCACTTAGGAATGGGTACAGTAACATTAAGGGTTGATGTGTATGGTGATTTACTGTTTAATACTGTAAGAAGGCCCTAAAGAAAAATGTATTGTAACTAAAAGGAAAAAAAAGTTAGCCAAAAGCAGCCCAGTTATGCAGATAACTTAATTCCCCCACCCCAGATCACAAAAGGGAATGTTAGGGGAGGGATGCTGAAAGTCCTTAAGTATCTATTAATTCAGAGCTGTGGTGGTTGAATCAACCTGCTAACTACAGACTTTTGAAGTCTGTTTGAAACAAAGAGTTAGGATGGTTTAAAAACCTCAGTTTTTTTGGAAACTGTCTTGAATTGGTGCTGGACTGCAAAAGGAGGTATGTGCGCTGCTTCTAAGTCTGAAAATATATATTATATAATGTCACTGTTTGGCCATGCAGTCCTTGCTAAATAATGGTACCTATCTTTATTGTAGTGTGATCTGTTTAGCGTGGAACCAGTAGCTTTAAGTTGCATTTCAGGACAAGGTAAAAACCATTTTTAACAATACTTGTGCTTAATAGTGTTAAATAAAAAAAATTCAGATATTACACAGGTTGCATAGGGATTTGGGGGTAATACTAACTAACATTTTTACTTGTTTTTTAACCCAAAGGCCAAAACACACCAGGGGGGCAGGGAACAGAACAACCATGTGCCAGCAACGCTTTATCTTGTGATAGAAGGTAACTTTCTGCAATCGGCTTTTAAACGCATGTGGGTTTTGTGGGGGAAAAGACCACCACCCAGCTGATTTTGGATCAGACAGCCTGAGGCACCTTTATTGTTATAACAAGAGTACAAGTATGCACACAGGGAGATACAGCGAAAATCCCATGCAAGGGAGAAGCTGCTCTGTCGCTTACAAATTTTACCAAGCTTATAATGGTTAAAACCGCAAAACGTCATATGGATTACACAAGTTATTTGCCTTTTTTGGTAATTAATATTGCAAATCAGCAGGTTATTTACAGTTTGGGGTATTTTCCAGTTATTGTTTCTTTTGCAATTATACTGACTGTCTTATGACCCCTTGATTGCGAATACATATTGCAAAAGCTATTGGAATATTGCATATATCACACATTCTGGCAGTGATTGAGCTGGTTATTTGATAACCCCACCTTGCAGTTACTGTAAGCAAGCAGTAATTAACTTGCTATATTTTGCTTAAAGCTGGGCTGGCACTCAAGTGACCGTTTGTCCCCCACCGAGTTCCTCTTTTGTTAGTGCTTCATACTTCATTTCTTTATACCTAGTTTTCATTACACCCCAGTTCTTTTTATGCCCTAGTGCTTAATATGCTGATAATTTCATACGCAGTCCTCAGTTTCCAACAAACAAAATGTTTTATTTAACACCTGGTCTGTTAGAGCCCGAAGTCCGAACATAGGGTCTGTAAAAACAATTACAAAGCTTATCTAACTATAAAATAATGGCAAAGCTATATCTAACAAGCCGGGGGGAGGAGGGGAGTGATCCCTTGTTCCCCTCCTAGTTCCTCTCTTGTCAGTGTTCTACACCCTGTTTCTTCATATCTAGTTTCCTCCCCACCCAGTGCCTGGTATACTGATAAACAAGTTTATTTGAGAAGTAAACCCGTGGCTTTCGTTTTACATTATTTAGCTTGTATTAATTTTAGCTAAAGCCTGAGGCCTAGATATATGGTCCTGTGAAACAATAAAGCTAAAAGCATTTAATTGTTACAATATTATATGTTAAAATCACAGAGGCTTATATTAATGTCAGGGTTCTGCAGCAGGGACTGATCTGATTACTATTTCAATCAGGGTCCCGATGCAGTATTCGTCTATATGGACGGAAAGCTACGAATATAAGGAGGGGGGTGGTTATGGTCCCTCACAGTTTATTGAAAGGTATTTTGTTGCAAACTGTTGGTTTGTTATTTTAAACAGCTGCGGGGGAGGGGTGCATCTGAGTTTGTGCAAAACATAGGTGTGGGTTTTTTTAAAAAGTACTTTGGCTTTTTTTTTTAAGTATATGGCTGCAAACTGATGGTATAGTGTGTTTCAAACTAATGTGTTTCTGTGCAAAATGTGTTTTTAAAAGTTTGGTTTTTAAGGTTTATACTCTGCAAAAAAATGTTGCTTTTTTTTTTTAAATTGGGTTGTTTGTCGTCTTAAAAGAGTTGTCTTTAATTTTAAATTGTTAGTGATTCAGGGGCCTAAGCTAGAGGTAAGTGTGAGGTTTTTAAAAGTATTTGGTTGCAAACTGTTGGTTTGCTGTGCTTAAAGCTGCAGGTTTTTGTGAGAGAGAGATGAGGTCTGTGCAAGACATAGATGTGGTTTATTTGTTTTTGTTTTTTTAAAGGATGTGGTTGCAAACTGTTGGGTTGGTTTGTTTCAAACTAACGGTTTTTTACTCTGCAAAAATGTGATGTTTTTAAAATGGGTTGTTTATAGGGGTTTGATGTATTTGGGGAATAATACTAAGGGTATGGCTACACTTGGAATTTCAAAGCGCTTCCGCGGCAGCGCTTTGAAGTGTGAGTGTGGTCGGAGCGGCAGCTCTGGGAGAGAGCTCTCCCAGCGCTGCATGTAAACCACATCCTTTACGGGTGTGGTGTGCAGCGCTGAGTGTAGCCATACCCTAACATTTTTGCTTGTTCTTTAACCCAAAGTCCCAAACACACCTGGGGGGAAACAGAACAACCATGTGCCAGCAACCCTTTATCCTGTGATAGGTTACTTTTTGCAATTGGCTTTTAAATGCATGTGGGTTTATTGAAAGGTATTTTGTTCCAAACTGTTGTTTTTAAACTGCTGGGGTTATATGGCTGCAAACTGATGGTATGGTGTGTCTCAATCTAATAGGGGTTTCTGTGCAAAATGGTACTTTAGAAGTTGGTTTTAAACTGAAAAAAAGAGGTGTTTTTTTTTTAAATGGGGTTGTTTGTCATCTTAAAAGAGTTGGCTTTTATGTTTAAATTGTTAAGTGTGGGTGTTTAAAAAACCATTTTGTTGCAAACTCTTGGTTTGGTGTTTTAAACTGCTGGGGTGTGTGTGTGTGTCTGAGTTTGTGCAAAACGTGTGTGGGTTTTTTAAAAAGTGCATTGCTGGTTTTTAAAAAAAGTTTATGGCTGCAAACTGATGGTATGGTGTGTTTCAAACTAACTGTGTTCTGTGGAAATGTGTTTTAAAATGGATTTCAAAAGTTGGTTTTTAAAGCGGTTTGGTTTTTATTCTGCAAAATGAGATGGGTTTTTAAAATTTTTTTGTGGGCTTTGGGTTTTTTTAAAATGGTAGAAATAAACTCAAAACCTGTGTTTGTTGTACAGCGTGAAATGGATTATTTTGTTTTAAAGCTATGACTTTTTAAATAGAAAAACAGCCTAATGAGTATTTTATTTTTTAAGTTTACAAGACAGTTTCATGTGTTTTATAATAATAATGTTGTCTGCTCCACAGTATGGTCAAAACATGAAAGATCCTTAGACCAGAGGGTAAACAGCCGCAAAAGAAAAAGGAAAGAGACAACTGAAAATGAAAATTCACCAGCATCAACAGCTGATGGAGAGATGAAGCCCAGTAAATATATTTTGCTTATTGGTTTGGTTATTTTATGAGGTTTTGTATTTTAAGTAAATACATAGGCATGGATGAAAAAGATGGTAACGTTAAGTTTTGTAAAATATTTTTTCCCCATAATCAAGCATATGCAACCCAGTCTTTCCTCTCAGCTTTTCCATGACTTCTAAAACACACATTCTTGGTAAGAGATGGCCTCTTTTGTCCGGCGCTGGAACTTATGGGGTGATGGTGCTGCGCTTTGATTGGCAGAGGGTGGTCAGAGGAATTCTAAGAGGGGTCATCCGACCCACTTCCGGATGGGTCACCCCGCCCCTGACTCCCCGGTTGGTCAAATCTCCTCTCGGGGGTGATCCCCAGGGGCTGAAACCACTTCTGGCCAGTAGCTGCTGCTGTCTAGCTGCCCAGCTCTGAAGGCAATCGCATAGCCAGCAGCAGCACAGAAGTAAGGGTGGCAGTGTCAACACCCCATACAATAACCTTGCGCCTCCCCCCCCCCCCAAACTCCTTTTTGGATCAGGACCCTATAGTTACAGTAACATGAAATTTCAGATTTAATATCTGAAATAAGTAAATTTACAATTTTTAAAATCCTATGACCATGAAATTGACCAAAATGGACCATGAATTTGGTAGGGCTCTACCTATGGCAGTTGCTGTCTGCTTCATGGATGTACTTGTGACCCCTTACACACGTGATAACCTCACGATCCCCCCCGAAGGCTGTAACCCCCAGTTTGAGAATACTTGTCCTATAGGTTAATATATAAATTATCTCAACTTATTATCATATTGTCAATGTTTTCTCATGCTCCTCTTGTGGTTAGGTATCTGCGGATGTAACCCATGCACCTGTTAGATATAAAAATCTGTTGCCATGACACTCTTGTGGTTGGACTCATGTTCCTATTGTCAGAAATTACTTCTAAACACTCTTATTTTCAATTCTCCAACACTTGAGGTTTTCCGCTTGGCTGTTTGTTTGTTCAAAGTTTCTGCTGTTTGTTCAAAGACCTCAAGCCTTATGCTGACTGATGAAGTTAATGTCTTACAGGTTACAGACAGTACCGGGTTTACAAAGGTGCCAATGGAGCTGTGGCGCTGGGCCCACACTGAGAAGGGGCCCCAGCACCTACCCCGACGCCCTGCCCCCCCTCCACCCATGCTCTGCACCGAGGCCAAACCCTCACTCAGCTTCTTTCCCCCGGAGGTTCTGCCTGTCACTGACTCCTGTTCGCCCCCTCCTACCTTTGCCCCCTGCTTATTCCCTCCCTCCCCTGTGTAAGTGTTGGGCGGGGCCTCGGGGCAAAGAGGCCAAGCAGGGGTGGGGCATCAGCGTGGAGTGTGGGCAGGGCCTTGGGGAAAGAGATTGAGTGGGGGTGGAACGCAGGCCGAGCAGGGGGCAGGGTCACGGTTCAGGCACCAGGGCCCACAAAAGATTAATCCGGCCCCGGATACAGGCCGGTAGGTTTCTTGCATTACTGCTCAATATAAGAAAGGCAGAATACAATGAAGGCAAGGCAGTGAATATAATAAAGGCAAGCTAGCCCTATGAGCTACAACTCTCCTATCAGAGATCTGGTTCCATCTTGGAATCTAAACTTAGTTTTATCACACCTACGGAGTCTTCCTTTTGATCCTATGGCAATTTGTTCTACATGGGACCGTTCTACAAAGACTGCATTTTTAATAGCTATTATATCTGCCCGGAGAGTGTCTGAGATGCAAGCATTATTGGCGGAACCTCTATTTGCAATTTTTCACATGAAGAAAGTCTTTTGGAAGCCGCATCCCAAATTTTATGTCAAAAATAATTTCATTGGAATCAAACTGTTCATTTGCAGCTGTTTTTTCCAAAGCCTCATGATAACCAAGGTGAGGGGACACTACACTCTTGGGATGTGTATAAGGTCCTATTTTTCTATATTCATAATATCAAACCATGTAAATAAGTTACTTGTAAATAATACAGTAAGAGAAATCGGAATAAAGGTTAGGCACATAACTCAAACAGCGTTTATTAGGAATTTTAAAAGGCAGTTGCTGAAGAAGTTATGTGTAAAGAGGAAACTTTAATCATGGTCCAGAATTAAAAAACAGAGAGCTAATGCTAAAAAGAAAAAAGGAGTCTGAGAAAGAAATCACATACTTGTTCCTTTTAATTTTGTTGTCTTTAATTTATGTTTTAATATGCGACAATTAATAATTCCGTAAAAGACCATGAGGTTAGAGAAACCTTCAGATTCTATAAGGAAAACATGCTGAAATTTAATGTGAGATATGAGTCTGCAAAAAGTCACATGGTTAAAGAATACCTTCTGATTGGCTCAGGTGATTTTGCCTGCTGTATATTAAGTTACCGAAGAGAGGTTTTTGCCATTTGACTGGTGTGGTGACTGGTGACATGGTGTGGTGAGACTCTTTTCTCTTCACTCTGCCTTTTTTTACTTTCTGTGCTTTTAAAAAAACTTTCTTGGAGATCCCTGAAAAATGGCTATACGCCAGCACCTTCCTTGCAAAATGAAACTAATTTAAGGTTATATTTTCTCTCTTTATCACTAATACTTAGCAGCCTTTGTGCAGTTATTTAATAGCCTTATTTAGAAATGTACTACCTGCATAAAACCTAATTTTCTCTAAAAACAAGGAAAGGCATGATTACTATAGAAATTTAATAACGTTTCTCCTTTATTCCTCTGTCGTTAATACTTTGTATATCTGTTTAACAGACTTTAGAAGTGTATTAACTGCATATCGAGCATATTTCCTTCTTAAAATGGGGAAAATGTATGATAACTCATCTTTATTCCTCCATTGTTAATACATTTTATGGTTATTTAATGCCTTTGTTTTTTTTTTTGTTTGTTTGTTTTTGTTTTTTTAGAAATGTACTAGAGGGATTCAGGCATTGTAACACTGAGACTTGCAATAACTTACCTTTATGCACATAGGTACCCCGTGGAATCCACTGCCCTGCATTAGATGCCTGGGCTCCCTATACAATGCATAGGGAGAGTTAGGCACCTAAGAATGGGATCCACGAAAGCCAGAATGCTGAGTGGGGAGCTGCCTAATCTAGCTAATGGGAAATACTGAGAAGAGGGGAGTGGCTTAGGCTCTTAGATCCCTTTGAGGAGTGGGGCTTAAGTCCAGGCTGGACAGAGACCGTTCCATTTGTTCTGGATTCACAGCTGTGAACCATCCCTTGGAATTAGGTGCCTAACCCATTTCTGATAAGAAATGGAGTTGGTAGTGCCCCCCCTCAGGATCTTGTAGCCCATTGGCTAGGGCAGTGGTTCTCAACTGGGGTACATGTACCAGGGGATGCTCAGAGGTCTTGCAGGGAGTACTTAAATCATCTAGATCAGTGTTTCTTAACCTGGGGGTTGCACCCCGAGACGGGGTGTCAAGGGACCGGTTTAGGGGGGTCGCAAGTGCAGGGTTGGCATTACGGGGTGGCAAGCAGTCAGTTGCCCAGGGTTCTACGACACAGGGAGCCCTGCGAAGCTAAGTTACATGTTTCAGCCCCGCTGCCTGGGACTTGGGCTTCAGATAAGGCTCACAAGTGAAAGACAGGCTGAAGTGTCACACCGAATATTTATACACACATTGATTTATTTTATAATGATATGGTAAAAATGAGCAAGTCGGCCATGTTTCAGTCATAGTGCACTGTGACACTTTTGCATTTTTTGTGTCTGATTTTGTAAGCAAGCAGTTTTTAAGTGAGATGAAATGTGGGGTACACAAGACAAATCAGACTCCTGAAGGAGAGGGGGCAGTGGTCTGGAAAGATTGAAAACCACTGGGTTAGAGAACTTAGCCAAGATATGAGACACCTGGGTTCAATTTTCCCCTCTACCCCCATGTGGAACAGGGACTTGAACCTTCCTCTTTCCAGGAGAGTACCCTAACCACTGGGCTATGGGGTATTCTCAGGCAGATTGCTCTCTCCTGTTGCAGTAATTCACTGTGCATAAATTATTAAATATTGTCCTTGACTCCTGAAATTGGCAGGAGTTAGGCGCCTAGATACATTTGAGGATCTGGGACTAACTACCTAAAAATATTTTCCTCTAAAAATGAGAAAGGCATGAAATACGCTCACGCAGTTTTTCTGTCATTAAGACCTTGTACAATCATTTAATGACTTTATTTTAAAATATACTAACTCCACAAATCCTTCTTCAAATGAGGAAAATTCATTTTATATTTATTTATTTTATGCTTAATGCTTCCATTGAAGGTTAATGTCATAACATTTTAAAAATTAGCATGCTTCCTTTTGTGAATTTGCTTTTCTAGGCACCTAACTCTCCCTCTGCACTTTATAGGATCTGGGTGCCTGGGTTGTGAATTCCCGGAGGCAACAGGATGCCTGAACGTTAGGCATTGCAACAATGGGTGTAGCAGCACCAAAGTTCCCCTCATGAATCTTGCCCATTGTTGTCTGAAAATGTCTGAAAAGCTGTTTACTACTGCCAGAATAATTCTTGACTTTAACCAAGGAAGTTTGCCTGAGGGAAGGACTCAGTGAAATCTCGGAATTGGGCTGAGGGTTAGCTGCAGTGGGAAAATCCTGATTTGGGGGCTAATCTTTGGTCTCAAGGTGGTCTCTTGGAGAACAGCAGCATCGGAGAGATTTCTTTTTCTGTGATAACATCCATAGTGTGTTGTGTTGTGATGTTCTCAGATCATACAAGCTAAGTAGGCTCAGAGTGGGTCAGAACTCACCTGGGAGAGGGCCAAGGAACCATTTGGTGTTGCTGGAAGATATGTTGTTGCCATCCAGTTAGTGGCACCCTTTCCTTTGAATCAGCAATGACCTATGCCGCAATGTGATGTTAGGGAGAAATGTGCTTTTGAAAGAAAATTTACACCCACTTATAACCTGGACTTAAGAAAATGGGCCAAATTCATTCCTGGTCCAACTCCATTGACAACAATTTGGCCTCTGTGTCCACCAAAACTATCCAGTTATCAAATGGACAGCATTGCTTCCAATGAAATGAGGTACATGGTGCCATTTCACAAACAGATGTGAGTAACATTCCTCCAGTTGTGTCACTACAATGACACAAGACACCCTGACTACAGCTATTCCCTAACAGACTTGCAAAATGGTTTCGTTTCTTGTTTTCCTTTCAGAATGTTATCTGCTGAACTCAGCTGATGGAACTAGACATGGCCTCTCCCTCTGTCATCGTTGTACAGCCCCAACCTACTGTGGCCAATGCATCGAGCAACATGTGGCAAACCGGGTTGATGGACTGCTGCAGTGACTGTGGAGTCTGTAAGTCGATAGTCAAATATTGTATTTTTGTTTTGGCTTCAGGTGTCTTGATGTTTGGCTTAATATTATATTATATCTCCAGTCTTTAATGGGTATGACTTTAAATGGGGGATGGAGGAATCCTGTTTGTCTATTTCATATTTATTTAAAGCAGTGGCTTGTAGTTGTATTTCCCATATCCGTTCTGAGAGCCAGTCACTAGATGGCTACATCACCCACTCGTTCGCACACAAAGCAACTACTTGTACTCCAGCCCCACTTAAAGAAAGTTCATCTGGATCTGCTGAGGGTCACAGCTCCAGAAAGTTGTGTTTTTACAGCCAGATAACTAACCTGGGTTAGCCATCTTGCTATAAAATCCGCATGGAGGCAAAGTGCTCATGTAGCTTTTAGCGGTGTATCTACACAAGTTCAACTCTATCTCCCTCTCCTGCGGTTCACCTCGCTTAGTTACATCATGGTCAAAACTAAAATCCCTTGTGTCCACTAGAATTTTACAGAGAGACAACTAAAGTGTGTATGAGCTAATCTGCTATAAAAACACACCTTTTTTTGGCAGAGAAAAAATGGGCTTCATTCATTATGAGGGGGAAAGAGAGAAGAATTGCCACATGACATCACTGTAAAGGTCTTTCAAAGATCTTGCCCTCCTTTGCACTAGCTCTGGCCCATTGGCACATCTCTAACTTTCTCCTTCCAATTTTCTAGGCATTTCTACATCTATCCTAAAAGTGATGGTGAATGTTAACTGCCTGCATGAATGAAGGGGAGAACATTGAGTGAGCCTCATTTGTTCTTTTGTGTTTATCCAGGCCTGTCTGGAATATTCTGTTTCTGCTGTCTTCAGTGTCAAGTAGCAAGTGACATGAATGAATGCTGCTTGTGTGGCGGAAGCGTTGCCATGAGGACTCTCTACCGGACAAAATACGGAATCCCTGTTAGTTACTATTTAATATTTTGTTTTGCTCATGTTCAAAGAACAGCTCTTAAAGCAACATGTCATTGATGTAAGCAGATCAGTTGGCTACATTTTCATTAACCAGCCTCCACCCAGTGTCATTCCTCCCCATATGAACATGGCTGCTAGGACTCTCCCCTTATGCTGAGGGCACTGTGGTCTAGAAATTAGCAGAGGATTGGGCATCTGAAGACTTAGGTTCTACTTGCAACTGCCACCGACTCACCGTGTAACCTTGCACGAGTCTCTTGGCTCTTCTTTCCTTTGTTCTCCCCGTCTGTGAAATAGATCATTCCTTGGCACCATTGTAAAGGGCTTTGAGATAATTTCATGAAAAATGTAAGTGCAATTATCCATTATTAACTGATACCCCTTTAAAGTGGAGTTTTGCTCCGTATCTGAGATAGAGACCCCTCTCTGATGAGGCATTGGTCACTGTGACGGGTTTGATCATAGAACCCTCCTTGGGAGCTGCCACCTGGTGTGTCAAGACTACTTCTGCCCTTGCTTTCCTGCCCTGTCAGCTTAGGACTTCAGTGCCCAGTTTGAGCCAGACTTGCTAGCCTGCTGCAAATCCAGACCCAGGTCTGAATTACTTGCCCCACAGCTGCAGGCTTAACCTGAAAGCAGCTTATAGAAGTGTTCCTGTCTTTAACACTCAGATGCCCAACACCTAATGGGGTCTAAAACCCAAATAAATCCATTTTACCCTGTATAAAGCGTATGCAGGGTAAACTCATAAATTGTTCACCCTCTATAACACTGATAGAGAGATGCATGGCTGTTTGCCCACCCAGGTATTAACACATACTCTGAGTTAATTAATAAGTAAAAAGTGATTTTATTAAATACAGAAAGTAGGATTTAAGTGGTTCCAAGTAGTAACAGACAGAACAAAATGAGTTACTAAGCAAAATAAAACCTGCTAATCTAAGCCTAACACAGTAATACAATTGAGTACAGATAATAGCTCACCCTGAAAGATGTTTCAATAAATTTCTTTTCTCAGACTGGGTGCCTTCCTAGTCTGGGCACAATAGTTTCCTCTGGTACAGCCCTTGTTCCAGCTCAGGTGGCTCTCCCCCTCTGTTCTGTGCCACCCATTAATATATCTTTTGCATAAGGCGGGAATCCTTTGTCCCTCTGGGTTCCCACCCCTCCTCACTGGAAAAGCACCAGGTTAAAGATGGATTCCAGTTCAGGTGACACGATCACTTGTCACTGTAAGACCTCAAACCTTCATTCCTCCCAGCCTGATGCACGGGAAGGCTTGCCTGCAAACAGAGCCATCCACAGTCAATTGTCCTGGTTAATGGGTGTCATCAAGATTCCAAACCACCATTAATGGCCCACTCTTTGCATAATTACAATAGGTCCTCAGAGTTATATTTCATCTTTCCGGTTTCAGATACAAGAGTGATACATTTAAACAAGTAGGATGATCACACTCAATAGTTTATAAGCTTTGTAATGATACCTTACAAGAGACCTTTTGCATGAAGCATATTCCAGTGACATTATATTCACTCATTAGCATATTTTTATAAAATCATATAGACTGCAACATTACAGTTAAATATCCATCTAAATTAAATGTATATTGGATCATTTCCTAATGCAGCCATTGTACATAATACTAACCTGATAATCAACTGCCATTTAGCCAAACTACTTATCTAAATCTTAGCTCTTACTCCCTCAGCATGAATCTCTTAGCCAAATGTTCTCCTGATTAGCTGAAAAGGTGTTGCAGAATGTAGACAGAATTCTAAAAATGAGTTTGTCAACAAGGTTGTTGTGGGTCTTTTTTCAAGCTATAGTATTGTAGTTTCCAGCGTTAACTCCTTGTGTACCATGGTGCAAATAACAGAAAAGCCTAAGAAATGAAAAAATAAGATTAGATAATATATGAAAATTAAATGAATAGATCACACTGAATTGGGATATGTTATGAACACAAGAGAGGAATAATATGAAGAGTCTGAGGAAGGTTAGAAATATGGCCAGGAAATTATAAAATGAGATTCAGTCTAATGTCCCTAATGTTCTGTGAAAGACATGGAAAGGACTATGACTGAAATACTTCAGGGTGATATTGGCCAAGAAATTGCATATATGATTGCAAATTCAATAGAGTAATAATAACACAAAAGTAAGGAGGTTTAGGAGATCTATGAAGAGATATTACAGACTAATTAACGCCACCCCCCCCCCAAAAAAAAACCCTCAGCTTCTATTTAGGCACCTAAATGATTTTCTAAAGGGCTCAACACTAGCTTCAAAACCTGGCCGCTTCACTTAGGAGCTTGAATAGAGAGCTCCAAATTTTTAAAAGATTTTAGCTCATATCAGAGCAGGAAGGCAAAAGTTTCTTTATCTAGAACATATTTTTTCCCTGCTGGATCTTCAATACCTGAAAGATGCTGTTGAGTTGGAAGGAAATTCGAGAAGAGCAGTGAAACTATTTTGGAGCCTGCAGTCAATAACCGTTAAGGAAAAATCAGAGCTAAATATTTATAGTTTTTGACAGTCAATAATAGTGGGGGCTATAACTGCAAAGATCTGAAAGGTGTAGAGCAGTGTGTTAAGGAGTGGTGCGAGGACTAGCAAGTGGATGAAGTTAAGAAAAGGAATAGTTTGGCTGAATATCAGAAAATACATCCTAACCCTAAATACAAAAAACTGGACACTAGACTCCCAGTTTACCGGTTGAAAAATCTCACCACTGGAAATTTTAAAATGGAAACTGGACAGAACCCAGAGGTTACTTTACAACTGGGATAGGCAACCTATGGCACGTGTGCCAAAGGCGGCACGCGAGCTGATTTTCAGTGGCACTCACACTGCCTGGGTCCAGGCCACCAGTCCGAGGGGCTCTGCATTTTAATTTAATTTTAAATGAAGCTTCTTAAACATTTTAAAAACCTTATTTACTTTACATACAACAATAGTTTAGTTATATATTATAGACTTATAGAAAGAGACCTTCTAAAAACGTTAAAATGTATTACTGGCACGTGAAACCTTAAATCAGAGTGACTAAATGAAGACTCGGCACACCACTGCTGAAAGGTTGCCGACCCCTGCTCTACAAGGAACAATCCTGCACAGGTAGGTAGATGGACTGACTTGATCTGGCAGAGCTTCCAATCTCTATTCTCAGTCTGGTATCCATCTGCTAAAGTGTGGTTGTTATTGGGTAAACACCACCCATTAGATGACTTTGCTTCCTAATTTGTGTAAATAAAGTCTTTGATGCCTAAACCCACCCTCTTAAGAGTTAACTTGCTACTAGCACCAGTCTCTCTGCCTTCTACAGCAAGCAATTGGGCATACTTTTTTTTTTTTGGAGGGGGTGGGGAAGACAGGAAAGGGAGGGGTTTACTGGGGTAAAAAGCAGAGCTATGGAATAGATAAGCAAGTAGGGTTTGGTATCTTTTAATTTCTATGAATCTGTGACAAAAATCCTAAAATGTATCTCCCCTGCCCCTCTCCCCATAATGACCCTGTCATCCCAGTCAAAGGTAGCATTGAAAGCCCATATTCTAGTCTGAGTTTAAATCCATTCAATGTGATAGTCAATGAAAAGTTAGATATACATCTTAAGTTTACAGACTTTAATATGTTTTCATTTTAAACAGGGATCCATCTGCTCTGATTTCTGCACTATCCTGTGTTGTCATGTGTGTGCTGTTTGTCAAATAAAGAGAGATATTAACAAAAGGAAGAAAAGGGGGATATTCTAATGAGGTTTGTCACTTACTTAATACATATTTGTAAGTGTTTGATAAATCAAGAAGCTTCTCTGATGTGATGTATCAATTAGGTCTAGGAAAAATGGTAGAGGTGATGGAGAAAATGCAATCAATGAACAGATTTGTATCTAATATAGAAGGGAGATCCTGCTTTACCCACCCTTTATGTAACTAATTGACGTGGTCTTGGGCCTAAGCTGGCCATCTATTATATGCATTTGGGGAAGCAGCAGATAAGCTTTTTACTTGACTCTGTGTTAGAGACCCACAGCAGTAAGTGGGGCCCTACCAAATTCATGGTCCATTTTGGACAATTTCACAGTCATAGGATTTTAAAAATAGTAAATTTCATTATTTCAGCTATTTAAATCTGAAATTTCACAGTGTTGTAATTATAGGGGTCCTAACCCAAAATAGGAGCTGTCGGGGGTGGGGGAGGGTGTCACAAGGTTATTGTAGGGTGGGGTTGCGATACTTCTACCCTTACTTCTGCACTGGTGCTGGCTGCAGCACTGCCTTCAGAGCTGGGCAGCTGGAGACTAGCGGCTGCTTCCCGGGAGCCCAGCTTTGAAGGCAGGGCCACCACCAGAAGCAGTGTAGAAGGAAGGATGGCATGGTATGGTATTGCTACCCTTACTTCTGCGCTGCTGCCTGCAGAGCTGGGCCCTCAGTCAGCAGCCACCACCCTCTGGCTACCCAGCTCTGAAGGCAGTGCAGAAGGGTGTCAATACCATGACATCCCCCTTAAATAACCTGGTTACCCCCCACCCCGCAAAGCTCCCTTTTGAGTCAGGACCCCCGGTTTGAGAAATGCTGGTCTCTCAGTCCAATAGGTATAGAATGGGGGAGGGATAGCTCAGTGGTATGAGCATTGGCTTGCTAAACCCAGGGTTGTGAGTTCAATCCTTGAGGGGGCCATTTAGAGATCTGGGGCAAAAATGTGCCTAGGGATTGGCCCTGCTTTGAGCAGGGGGTTGGACTAGATGACCTCAAGGTCTCTTCCAACCCTGATATTCTATTATATGAGTATAGGTTAAAAGCACACAAAAGACCAGCTTTCATGGGGGGAGACCAGATGTCATGGTCCATGACACATTTTTCATGGCAGTGAATTTGATAGGGCCCTAGTAGTAATGAGTGAGAGTTACCTTAGTGACACAAGCCAATTTAAAAGGAAAAGTATCCTCATTAGTATGGGCAAAGTGCCTGACAGGGAATGGAAGGCCGAAAAGCAGCAAGGACATCTGTTAGTGGGGGAGAGCTCTGTTGGTAAACCACAGGTAGCATGTGGGCATTCCACATTAGGTGGCACTTGCAATTCTGCAGTGAGACAGAAATGTGAAGGGCAGAGCTGGCCTAAGGTGAAATGGCAAACCCTGGGCAAACTTGTATTTCAGTGTCCCTAACCCCGGCTGCCTTCTCGGGCTCCACACCCATCTCCACTGCTCCCTGGGCTCCCCACTCCCCCATCACCTCTGGGCCTTGCTGCCTCTCCCGGCCCCCACCATACCCCCATCTCTCCTCCCTCCCTTCACTCCTGGATCAGCCACTAGAAGTTAATATTTTGCCACATTAGGGTGGGGATGAGCACTGATTAGACAATGAAATTGTCAATCAGTGTGGCCTCTGGAACAGAGTGCATCCAGGAAGATGGAATCTTTGGCATGTGCTCGATAAACTGCTCCTCTTTCCCCTCCCCACCCCCGCAATTGCGGGATGCTGTTGCGCAGATGCCCCATTGCCCCAAGCTCCCTTCCATGGTCTTGCACCCCAGGCCTGCCCCGTTCCTTGAGTCTTGACCACAAAACCCCCGACCATGGCATACTGGGCAGGCACCCACATCACCCACCCATAAGGCTGGCTCTGGCAAAAGGAACAGAGCATGTCAAATGCAAACAGGAATGGAGCCAGTGGGTGTTTGCTACAGGGAACCCACATGGCTCTACTGTTGAGTGAGCTGCAGAGGAAAGCAACTGCCCCTTCTGCTAGTCTCCCTTTGCTCAGTGCCCTTGCAATAGGTGGGATGAGTAGCCATTCCTTCATCTCCACCCTGCAGTCTCACACCTGTAAAAGGAATTTGTTTGCTAGGACTTTACTCACGTGTTCAGGATTAGGCTTCTGATGTAGCTTTGTGGGATATTACCACGTAGCAGAACTTTACATGATTGTGATTCTTGTGTTTGCAAAAAGCTAAATAGTGTCGAT
Organism: Chelonoidis abingdonii; assembly: GCF_003597395.2. NCBI lineage: Eukaryota > Metazoa > Chordata > Testudines > Testudinidae > Chelonoidis > Chelonoidis abingdonii. The sequence continues at coordinate 18,361,440 of NC_133773.1, read as the reverse complement.
TATGGAAAAAGTGTAGTTCCTGGGTGGCATTTTCAAAAGTACTCAGTGCTGAGCTAAACCTGCTCCTGTCAGTGTCAGTGCAAAAACTCTCCTGACTTCAGTGAAAGGAGTCAAGCCAATGCTGGGAGCTTTTAAAAATCTCTCCCAAATTGTAGGCAAATACTTTCACCTTTTCCTGGAAGAAGAAAACATATATGAAGGAGGGTCTGAATTTCAGACACGTAGTGAAGATCTTCATGTAACAAGAGGGAAAGGCTTAGCTCTTGTATTCGATTTATTCTTTTTTCCATTAATACTCAGAGCCAAATCCTGTCCTCATCCCTCTCCAGCCTCCTTGATTTGATGCAGATTCATTTAAAATATACAGGTCTGCGCTAGAAGCAATGATAAGCAATCAAGCAGTGTTAGACTTAAGTAAATTTCAAGGTAGTGTATTAACCAAACCACTGTTATTCTGGGTCTCAGCTTTGAGTGAAACTCTTTTCTACACTATTTCAGGTGTTCCTGTACTTTCTGATCGGGTGTCATAGAGCCTCTGTATACAAGAGTCTTCCCATGACCTGCTGTGCTTGCAGTTCAAGAAAGTGCTGTGTGCATTTTAATTTGATTGTTGCAAAGCATTACTTATCTGAAAAAAGTCAACAAAGGAAAGAAACAACCTCAAATTTGTCTGCATGCACATGTATTAACTTTCACTATTGCTTCTCAAGTATCACTGTATGTACTAAGCTGTCTTGGAAACAGTATTCTCCTGTTCTTAATATCTTGCTAATGCCAGTGTACTCTAGGTCTGCTGTATTCTCTCCTGACTATTTCTGCTGCCATCCTATAAGAACATAAGACAGAATAAATGCTGATGGTTAACTTATTTGTCTGTTCCTTGAATCATCAGACAACAGAGCCCCCCTCCCCCCGATGTAGTTAGATGCCTAAACTGTAAATCCATTACAGGAAACTTGGAAAGTTAGAATTGTACTGCAGTTTTCATACACTGAAACTCAAACTGCTAGCAAGTAAAGTACTACAAGTGACTGTTTAAACAAAGGCATCATAGGATTGAATCTAATTGGCTCATTCTTTCTTTTATTGTAATAATCACAACTCACAGGAACATGACACATTTTCACAACAACCAGTGGAAAGTGACAAGTCCACAAAGCAGTTTAGTAAACAGGATGTGCAGCAAAAATCTATCTTAGTAACAGGTTTTACTTCTTCCTGTACTTTTAAACCACAATTTTCAAAACAGCAAAGCAGTGATACCATGCTGAGTATTCTGACAAGTGACCGATTAATCAAATCAGTATTTGGTTTATGTAGTTATGACTCTGGTGCTCAGATGGGCCACGCTGAGAATGCCAGCACAGGGCAGACTGCAAGAATGGGGACAGACTATCCCCAAGACTGGTGATTTATTCTGTAATTAGATTCCCCAAGCCAGTAACAAAATAACTTCTCTAATACCACACTGGGTAACCAGAAATCAAATACAGGCCCCTTTAGGCAATCCAGTGAGGGGTTATTGAAAAGCTTATTCACCATACTTATAATTCTACCAATCCCAGAGGACCAGACCCATTGCCCATCAGATCAATGAATATTTCAGATCTCACCCAAATTCACGCTTACAGCCAGTCCATATTTATTAAATATAAAATTTATTAATAAAAGAAAAAAGTTAAAAGCTCAATATATATACAAATGTGTGTATAATCCAAATGTGTGTATAATCATAGCAGAGGTGGTGAGGCTACTGATTTGTAAAAATCTTTCTGGGATCAGTTTAAAAGGTTTTAGTTCAATAGGTAGCACAGGGGCAGAGTTTGTTCACATTCTTCCATGAAAATTCCAGGGTAAATCCAAAGTAAATCTGGAGCCCTCAGTCTTGTGGCTTTAGACCTTTCCTATCAAAGTTTAAGCAGCTCTAAGATGAAAAGGATCAGGCCTGAAGCTTCTTTTATAGTTGAAGCAGGCGAGGTGGTGACAGGTAATTCCACCAAGTGGGCTTTGATGAAACCAAGCTAGCTGTTTGAGCTCCATTCAATGGGTCCTTTCCCAGATAATACATTAAACAATAGCCATTCAAATTACTAAAATAGTTCACTATGTGGAATTACAAGTTTCAAAGAGAAATGAGGACAATAATATTATTATACCACAAGTCCCATCTTAATAGAATACGTTAATGAAGCATTATGAGACAGGAACAGAATTTTAGCATCTACAGGCTAATTAGATCACATTGTTAAACTTCTAACGAGACATGAAAACACAGACATATTCACTTAACATTTACTCTTAATTCTCTAACAATACAGGCAAACGTTAAAGATTCAAGTCTACTAAACATGGCTTTGATAACTACCTACAAGGAATGGCCAAGGTTGCCAACTTTCTAACAGCACAAAACCAAACACCCCTCCCTGCCCATTTCCCAAGGCCCTGCCCCTTCTCTGAGGCCCCGCCCCCACACCCATCACTTGCTCTCCCCCAGCCTCACTCACTTTCATTGGGCTGGGGCAGGGGTTTGGGGTGTAGAAGGGGGCTCCAGGCTGGGGCCAAGGGGTTTGGAGTGCAGGTGGTGTGTGCTCTGGCTGGGGGTGTTGGCTCCGGGATGAGGCCAGGGAAGAGGAGTTTCTGGTGAAGGAGGGGGCTCTAGGCTGGGGCAGGGGTTTGAGGTGTGGGGGATGTGGGCTCTGGGTGGGGCCAGGGATGAGGGATTTGGGGGTGAAGGAGGGGGCTCTTGGCAGGGGGTTGGAGTCTTCGTGGGATGCAGGGTGCAGGCTCCAGGAGCGGGGTTGGGTTCAGGAAGGGACTCTGGGTTGGGCCAGGGGTTTGGTGTGCAGGAGGGGTTTCAGGCTGTGGGGTCCCGCTAGCACTTTATGGTGGCTCCCAGGAAGCAGCCACCAAGTCTCTGCAGCCCCTAGGCACATGGGTGGCTCCATGTGCTGCCCTTACACCCATAGATGCCGCCCCCTGCAGCTCCCATTGGTCTTGGTTGACGGCCAATGGGAGCTGCAGAGCTGGTACTGGAACAGGGGCAGCATGTGGAGCCTCCTGGCCACCCATGCGCCTAGGAAGCCATGAAGACCTGGCGGCCACTTCTAGAAGCCACATGCAGCTAGGGCAGGCAGGGAGCTTGCCTTAGCTCTGAGCCCTGCTGTGCCGCTGACTGGACTTTTAACAAAAACTGGACACCCGGCAAGCCTAGGAATGGCCCTGTTTACTATTTCAGTATCATATTGATATGTCCCTAAGAGTCGCTTTGAGGTCACCGAGCCTGCTGGTTCCTTAATGCTCCCCAGTAGTAGAGCCTCATTTTAAAATATAACTTATTCATGCTATAGAGAACAACTCAACCAATTCATTTTGAATTGCACTATGAAAAAATGAGGGACAGCCTTTATTTTCTAAATGCACTGTTCCATCAATTGGATCGATAAATCCATTCATGTGACCCTCCGTTATTATCTGAGAAGCTATGTGGTCTGTCTGCAAATCAGGAATTAGAGAGACAGATCTGAGAAACTGTATTCCTTTTGTTTTCAATATATTTATGAAGCTGTCAAAATATCCCCAACACTTACACACCTCCCCATCAATTTATTGTTTAAGACTCTGCATATTATTGCCACCAAAGCTCTAGGTCAAAGATAACCAGATGGACCACCTTTGGCATCAGTTCATGCTACTGCTTAATCCGCTTCTTGTTGCTGCTGCTGAATGAAGATAAGCACTACCCCTCCCTCCCTACCCCTCAAAATGGGCTCAGCGTTTTGCCTTCTGAACATGTTGAAATTGTGATAGTCTTTCAGTCTCCTACAGATAGCTCACTTGCAGTATAGACCCTCGAACGAGACCCTCTAGTCTTTGAAAACTGTGCTGTAGGATGAAACAATTGATGTAGTAGAACCTGAGTGTTAAGAACACCTCAGCGTTACGAACTGACCCATCAACCAAACACCTCATTTGGAACTGGAAGTACACAATCAGGCAGCAGCAGGTATTTAAAAAAAGAAAGAAAGCAAGCAAATACAGTACAGTACTGCGTTAAACGTAAACTACTAAAAAAACAGGAGGGAAGGAAGCAGCATTTTTCTTCTGCATAGTAAAGTTTCAAAGCTGTATTAAGTCAATGTTCAGCTCTAAACTTTTGAAAGAACAAACATAATGTTTTGTTCAGCATTACAACTATTTCAGAGTTATGAACAACTTCCATGCCTAAGGTTTTCGTGACTCTGAGGATCTCCTGTATTAAATAACTGCCCAACAGTGCCAATTAAATACACTATATCAATATGCTTGCTCAAGCACTGAAACATGAAAAGCTGAACTGCTAAAGTTATAACCAAAAATGTTTGTTAATATCACTGTTTGCCAACGGAATTTGTTTTTCCAATTCAAAAATTATCACATAGGAAACAAATAAGGTACCTTGGCTGTAAGGATCTCTAATAGTGCTCCAAACTCTTTAAAAGTAATATTGTTTTGTAGTTTGCTTGCAGATAGCAAGCTGTGTTCAGTAACAACTCTGGCCAAGATACTGGAGTATTAAAATAGAGACTTCATTGTTAGGAGTTTTCAATAGACTTTTTCTTGCACTGTGAGTAAGAAATATACTTTGCTGAAATTGTACATGCGCAGAGTGTTTAACCATATTTGGTTTCCTTCCAGCACTATTACTCCTTATAGGTGAGAACAAGCAATAAGAAACTGACTTAAATATAGGTAACTGGTCAAAGTAGACAACCTCGAACGAAGTCTTTAGTATCTCCAATTCCCTTCTAAGACATCCAAGTGGAGATGGTCTTGTGGTTAAGGTACTGCACTAGATCTGAGTTCATTTTCAGACTCTGCTACACGTTTCATGTATGATCTTAGAAAAGAGAGTTAATCTGTGACTCCGTTCTCCCCAGCTGAGATATGGGTTACTGCTACTCTCTTTCCTCCTGCCTTTTGTGTCATTATTGTTTAGCTCTTCAGGGTAGGGCCTGCCTCTCACTATGTTTGTACATACAGTGCCTAGCACAGGAAACTCTGATCTTAGCACCTCTGAGTAGTATTATAATACAAATAGGTGATAGCTACCCAGCCAGAGAAGGAGAAAGGCTGCAACAGTTCAAAACACCTACTAATTAACAAGCTTTTTATTTTTATTTTCGTCAGTTTTGGACCAGACAGCATAGGTTGTAGCCATTAGGCAATTGGATTCAAAAGATGGGTATAGTTTATTTGGTAAGAGGAAAATTTCTTAACTTTTTTTTCATTTTGATCTTTTTTAAATGCATTTCCTTCTTACTGTATGGCAAGAATGTTCATAAAGATAAGGCGTGCTTGGTATCTGAAACTTTTCATATTCTTCATGGCTTCTGAACATAAGCAATCTAATCTTGAGACTGCACTAATTTGACTTGAAGGCTCTACTTTTATCTTTTAGTTTACAGAAGATCATTTAATAAATTGTAGCCTAAACTGTATGTGACCAAAAGCTGCACTGCACTACTCAGATAATGGATTTGGGAGGTAGGAAGCTGATGTTTTTAGTAATTAGATCTATGTTACGTAGCAGCAGCTAGGAAAATAAAGACTGCGGTCTAGCAAGATCATAAAACAAGAGATTTCCAAAAATCTGTATGCAATATATCAGATATATCTAATATAGTTTTTTCTATATTATGTATATTGTGACAGACCCAGGCCAGTGGGGTACAGGAATCTGGTCCTATTGGCATCCAAGAGGTGAGGCAAAGCCCGCCCACTTCTAAAGGACCTCCCCCCAGCCTAAGGGGAGGATCCACAGGTCGTGACACCAAATGATTTCGTGGGACAACTAATGACAAAACAGGATCGGGAGTGAGATCATAGGGCTAAACAAAGGGAACCTGATGGGGACACCAAGCAGAGAACCCCGGACAATGCCCACTGCTTCTCGAAGGCGTCAAGGGAGCCAGTGGACGCCGCCCACAGGAACTCTGCCCGGATGCGTGAATGGACGAAGGAGCAGAAATAGGCCCCACAGTCACAGGAAATCCTGTCTGCCAACCTCCTCTCCCTGGTGTTGTAGATGGCTAGTTTGGCCAGGGCCAAGAGGAGGTTGATGAAGGAGATCCCGCGACTTGTGGGGCCACGGATGGGGAGTGCATAGATAAAAAGGTGAGGGGAAAAGTGCAACCAGAAACGCAAGAAAAGATATTCAGGAGGAGCCGGAACAGGGGCTGCAACCTGGCGCACTCCAAAGTAAATGTGCGCCAAGGTCTCCTTCTCGCCACAGAAAGGCAGGTGTTGGGGACAGGGTGAACCGCGCCAAGTACACGCCCGTGCTCACGGCCCCATGAAGGAGCCGCCAACTGACATCCCCAGCGGGCCGCGGGACCAGGGCAGAGTACAAGCTGGCCCACCGGGGCTTCTCACCCTCGAGAGGTGGCAGGAGGTCCCGCCATTTGGTATCGGGGCGGGACGCGAGGGTGAGGTAGTGAAGGGTGTGGAGCACGAGTGTGTACAGATGTTTCCGTGGCGCGGTCTGGAACAGAACCGGCTGCACATCGTGCAGCCGGCTTGCAGTGAAAGGGTGAGGGGGCCGATTGGGTCCACGGGGCAGGGGCCCTATAAAAATGTCCACGGGGCCCGGGGTGGAGGGTGGGCGGGGCGTGCCCTCTCGTAGGACCCGGTCGAGGTAAGCCCGAGCAGCAGGCAGCAAAGCGGCCCTCACCTCCTGAAGTACGCGCGCCAGGGAGTATGAGGTCTGGAGAGCCCCATGCGCCGGGCGAGCGTCAGGGGATCCAGCCAATCTCCCGGTCGTAGTCCAGGAGGTCTCCGACCCTGGTGACTCCCGCCAAGACCAGCCTCTGGCGCACCGCGGGGGACTCCGCCACCTGCACACGAAGCTGGGGATTGTGTAGCAGGGGCTCGCGCGAGGAGGTCGCCCCCACGGTGGCCGCCACGGACCTGGTCGTGGAAAAGAGCTTCCAGGTCCGGAGGAGGTCTTGGTAGAAGACCGCAGCCCGGAGAGGTCTCGCGGAAGACCTCTCGGATGGAGGTAAAAGAGCTGCCGGTCGTATCGGAGCCCTCGGAAGCGGCGGAGGAAGGCGTGCGCCAGTACGCTCCACGCCGGACTACCTGCACCATACAGGAGCCTCTGCAGGGCCTGGAGGCGGAAGACACGGACCTGAGTGCGTAGGCACTTCAGGCCCTGCCCCCCTCCTCCAGGGGCAGGTGGAGGACCCCTGCAGAGACCCAGTGCGTCCCTGGCCAAAAGAACTCCAGAATCGCCGTCCGGAGGTTGGCCAGGAAATCCGGGGCCGGGACCAGGGTGTTGAGCCGGTACCAGAGCATGGACAGGACCAGTTGATTAAGCACCAGTGCCCTCCCCGAAGGGAGAGGCACCGGAGTAGTCCCGTCCATTTCCGGAGCCGCTCCGTCACCCTGCCCTCCAAACCGTGCCAGTTCTCCGGCGGAGACGGATGCGTGGCAGAAAGGTAAACGCCGAGATAGAGCAGCGGACCCGCGCTCCACCGGATGGCCTGAAGCGCGGGTGGGAGGGAGCTCGCCTGCCACCCGTCCCCCGACCACCAGGCCAGAGCTCTTGACCCAGTTAACCCGGGCGGAGGAGGCCGCCGAGTACACAGCCTGGCAAGCCTCCACCGCGCCAAGTCGCCCGGTCCTGGACCACGAGGAGCACATCGTCAGCGTACGCCGACAGGACCAGCCGCAGCTCGGCTCCCGAAGCACCAACCCCGTCAACCTCTCGCGGAGGAGACAGAGGAAGGGCTCGATCGCCAGGCGTACAGCTGGCCCGAGAGGGGGCACCCCTGCCGCACTCCCCGCCCGAAGCTGACCGGCTCGGTCAGGGTCCAGTTGAGCCTGACCAGACACTCCGCAGAAGCGTACAGCACCTGGAGAAAACCCACAAAACGGGGTCCGAAGCCGAACGCTCGCAGAGTACCCAGGAGATACCCGTGATCCATCCTGTCGAACGCCTTCTCCTGATCCAGGGACAAGAGGGCGAACGACAGACCATCCCTCCACACCCTAATTCCAGAAGGTCCCGGACCAGATACAAGTTATCAAAGATAGTGCGGCCCGGGACGGTGTAGGTCTGGTCTGGATGGACCACGTCCGCCAGCACGGACCCTAGCCGCAGCGAGATGGCCTTTGCAATGATTTTGTAGTCCGTGCTGAGGAGCGAGATGGGACGCCAATTCCGTAAGTCGCGGAGGTCCCCCTCTTCGGCAATAAGGCGAGCACGGCTCGCCTGCACGAGAGAGGGAGGACCCCGCTCTGCAAAGACTCGGCCCAGACGGTGACCAGGTCTGGGCCGAGAACGTCCCAGAAACGCGGTAGAACTCCACGGTCAGCCCGTCCATGCCCGGAGATTTATTGGTGGGCATGCGACGGAGGGCTTCCGAGAACTCGGCCAGAGTGAGAGGCAGCTCTAGCCGGTCCCGTCGCCGTGCGACCGTCGGGAGTCCGTCCCAGAGCACTCTGCAAGCGTTAGGATCGGTCGGATCCGGGGAGAAAAGAGTCGCGTAGAAGGCCCTGGCCCTCCCGCACATCTCCGCCGGATCCGTGAGGGGGGTGCCGTCCTCCGCCAGGAGGCAGGTGACGTGCTTCTTGGCCCCCCTCCTTTTCTCCAGGGCGTAGAAGAAGCGGGAGCCGCGGTCCATCTCCCGAAGGAGGTGGATGCGGGATCGAACAAAAGCACCCCGGGCCCGATGGTCTTCGAGGGCCGGAGCTCCTCCCGCTTCTCCGGCACGCTCCGCAGAGGGATGGATCCTCGGGGCTGGCGGCCAGACGCCTCTCCAGCTCCAAGACCTCCCGCTCCAGCTGCTCTATCGCCGCATCCCTCCGCCGGCTGGCGCCCCGGGTGTAGTCACGGCAGAAGAGCCGGGCGCGCACCTTCCCCAGATCCCACCACCGCCGCGCCGAGGAAAAGGCGCGCCTCTGCCCTCGCCAGGCCAGCCAGAACTCCCGGAAGGAGCCACGAAGCCCGCATCCTCCAGCAAACTATTATTAAAGTGCCAATAGGCCGGCCCAGGCCTCTCCGCGCAGAGAGAGGCTGTCACGGTGGCAAGGTGGTGATCCGAAAAGGGGGCCAGCCGAACGCTGGAGGAGTGGGCCCGTGAAAGGTGGAAACGAAACAGGTAAATACGGTCCAGTCGGGAGTGGCGCGACTGATGGGACTCCACCCGGACGAAGGTGAATGTCAAGACGTCGTCCGGGTGGTGGTCACGCCAGAAGTCCACCAGGGAGTGGCGTTCGACGATCTCCCAGAGGATGTCCGCAGCAGCAGGGCACTGCTTGGTCCTTGAACGGTCTCGTTTCTCAGGGGTGGTGTTAAAGTCCCCTCCCAGGACCAGGCACTCACGAGGATCCAGGAAGCCGAGGAAGGCGGACGCCTGCTGATAAAAACACAATCTCTCCGGGCCCGATGTCGGGGCGTAAACATTGACGAGATTAACCACAAGCCTCTCCATGCGGACCTGGAGGTGCAGCAGGAGGCCCGGCACAGCCTCGGCCGTAGGTCGGGGGAGAACAGGGTCGCCACTCCAGCAGCGCAAACCGAGAAGTGGTTAAGGTAGGCCCCATCCCCTCACTCCAGCCGCCAGCTAGCTTCAGCGGCCGGATCCGTATGGGTCTCCTCCAGGAAAACCACAAAGTAACCCCACTCCCGGAAGAAGGAGAGCTCCTAGCTCCTGCGGAGACCCATCCTACAGCCCCGGGTGTTTAAAGTGGCAAAGATGATCGGTGCCATGAGGAGGGCTGGGGGGGATCCTCGCTGGCAGACACGCCCACGGCCTCCGGCAGGCCGCGCAGCAATCCGTGACCTACCCCGTAGGTGAGTAAAGAGTCATGGAAGAGGCGGACCTGCCGGTAGGCCGTGGCAGCCTGCTTCCCAGTCCTCTTACCCTCCCCCATGAGGGCCCTCGCTTCCTGGAGGATCTGATGGAAATCCCCCCACCGCCGGAGAGCAAGCTGGACTTTGTTACGGGAGCCACGGACATCCTCAAAGCACTCCCGCAGCTCCTCCCTCAGCGCATGGGGGGGGGCGGGGTCACTGATTGATGACTGTCCCCCAGTGGGGCCCCCGTCACAGCCCCGTAGCCCACCGAGGCGGGCAGGCAGGGGGCAGACCCGTGATGCGGGGTCCGATGGGCCGAAGCCACGTGACCTGTCCCGCTCTCCAGTTCAACAAGGGGCAGCGGAAGGAGAACAGCAGCCCCTGGTGGGTTGGGATAAGGAAAAACTAGTGAAGCCGCTCCCTGGGGGGTATTCCCAGGGGCGGCGCTGGAATCACAGGAGGTGGGGAGGACAAGGACAGGGCTAACAAGAGTAGGGCGGGGATCAGGGAGAGAATCTGGGAAGGGGGTAGAGGCAGGATCCTGAGCCTCTATAGTTGAGCCGCTGGATGGTGGTTCCTCCTGGCCAGGCTCAGGGATCTGGGAAGTAGGAAGGGGACCCCTAACGATGCCCGGCCCAGCCGTTGTGGTACGTGCGGCAGCCCTGGCAGCGAGAGAGAGATGGTCGTCAATGGGGTCCCTGCCTAGGAAGGAGGGTGGGACATCCCCTGGGAACCGGGTCTCGGCAGCGGGGCACTGGCCATCGCCCCAGTGGGCTTGGCAGCCGTCAACAGGGTGCCACCCGCAGCTGGGCTGATGGAAGATTCCAGGGGACCCTCAGAGGCGGGAGCAGAAGCAGCGGTCAGGGGAAGGGGACACGGGGACCAGGGTGAGGTCTCCCAGATCGAGGCCCGCTAGCATGTAGGGGGAGGACGACCCTCTGACTGGGGTCAGACCCAGGGCCTCGATCTCCTCGTAGATGGAAGGGAGATCACCATCCACCACCCCAGGGCCCTCCCCGCCAGCACCCGAGGCGACACCCACCTCGGCGCTTGCAAAGGCATTGAGTGGGAAGGGGGCGAGAGAGGCTCCCTCGGGGGCTTCCACGGGGAGGGACCCTGAAGGAGGGGCGGCGTTACCTTCCGGTGCTGCCACGATGTCCCCAGCCAGCACCACAGAACGGGAGTCACCAAGAGGCAAGGTGGAAGGCTCGTCATCGGTGCCCCCCTTCCTGCTCTTCCAGAGGGCTTCCGAATCCGAAGGATGTAAGGAAGCTCGAGCCTTCCCCTTGCCCTGCTTCTCCTGCACTAAGGACCAGCCCTCCATGGCATCATCTGGAGGCTGGCTAACAGGAGTCGGGTCGGGGGGCAAGGGTAATGGCTCAGGGACTCGGGGAGGCAGTGGTGGGACAGCAGAAATGAGGGAGGATTCCCCCTGGGACGAGCCCTCTCTCACGTCCAGCGGTACCTCCGCTGCACCCTCCTCCACAGTGGTGGACCAAGGAGGAGGAGGAGGGGCAGCTTTGGGTGCCGGGCAGCCAGGGGCTGGCGCCTTGCTGGGGCTCGGGGATCCCAGACTCTCCTCCTTGCTGGGCCAAGGGGCAGTCCCTCCGGACGTGCCCCATCACCCGGCAGAGGTAGCACCAGGCCTCCCCCATTGAATAATGCACCTAGTAGTGGGCTCCCTGGTAGGGGACCAGAAAGGACCCCTCTAGTGCCTCCCCACCACGCGCTGCCGGCGGCAGTTGAAGCTGGACTTGCCGGCGGAACGAGAGGACGTGATGGAGGGCGAGGTCCTTGCAGCCCAAGGGGAGAGGGCTGATGACGGAGATGGGGCGCCCCAGGGCAGAAAAGGCGGGCAACAGGGTGGCATTGGGCTGGAAGGGAGGGACGGAGGTCAGGATTAAGCGGACCCCCAGGTCTTCCAACGGCTCCAGGGGGACGAACACGCCCCCCACCGCCAGGCCCGTCTCAACCGCCTCCTGTGCAGCGGCCTCCGATGCCAGGAAGAAGACCACCTTCCCGTACATTTTGGAGGCTGCCACGATGGCCGTGGGCCCCACCACCCTCGCCAACGCCCGCACGTAGGTCTCCACGTGGGGCGAGGCGGGCACCAGGAGGCAACGGACGCCGTGCTTCCTGGTCAAGGTGGGAAAGGGGCCCCGGCTGCTGTAGATGGTAGCGGAAGCGGTGGTCGGAGGAGCAGCGGCAGGTGGGGGGGCCGCCGCCTCCTGGGCGTACACCCTGGGGGCTGGGGGAGGGACAACCGCAGAGCTGGTGGAGGGAATAGTGGGGAGGGATGCCGCAGCCGGTAGTGGGGCCACAGCAGCGGGGGCAGTCTCCGCCATGGAGGGCCTGGCCTTTCTAGCGGGGCCCTTACCCTTCTTCCCACCCCAACCCTTCCCACCGGCTGGGGGGGCTCCCCCCGAATCGGAAGGGGTGAGGGACGTGGCAGCAGCGGAGGTCTCCCCGGTACTCACCGCCACCAGTGCCCCAGCAGGGGCGTGGTAGGTGGATCAGCAGCGGCGGTCGAGGCAGAGGCTTGGGCAGTGGACACTGGGGCGGGTGGAGGAGGGACGGTGGGAGCATCGCAAGGGGCCTCCCCCACCATGTCCCCCGCCATAACGAGAGCAGGGAGGGGGACAAACAGCGAGGGGAAGGGAAGGAGAGGAGGCAACCACCCCTCCCTGCTAGGCTGCAGACAGGGGACAAGGGTGCCAAAAAGGGAAGGCTACAGGGGTGTGGGAAGCAACCAAGAACCTAGGGATGGGAGGGTGCAGGTCATCGATGCACAGGGGAATTCCGGCTCCTCTAGCTGCCCTAGGGGATCAGGGGGAACAACAGCATAGGGGAGTGCAGTGAAACAACAGCAAACTCAAATGGGGGAAGGGCACAAGTGCATGGGAGGGGGCATGGGCACACGAGGGGAGGGGCCAATCGGTTGGGGGATCACAGGGAGAGGGGAAGGGTGAGCTGGGAATGGGGTAGAGGGACCACGGGGATAGCTGCAGGGCTGGGGCAGGACTATCAGGGCCACAGAGGGAAATAGGTGGGGCGGACAAATGTGGCAAAGGAAAGGGGTCGGTCCAGGGGGAGGGGGCAGGTGGTGCGCCCACAGGCACTTGTGCAAAAGTCAATGCTAGGCTGCTGCTGCTGCAGGCCCAAACGATGGAAGCGGGCGTGGTGAGCCAGGCAAGCAGCTCAGTCCCAGAGCCAGGAGTCCGAAGCAGAGAGAAAACAGCCAGCAGGGGTGGTGGAGGGGGCAACAATGGTGATGGGGGCGAAGAGGAACACAGATGCACTGGGGGCAGGCTCCACGCCACACCCCCGGTGTCCCAACAGACACAGTCCAAACCCCCACCACAAGAGCACAGTTCGAAAAAGACTCAGTCCAGAAATGCCCCCTCCACAGTGGTCTTCACGCGGTCTCCCAGCAGCGGGTGGTCCTCTTCTCCTTCTTCTCCTCCTCGGGGCACCAACAGCTCCCTAGCAGCAGCCACAGTAGCCCCAGCAGCTCCAGGTGGTGGTGGTGGTCTGGTGTCCAGGCAGGAGGGACCCCACTCAGATGATGTCCTCAGCAACAAGAGCTGGGGTCCCTCACTCCCCTCCTCTCTGGGAAGCAGGCCAGCAACCCCAAGGGGCTGTAGGTGGAGTAAGAGCAGTAACTGAGGTGGGGGGGAACCACTAGCCAACCAGCAAACAGATAGCAGAGAAAGGGGTGGGTGGTGGTGTCTAGCCCAGCCAGGGGAGCAGCAGGAACAGCAGCAGCAGCAGCAGAAACAGCAGCAAGGGCCCAGTGCCCAGCAGGAACGGCGGCAGCAGCAGCAGCCTTCTCCCTCCTTCCTCTACAGCAGAGCGGTCTAAGGGAGAGCTATAACTGGCCACAAGAGAAGCAGGTTTCTGTTCTCTGAGTGACCAGAGCAGGGTCTGCATGAGAGTAATCAGGAACCTGCTAGAACCAATTAAGGCTGACAGGCTGATTAGATCATCTGCAACCAATCAAAGCAGGCTAATCAGGGCACCTGGGCTTAAAAAGGAGCTCACTCCAGTCAGGTGAGGAGGAGCTAGAGGAGAGGAAGTGTGTGTGAGGAGTTGGGAACAAGAGGTGCAAGGTGCTGAGTGTGAGAGGGTGTGCTGCTGGAGGACTATGGAGTACAAGTGTTATCAGGCACCAGGAGGAAGGTCCTGTGGTGAGGATAAAGAAGGTGTTTGGAGGAGGCCATGGGGAAGTAGCCCAGGGAGTTGTAGTTGTCATGCAGCTGTTACAGGAGGCACTATAGACAGCTACAATCCACAGGGTTCTGGGCTGGAACCCAGAGTAGAGGGCGGGTCTGGGTTCCCCCCAAACCTCCTAACTCCTGATCAGACACAGGAGGAGTTGACCCAGACTGTGGGGAAGATCACTGAGGTGAGCAAATCTGCCAATAAGCGCAGGACCCAAGGTAGAGGAGGAACTGTGTCACAGTATATATATTTTTATATATATATATATATATATATATGTGTGTGTGTGAGTGTATGTAATATCACTTTTCTGAGATGGAGTGATCTGAACTGCACCCAGTATTCAAGGTGTGGGTGTCCTGTAAATATATAAGTGGCATTATGATATCTTCTGTTTTATTATCTATCCCTTACCAAATGGTTTGTAACATTCTGTTGGCTTTTTTGACTGCCACTGTGCATTGAGCAGATGTTTTCAGAGAACTATCCATGATGACTCCAAGATCTTTCTTGAACGATAATAGCTAATTTAGACCCCATCTTTTTGTATGTGTAATTGGAATTACATTTTCCAGTTTGCATTACTTTGTATCTATCAACATTTTGAATTTCATCTGCCATTTTGTTGCCCAGCCACCCCGTTTTGTGACATCCCTTTGTAACTCTTTGCAGTCTGCTTTGGGCTTAGTTATCTTGAGTGATTTTGTATCATCTACAGACTCTTCCACCTCACTGTTTACCGCTTGTCCCAGAACCTTTATGAGTATGTTTGAATAGCAATTGCAGTACAGATCCGTGGGGCCCCTGCTATTTACCTCTCTCCATTGGAAAAACTGACCATTTATTCCTACCCTTTGTTTCCTATCTTCTAACCAGTTACCAATCCATGAGAGAACATTCCCTCTTATCCCATGACTGCTTACTTTGCTTAATAGCCTTTGATGAGGTACCTTGCCAAAAGCTTTCTGAAAGTCCAAGTAGACTATATCTACTGGATCACTCTTGTCCGCATGTTTGTTGACCCCCCGCTCAAAGAATTCTAATAGATTGGTGAGGCATGATTTCTCTTTAGAAAAGCCTTCTTGACTCTTCCCCAATATATTGTGTTAATCTATATGTGTCTAATTCTGTTCTCTGCTATAGTTTCATTCTCTGCTATAGTTTCAACCAATTTGCCTGCTACAGAAGTTAGGCTTACCACCTGGTAATTCCCAGAATCGCCTCTGGAGCCTTTTTTTAAAAATGGCACTGCCTCAGGAAGTGCCATCTGTTCTCCATTTGGGAGCCATAGAGGAAGTATCTCCACAATATGAAGGCAAAGGATTTTATTCCTGCTAATTCTACCTTCTTTCACAAGGGGAAGAGGGTTGGCTAACACTCATCCAGGACTTGAGAAAGCTAACTAAATTAACCAGAAAGCTAAAGTTCAGAATGCTTTCACTTTCTTTCATGATGCTTTCCCTGGACTTTGGAAACTGGTTCTCTGCCCTTGATTTACAGGATGTTTATTTCAATGTGGCCATAAGAAGTATCTGAGATTAATGGTCAGAGACTCACTACCAATGCAGGGTACTTCTCTTTGGCACTTCACTGGCACTGAGAGTCTTTACCAGATGTATGTAGTGGTAGCTTCCCTTCTCCGCTTTTTTGTTCTTTCTTTGTCTGGATGACTGGGTGGCCTGAGGCCAGCCAAAGGAGCAAGTAAGGTCAGTATTCTTCGAATCCAGTCACTGTTCATTCATCTGGGACTCAGAATACATGCAGAAAAGTCTACGTTAGTCCAGTCCAAAAGATCAACTTGATGGGAGCAGTCCTCAATGCTCCTACAGTGACTGCTTACTGACCTCAGGACAAGTTTCTGTCCATTGCCAATATTTGCAAGAGCCTCAAAATGAACCCAGGACAAAGGTCCATTCCTGCCTATGACTTCTAGGTCACTTGGCTTCATGAATGTACGTGCGCCCACATGGCAGCCTTTACCTCAACTGCTTATATTGGTTCCTCTCTGTGCAGGCACTCTCTGGACATACTGCTTTGTGAATCTCAGTGAGTGCTTTCCTCCCTGGATTGGTGGATGGATCCAGAAAATGTCTGTGCCTGAGTTCTCTTCTCCAATCCAGAACCAACAATGACTCTCATCACAGATACCACCACCATGAGTGCTCTTTGAAGACAGAAATACTGAACCTCACATTTCATAGATGGGGTACATCTCTTTGCCTGGTCAGAGGGTTTTCTCTACACCTTTACTCCAATTATCTTGATCCCAAAGTTGATCAGAAAGCTAAAACAGGACCAGGCAACATTAATACTGATAGTCTCAGCTTGGGCAAGATACTGTTGCTATACAGATCTCAAAGACCTCTTGATACAACCTCCAATAATCAGGCTATTGATCAAGAGATTGTCCTAGAATCAGGGACACATTCTATGAAGACTCTATAGATTGTGAAGAAGAATTATAGACATATAGGGCTGGAAGGGACCTCAAGAAGCTATCACGTCCAGCCCTCTGCGCTGAGGCAGGACCAAGTAAACATAGATAATCACTGAGAGGTGTTTGTCCTACCCGTTCTTAAAAAGCTTCCATGACAGGGATTACACAGCCTCCCTTGGAAGCCTGTTCCAGAGCTTAACTACCTTTATAGTTAGAAAGATTTTCCTAATATCTAACCTAAATCTTCCTTGCTGAAGATTGAACCCATTATTTCTTGTCCTACCTTCAGTGAACAACTGATTACAGCCCTCTTTTTATAACTGCTCTTAACATATGTGAAGATTGTCCCCTCTCAATCGTCTTCTCAAGATAAAACATACTGATTTTTTTTAACCTTCTGTAGCTTTGCATGTAGTTAAGGGTCACTTTAACTAATTACCTACTTCAAGGCGAGGGTCTACGCTACAATAATCTGTGAGGGTTCAGCCGTGAGACTGGTTACAGTAGAGAGATTATCACTAGCGGGGGACCTCATGGTGCATAACAGTGACAATACTCTGCTCTTTCTGCAATGCTTAATTTTATTCATTAGCCACACAACAATACGCACATGTGCAGCCTGGAAAGGGCAGACATCTGTATTGTTCTCTCTCCCTATTTGCACCACTCAGACCATCTGTCATGGGGTAATCCAAAGCATTAGTCATTACTCTCACCATCCGCAGTCTCCTTATCGTCACCATCACCAGCGGGTGTCATACTGGTGTCTCCCACAGCTCTTAGGTTGGGTAACATCTTTTATAATATGTGTGTTGACACCCATTGGGGTTTATACCTTTGCATAGCTGTTTCAATCCCTTATCCTTATTTGGACTGCCACACCCCATTAACTTTAGGATGTCTCACTTTTAATAGGTTATTTATGCATCTACTTCATAATCATTAGCATTTATGTAAATCAGTTGGTATTGCATTATTATGGTTAAGTGTCTGATAGTTTTGCTGACACCAAATGTCTGAAGAGCAACCTGAAATATTAGTAGCAGGCGCTAACTGGTGTCTTGCACATCATCTAGCAAATCTATATACCGAAACACGTAAGTTTTCTTGTAACTGACATAGGGTCACTCATCGGTTACTTATGCTAACTGTTCTTTAGGTTTAAGGACTTGTTTGGCTCACAAAATATCTTACTGGACTTGTGTTGCAGCCCTAATCAATACCAACGCCCTCATATTTCTTGCCATTGGCTACACTTTTCTCAAAGGGCATGCTTTCTAATCCTGCTCCCTTTGAACCTAGTTTAAAGCTCTCCTCACTAGGTTGCCAAGTCAGTGAGCAAAGATGCACTTCCTTTTCTTGGTCAAGTGAGGATACCCCAATCCTGGTCTCAATTTTTCAGAATGCTATTTCTGATAAGTTTTTGGAAAGTAACTGTCTCTTTACAGGAAGATGCAGCTCCAAAGCCTGTGACAGGAGAGGAGTTGAGAGCAGGAAATTGCCAGGTGGTGGTTTGTGAAAACACAAATGACGCAACTGACAGAGATGGAGGTATTTTTCCCCCAGGCTGGTGAGACACACAAAGCAGTTATGGGGAAGCTGCTGGGAAAAGGTGAATCTGATCGAAGGGTAAACGCACCCAGCCCAGAGAGCACAGATCACAGCCCTCTAGGGGGTGAGGAAGAACTCAGTGGTGGGAGGAGGAAACACAGGGTAGCCCCAAAAGGGGAGCTGGATTTTCTGCATATGTACAGTCTTGGGGTAGGGCGACCCCTCCCCAAAGGGCCAACCAATGTGCAGGATCTCCCTGAACCCTTATCTTGCCAGACCCTGAGATCAAAATGCCAGAAACATGGTTAAATGAAGAGCCCATGCAGAAGGAAACACTGGAGGGAAAGAGAAGCCAGTGACTGATTACATGGGAAAGACTCAACGGACACCATGGATAATGAACAAACTAACCTCAAACTACACTATCGGAACAGAGGGTGTGGTATCATAAAGATACTTGTAAACACCCATCTGTGATAAACATTTTAGTGTTAATATTAAATTCTGGGATAAGAACTTTGACACAGATGTTAAACCTTATGATAATGCTACTTTTCAATTAATACCTGTAAACAGGTTTAAAGCTGGTTTGCTGTGTATGAATAGGGAAGCTGAGGCACAGTACCTCATGGCCTTAATGGCTGGATGCCAAGAGAACTATAACACAAACTGACTAACCCTCTTGCAGTAAACTAAGGGGGGAGGTGTGACATTCTGTACCTTGTGGGAACACCCTACACTCCCATGTCCATCCTCATAATATGATTGTGCGGTAGCTAATGCAAAGTTTGTCATGTTGGATGTCTTCGGAAGGCTCATGATGCACTGAGCATTGTGGTCATAGTGATGTTATAGTAACTGTTGATACAGTAATGTGTTAGGTTATAATTTCATGTCTATAGTTGTGAGGCTGAAAATGTGTTTTCATGGCTTAAAATAAGCCCAAGCACAAATTCTCCCAGAGCAGAGGCAGTTCACACCTCATCAGGGCATGTAGGGGACAAACCCAGGCCAGCCTCACAGGAACAAAGGATGCTGGCCTAGGCAGCAACAAAATAATCTGTTGGACTCTCAACTGAGTCACTCCCTTTTTCCTTTGGACAGTTTGGGACTGCAAGGAGGTAATGCTCACCTGACTCTGAAATGATGGTGGATGAGGAGAGCCAAGGGGGAAGAAAGAACATGATAAAAAGGAGAGATGTTTGCCAGGCTCTTCCTTTCTCTGCATCTACAGACCCCACCACACCAAGTGACTGAAGCACTGATCAAATGGGAGAGCCTGGCTAAGAGCAACCAGCCAGCCTGTGGTGAGAAGCATCAAGTTTGTAAGGGCATTGAAAGTGTTAAGCTCAGCTTAGAATGTTTTGCTTTTCTTTCATCTGAGCAAATTTACTTGTTATGTTTTGACTTATAATCATTTAAAATGTGTCTTTATAGCTAATAAATCTGTATGTTCTACCTGAAGCAGTGCAGTTGGTTTGAAGCGTGTCAGAGACTCCCCTTGAGATAATATGCTGGGTACATATCAATTTCTTTGTTAAATTGACAGACTCCTATAAGCTTGCAGGGTCCAGCAAGCATAAATGGACACTGCAAGATGAAGATTCTTAGGGTTGTGTCTGGGATTGGATATATTGACTAGTGTCATTCGGTTGCATAATCCAAGGAGCAGCTTACATGCCAGATGCTGTGTGTGAACTCCCACTCCTGGGTGGTTCTCACAGCAGAGCAGGGTAAGGCTGGCTCTCAAAGGCAAGGCTGGAGTGACCTAGCAGATTACCAGAATGCATAACACCAGAGGGGAATGTCACACACATACTCTCCTTGTGTTGGTGACAATTCTGGCCGCAACTTCCATAAAGATGTGTTTAGCTATTGAGGATTTAATCCTCCCAGAAGAAATGTAACATTTTCATGGACTCTTATTGTGATTGTGACATGTTTTCACCCAATAGTATACACAACTCCATAGGTGAAATGCTATTTAATTAATATGGAAGTATAATTAGTCCAAATAATAAGGGCCAAATTATGGTAATCTTTGCTTGTGGGATATGTCACAGGAAGGTAGGGAGAGCTTGTATTTAACAAACTACTTGTATTTAAACATAGTGGAACACAGTAACCAGGGCTTGCAGTTATAGTCCGCTGTTTCAGCTCTCAAGATGCAGGATGACCTCCTGTCTCTGCGGTTACATCCTCATCCTTATGTAACAATAGCAGTGGTGAATGGGGTGAAAGCAACCTCTTCTCCTTGGTTTCTGTAGAGGGAGCAGCCATAATATGTCTGCATGCACTAACTGAGGCTTGGCCTACACTATAAAAATATAGGTCAACATAGCTATGGCACTGAGGTGTGAAAGAGTTACATCCCTGACCACTGTAGCTATGCCAACTTAACCCCCTGTGTAGCTTCAGCTAGTTCAATCGAAGAATGCTTCTGTCCACGTAGCTACCATTGCTCAGAGATGGAGTTCCTACAGCAATGGGGGGAAAAAAGCCCTTCTGTTGCTGTCATCTGTCTACATTACACACTTACAGCAGCATAGCTACACCACCATCACAATGCTGCCGTAGTGCCCATAGTGTAGACATGGCCTGAGTGCTAGGAAGGTACTGTTGGTATCCATCAGCCCCACATGTGGGGTCATGTGTGGCCGTGGGTGAAGAGCATGACCATAGACACACCCCAGGTATGCACATATGGTGGTGATGGGTGTGGTGGCTATAACCCTCCAGGCAAGTGTGTGTAGGCCAGCACCAAAGACAGCATGTATTATTGTTGGTCTGTAGATGCAGCAATTGCCACTTGAAGGGCATTGTGAGTATGCTCCCAAGACTAGTAATACCTTTAGCCTTCACCACTCAGGCAGTGCAGTTCCCTGTCCCACTCTTAGGACTCAGTTATGGCCCTACATGTTATGTATGTGTTATAACATTGCATTGGCCATGAAGCAGAGGTGAAAGTAAGCTGGCACGGTCCAGTATGGCGTACCGGCAAGAGTTGGTGTGCTGTGCCGGACTGGACCAGCTTCCCTGGCAGTGATTTAAAGGGCCTAGGGCTCCAGCCATTGTGGGGAGCCCTGGGCCCTTTAAATCACCGCTGGAGCTCCAGCAGCCGGGCTCAGGTGGGGATTTAAAGAGCTCGGAACTCTGGCCACTGCGGGAAGCCCCAGGCCCTTTAAAGCGCCACTGCTGGAGTTCTAGCAGTGGGACTTGGGCAGCACCTTAAAGGGCCTGGGGCTCCCTACAGCGGCTGGAGCCTCTGGTCCTTTAAATCCCCACCTGAGCCCAGCCACCAGGCTCAGGCGGGAATGTAAAGGGCTCGGTGCTCCTGCCACTGTGGGGAGCCCTGGGCCCTTTAAATCATCACCAGAGCCCATTGGGTGACCAGATACCAAATGTGAAAAATTGGGACAGAGGGTGGGGGGTAATAGGCACCCATGTAAGAAAAAGCCCCAAATATTGGGACTGTCCCTATAAAATTGGGACATCTGGTAGCCCTAGGAGCCTGGCTGCCAGGCTTGGGTGGGAATGTAAAGGGCCCAGTGCTCCAGCTGCTGCAAGGAGCCCCGGGCCCTTTAAATCACCTCTGCAGCTGGTAGCTCTGGGGTGATTTAAAGGCCCTGGGGCTCCCAGCCACAACCAGAGCCCTGGGGCCTTTAAATCTTTAAACCGCACTTCTTCCGGTTGAGGCCACACCTCTTCTACTTAGGACTGCAGCATACCAGTAAGTCCTTTAACTTACTTTCACTCCTGCCAAAATCAAGCGTCACTTACTCTGTATTGTACATGCTACATTAGGACTATAAGATCATATTTCCTTTTGGAAAGATATAACCATGTTATGTAAAATTGGGCAAAATGCTTAAAACAGTTCAGGCACATTATGTGAGGAAAATATACACATTGAAAATGTGTTGTGGTTACAGAAGTATTTCCCAGGCCTGTCTCCTGCAGTCCTACATCTCAGGATGTAAAATATTCTAGACAGGCTATAAGCTGTACAACGGGAGGCTGTCTCTATAATGTAAATAGGTGAAGTGGTCTAAAACATACTTGCTTTTCTTGCGCAAGACCTCATAAGCTCAGATGACATGTCCTTCAATTTTGCTCACTTTTGCTGTGTAAAAGAATGAAAGCCGGCACGTCCTAGAGCAGAAAACCTCCCAGACATTTTAGAAACTAATTGGCCACTATATTAAGTCACACATGCTGCCCTACCCCCTGTTTATATACCAGACCAGAATACAAGCAGAACAGCTGTACTGTGCTGAGAGCAGGGTGTGTCCTGGGAAGTCTCTATGGCCCTTGGACTCTGTCGTGTCTTTCTTTGCAACAGAATGGAGGGCTGTGGGTGTAGCCACTAGACAGGTCTGTGCTGCAGTTGGTGACAACCAATGTATGAGGTGTATAGGAACTCTGTTTGTTTCTACCACGAGAGCACCAGTGCAGTTATTCCATGCCAACCCAGCAGGCTAAGGGGCAAAATAGTCCACCCAAAGCCAGATTTTTGAGCTTTGAGGAGAGGTGGCACAATTTGGTGCCATGTGTTCTGTATTTCGTGCCTCATTTTATTGCTCATGATATTTGCATACCATAATCTTCCCTTTTCTGTGACCTCATAACTTCCATAGCAAGTTGTTTTTAATGTCATAAGCAGTGATGATATGTGGTAGATAAGCAGCAGTAGATGATCTTAAGATGTACAATGTATAGCATGTCCTCAAGCTTAAGGGAAAAAAAGCCTGAGTATTGATTTGTTCTTAATCTTTATTTACAACAGTCTACCAAAATTTTTTCAAATTTATTTGAACACATTGGATTAGAATGAACAATCCTGTATCCTTAGATAATTAGGGTAGTTTAATGACTAATAGCAATGGAAACCAAGTGCTCCACCTAATAAAAAGCAATAACTTGGGAGTTCTCAGGACTAGGTAGATACAGGGCCAAAATAAGGTGTAGAGATTGTCAAAGTTAGACTCAGGACTCACAGTTTGTCAGACAACTCTGTTTTATTAGCACAGTGCTCTGCTAATACACCCAGATAATGTGAGCACCATGCAAGACACAAACTATCTTATTTATACAGATAAAAGAGCGGGAATTAGACAAAGGGACAAAGAAAGCAAAACAGTAAAATTCACCTGGGGCAAAGCATGCATATCCTACTTCCTTACTAAAACTTATAGATCTAAGGCTAATACTTCACCAATTGCACTTAAAAGGTACAATTGTTCTATGTTAATGTCTGTATTCCTGACACCTGGATTGCAGCATTCCAACAATTTTGCTTAAAGATACAGACAGCATTTCTTTAATCCTTTCTATTTTCACAATATAATTCATTCTACTTTCACATGATCCTTCTCCCAAGTACTGGGTATCTATCTAGTGCTCAAGATAATGTTAAAAGGTGCAGTCCAGGTATCCCACGCTACTACATTGCCCAAGAAAATGTTGTTCACCAACAAGGGGGAAAAGCTATGCACCAGCTAGTGCATTCCAAGTTGCTAATACATAGTTGTCATCTTCTGCATAGAAGCAAAATGTATGTGCATGGCCATGAACAAAATGATGCTTGTTTGACTAATGGCAAAATTGTCAATTCCATATCCATGCCATCTTATTTTATCCTTTTGTCTGACCACTTTTCCTAGCCAAATTCTAAAGCCAAGATCAAGCAGAGTGCACGCTAGCTGTTCTGAAGCACCAAGGTAAATCAGTTTGATATCAAAATTGCAAAACCTATATGGAGTGAGGCTAACCCTGGTACGATCCCATACTTCTTTGCATTCGGTAACATGCCACACAGAATTGAAAATGGTGGTATATTACACTATAATATAAACAAGTAGCATCATGGTTTTTCTATATTTCCCAAACTTGGATGACCTGCTGAGGGGGAAAATTGCTCTAATAAAAACACCAGAGGTTAGTATATAAAGTGTAGACATTTTACTTTGACAGAATGGGCAAGAAAAATATTGTCCCATCCAAAGCATGGTTACATCAAGTTGCTTCTTCTTCAAGCAGGCCATTTTAACTCTTCACTTTTACATACTATCTTCAGAGGCTTTATGTAAACTCCTCATCAGTAATGACTAACCTGGGAAAAGCATAGGATAGAAAAAAACAGATGTAAATCATCCAAATAGATTGTTGTTGCCAAGTCTGTTGGCATCTATAAGAAACCAAGAAAGTCAGCAAGGCCTGGGCCACACCGACTCTTTTCATGAAGAAAAAAATCCCATTTTTACACCTGCTCATGAGATGTTGGCTACTTCGTAACTGGATCTGGCAGAAGCACACCTACTGATTTTTGGATCTGTTTTCGATTCTTAACCAGGGAGCAAATTCATAACCCACTTGTCAAAAAACACAAAGTGAGATGCATATTTTTCCTGTGGTGGTTTCTTTTTACAATTTTTAGTGTCTTTCCTTCATGTTCATCCCCGTATATTTATACAAGGCACCCAGTTTTGTTTTGGGGAGGATGTTTTCTCCATTCTACTAGACACTGTTTTGTTTATTGTCCTGCCACCATCATGAAAACTGTTTCACAAAGCTAGAGGTTTTATAAAATGCCAATTGCGGTTGGACTTTGCAGTCCATAAATACCTTTTAGAAAAAAACATATCTTCCCGCTAGTTCTAAATAATTATCTTCTGTATTTCCCTTACTGTTCATCTAACAATTACGGCACCACAACAAAATTCGTGGCATATTTCCCACATCATTTCTCCTCCTTTTCCTCTCTCTTGGTCTGTGTCAAGCTTGCCTGTACTTTTCCTTTTATGGGCAGCTTCATCTCCCTGTTAGACCAAAACTGTGCTAGATAATTAGTAAGGGCCATCAACTAAACCCCTTTAATCCTAATTTCCCTTGAGGGGATTTCCAACCCTGGGGAACTTTTTGGCTAAAAGGAAAGCTCATCTTGACCTATATTCGTCTGAACTTCTGACATGGCAACCCTTCAGCACAACTCCTTTAACAAAAGACCAATTTCATATCTAGTGAGGTGATTATTTTTCAGTTACTTGACTGTGTGTTCATTCTGGTGATGGTCAAATGCACAGATAATTGCAGCAGGTATGCAACTGACATTTGCAAAATAATAAAATGTTAAACTATTTTCTATGTTGAAATTTTATGACTTTCAAAAACATATACTAAATATGTAAGTCAGAATGCCCCAATTCTCCCCATGTATAAATCTGTGTGGTATAAATCTGCTCCTTGAACATCTGCCAAATATTTCCTCATACATTATACAAAGAAGTGTAAGTGCGCTGATATGACACACAGGATCACAACACGGACTGATGTACAAGCAGAAGGACATAAATAGACAAGACAGAGGTGCTATAGTTATTACCTAAACACAAAATCGTACACAAGATGAAGAACCTCCGCAACCTATGGCAAGGTGATTCCAAGTCACAGGAATGATGTTTTTCATGCTCATACTTACAGAGTAAAACATACTCGTCAGTCTAGATTTGTTTTCATTTCAGGTCAAGGAAAAACATTAAAGAAAGGGCTTAACCCTAAGAGGCACTAACTGCTTCCTGACAGATACTGAGCACCCTGAACTCCCACTGGACTGGTGGGTGCTCAGCACTTCTCAGAATTGGGCCCAAAGACTGAACAAAGAGAAATTTTCCATGACCGAGAAAACACAGTGACTGTGTAACACGCTGCATTTTAAGGACAAGATAGCAGCTGCATTAGGCAGGGAGAAAATCAACTTTTAAAAGTGTAATCTTTAGAAAACAGCCTATAATTTACATTGCTACATGTAGAAAGAATAGTTAGACATAACAGGAAAGATTCTGCCACCCCTACTCATGCTGAGTAATACCTCACTCTACTAACGCTGATTTCAATGGGGCTTGCTTGTGGGGTATTGTACTAGTCAACATAAGGGTGGCAGAATCTGGCCCAACATGAGAACAATGGGCCAGATCCTCAGCTCATGGACTGCAGCATAGCACCATTGGCTGGCCCAATATCTTTAAAAGCAAACAAATAACCCAGAGTAGAAGTCAGTTACAGTGATTGGTGTAAGAGGGTCAGAGGCAAAGCCTGACAATAAAATTCATTCATATATATATATATGGAGAGAGAGAGAGACAGATCAACCCTCATCAGAGATCATCCAGAGCTCTATGATAATAATAGAGAGTCTCTGAGGAAGCCAGTCCTGATTACAGAATGGGCCCCACCTGAGATAAATTAGGTGATTTCAGGTTTAACTACTGAGTGGGCCTAGCTGAGGAAGGGCTGGAGGAAAGAGAATGCAGGGAGTCAAAAGTTGCCTGCAGGCTGTTGAATGAGCACCCAGAGGACAGATTGGGAGACCAAGAAGAGAAGTAAAGAGGTGAGGAAGGAAATGGCACTGGGAAAACTGCAATATGGGTAGAAGATTTGACTTAGCTGTGCAGTACAGGGCCCTGGGCTGTAACCCAGAATTGAGGTTGGGACTGGATTCCCCAGTTTTTCTCATGGTGGTGCGGAAGTGGAGCACCAGGTGCTGATAACTTTCTCCGCTCTTCCATTACTTGGAGCTGAAGTTTGGCCATCTCCTGTTCCATCTGTTGAGCTTTCTCCTCTGCAGCCCGCAGCTCCAGATGCCCCTTACAAGCTCTTTCTTCTCTCTCATCAGCTTCTCTTTCTAATTCAGCTATTTTTTGCTTTTCCAGCAATTGAAGATTTGCTAGATACCTTTCATGCTCAAGTTGCAGTTTATTTGTTGCCTTCTGCACACTAACTTTTTCTGCATCTTCTGTAGCCTCAGGTAAGGGCTGCCTCCAATCACTGGCCATTAACAGATCTCTTAGGTCTTGATTTGTAGCTTTCTTTCTAAAGCTTATCCCCTTTTCTGAATCTTCCAGGGCTTTTTTGCCAAGGCCCTCATATGCTCTTTGTTCACCCATTGCAACAGCTCTTTAACCACCCAAACTCTCAATCCCAAAATTCAAATTTGGATAGCGTGGAGTTCTGACCCAAAGCTTAATTGATCTGGTTCTGTGGTTCCTAGCATGACTACGCCACTGTAACAATGCTGGTTCTGGCAGGACCCAACTGAGAGTGCCAATTCAGGACAAATTGCTTAAACCAGGGCAGTTACAGCCCAAGGCTGGGGTTTTTCCACCCCTAAGGCAAACCAAACCAGCCAGACAAAGAGAACGTTGGTCTCACCTCACTAGCTAACCACAAGTCACACAAGCAGTTCCCTTAGACACTCCAGTTTCCCAGTATCACCACCAGTGCCACTCATTATGGGGACAAATGGTTATGAAAACCAATACCCCAGTAAAAGAAAAAAGGTTCTCTTGATCCCAAAGGACCAAGCCTCAGACCAATATGCAAATCAGATCTTACCCACAAATCACGCTGTTGCCAATCCTTTAGAATCTAAAGGTTTATTCATAAAAGGAAAAAGATATAGAGGAGAGATAGAATTGGTTAAATGGAATCAATGACATACAGTCATGGCAAAGTTCTTGGTTCAGGCTTGTAGCAGTGATGGAATAAACTGCAGGTTCAAATCAAGTCTCTGGAGTACATCCCCAGCTGGGATGGGTCATCAGTCCTTTGTGTAGAGCTTCTGTTTGTAGAAAAGTCCCTCCAGAGGTAAGAAGCAGGACTGAAGACAAGATGGTGATGAGGCATAAGACAAGATGGTGATGAGGCATAAGTCTTTTATCGTCTTTTCCAGGTATAAGAACACTTCTTTGTCCTTACTGCAGAAAATTACAGCAAAATGGAATCTGGAGTCACATGGGCAAGTCCCTGCATGCCTTGCTGAGTTACAAGGTGTATTTGCCTTTTTTCAATGGGTCAGTTGTATAGCCGTCCTTAATGGGCCATCAAGCAGGCTAGGCAGAGCTGACACCAACTTGTTTGGGGTGTTACCCAGAAGCACAGCATAATTTTGAAATACAGATAGTATAGAGCCAATATTTATAACTTTAAATACAACAATGATATATGCAGCCAGATAGCATAATCATAACCAGCAAACCATAACCTTGTCTTAGAGACCTTATTTTACCTCCTTTATACCAGACTTGGTGCCACTACAGAACCTTGGTTGCAACAATGATCTATATGGTCCCAAATTATATCAATAACATCACAACTTGGCCCAGTCCCATGGGTGCTTGTTCATAAAGGTTTTCAGCATCATCTTTACCTCTTCACCAGCCCGTTGCATTGAAGGTGATACACTGAGGCCCAGGTGTGTCAGAGCCCACACTTCTCCCACAAGTACCAGAGCAGAGTTGACATGAAATTGGAGCCCTGGTCTGTAAGGACCTCCCTGGTCTGTAAGGACCTCCTTGGGGAACCACACTCTGCTGAAAATAGTCAGCAGTGTGTCTGCTTTGATAAAGGACAAGGCTACCTCCTTGGGACAGAGAGTAGCAAAATCTACCACCCCCAGAATGTATTTTTTCCCTGTCAGAGTTGTCTTGCTGAGGGGTCCCACTATGTCCACGGCCACCTTCTGGAAAGCTCCTCTATGATGGGCAGGGGCCTCAAAGCTGCTTTCCCCTTGTCCTGGAACTTCCCCACCCTCTCACGGGGTTGCAGGGCCTGCAATACTGCTGGATAGCATCAAAGATCCTGGGCCAGTAAAAGTTCCGTAGCAGCCTCTGCCTGGCACGCCAGTCCTGGTGTCCCAAGAGAGAGAGATCATGGGCCAGGTACAGTAGCCTGTGGTTGTACTTCTGGGGGACTACTAACTGTCTCCTGATCCCCCACCACTACCACGGTTCCACTTCCCCTTGGGGGGCCCATTCCCGATACAGGAATGCTTCTCCCACAGGAATCTTTCCCGACAGCCTTCCCCCAGGTGGTTTGCCATGCTGTAGCCAGAAAGTTCCCTTAGCTTCTCTAAGGAGGGATCTTTCCACAGCTCGGCCTGGAATTCAACAG
This sequence comes from Chelonoidis abingdonii, assembly GCF_003597395.2. NCBI lineage: Eukaryota > Metazoa > Chordata > Testudines > Testudinidae > Chelonoidis > Chelonoidis abingdonii. The sequence goes on along the minus strand of NC_133773.1, from coordinate 18,332,446 downwards.
CTGGGGAAGGGATGGGGACCTGCTTCCTCTCAGTGGCTGGGTCTGAGGCTGCAGCCCCACCAAGTCCTGTCCCCAGTGACTCCTTTCCCACCAGGGAAGGAACCTGTACCCCTGGCAGGGCACTGCCCTGGTGTCAGGGCAGAATGCCCTTCGCTGGCTCTGGCTATGGGTGATGACTAGGGCACTCTGGTTTGGGGCCACCACCTCGGGCCAGGTCAGCATCACCTCATATCCCAGTACCCAGTGACCTGCATCCCATCCATCTCCAGGGTGATGAGGCACTCGCTTCTCAGGGGCTGCCCCACGCCCACCCTGTAGACTGAGCATCAAGCCTCCCTGAGGAGCTGGCCTGGGAGACTCCTCCCTCTTGGGCCATTGCTAAACTGCCAGCCCTACCAGCCTGAGGATCCAGCCCCTCCACCGGCTGCGTTCCCACCCAGTTAACTCTTTGTGGGCTCAGTTTGCTCATTCTGTCCCTGAACTTTTGGCACCGGGCCCATCTGTGGCCCCCCTGCCCACAGTAATTATACCTCAGGTCTTGTTGGTCCCCAGGGGCCAGTAGGTCAGCTCTGGTATTGGCTGTGTCTCTCTGGAGGGATTTATCAGAGATTCTCTTCAGGGAAGCCCTTAAGCGTATTTTCCCCCATCAGCATGACCAGTTCCAGATAGGTCATCCCCTGGGTCTTCTGCACACTCAGGAACCTTTTCCTGTACACCTCGGGGGGCCAGCTCAAATTTGTGCAGCAGGGCTTGTTTGAACAGTTCATAGTCACCTGCTTCCACCTCATCCATCTGGCTGAACATTTCTATGGGTTTGGGACCCAGTAACGGGGTGAGATGTCAAAGATGTGTGGCGGGTCAACCTGGTGCGCATTGTAGGCCTTCTCAAGGGCAGTGAAGAAGGCATCTGTATTATCCCCTTCCTTAAACTGAGGCAGCACTTTTATATCTGAGTTGCCTATCGTCTTAGCCAGCGCGGGCCCATCCACACTCACCACGGTAGGCGTCTCTCTGCTTCTCAGTTCTGCCATTGCCAGTTCACACTGCCTCTGTCTCTCATGGTCTTCCCGTTCCTTTTCATGGTTCTGCCGTTCCTTCTCACGGTCCTCCAGCTCTTTCGGTTTCTGTCCCTTTTCCAGCTCCAACTGTCTCGCTCCACCCCTGCTGGTCAGGTAGATGGGCTGCCTGGCTACTCCCAGCCTTCCTCGTGACCCCAGCTGGCTCAGGAACTGGCTCCTTAGAGCAATCATTCTTTTCCAACTGTGCAAGGCCAGAGGGGGGCCGGCCCGCCGATGGCCTGTTTCCTAAAGATGTGTTCAGCTATTGAGGGTCTAATCCTGCCAAAAGAAATGCCACATTTTCATGGTGTGTCCTACTGTATCTCCACCACTCAGGCAGTGCAGCTCCCCCTCCCACTCTTATGATCTTAAGTATAAATACAATGTTATCATAAATATATACAGGTGGTACTCAGTTATGGCTCTATTTCCTTTTGGAAAGATGTAACCACCTTATGTAAAATGGGCAAAATGCTTGAAATAGTTCAGGCACATTATGTGAGGAAAATATATACACTGAAAATATGTTGTGGTTACAGAAGTATTTCCCAGGCCGATCTCCTGCAGTCCTGCATCTCAGGATATAAAATACTCTAGACAGGCTATAAGCTGTACAAAGGGAGACTGTCTCTACAATGTAAAAAGGTGAATGGTCTAAAACATACGTAGAAAACCTCCCAAACATTTTAGAAACTAATCAGCCACTATATGAAGTCACACATGCTGCCCTACCCCCTGTTTATATACCAGACCAGAATACAAGCAGAATTGCTGTACTGTGCTGAGAGCAGGGTGTGTGCTGGGAAGTCTCTATGCCCCTTGGACTCTGTCGTGTCTTTCTCTGCAACAGAATGGAGGGCTGTGGGTGTAGCCACTAGACAAGTCTGTGCTGTAGTTGGTGACAACCAATGTATGAGGTGTATAGGAACCCCATTTGTCTATACCACGAGAGCACCAGTGCAGCTATTCCATGCCAACCCAGCAGGCTAAATAGTCCACCCAAAGCCAGATATTTGAGTTCTGTGTTTCTTGCCTCATTTTATTGCTCAGGGTATTTGCATACCATAAGCTTCCCTTTTCTGTGACCTCATAACTGCCATAACAAGTTGTTTCTAATGTCATAAACAGTGGTGATATGTTGAAGATAAGCAGCAGTAGATGACCTTAAGATGTACAATGTACAGCATGTCCTCAAGCTTAAGGGAAAAAAAGTCTGAGTATTGATTTGTTCTTAATCCTTATTTACAACCTTCTACCAGATTTTTTTAATTTATTTGAACACATTGGACTAGAATAAATAATCCTGTATCCTTAGATAATTAGGGTAGTTTAATAACTAATAGCAATGGAAACCAAGCACTCCACCTAACAAAAAGACTCTGGGAGGGAGTTTGGGTTGGGGGAGGAGGTCTAGGGTGCAGGTCCTGGGCTGGGGATTAGGATGCAGGAGGGGTGCAGGGTGCAGGATCTGGGATGGAGTTTGGGTGGGGGTCTGGGGTGCAGGCTCTGGGATGGAGTTTGGGTGCTGGGTGCAGGCTCCAGCCTGGGGCTGGGGGTGAGGACATAGGAGGGGGTGAGGGGTGCAGGCTCTGGGAGGGAGTTTGCAGGTGGGAGGGAGTGCAGGCTCTGAGAGGCAGTTTGGGTGCAGGAAGGGGTGCGTGGGAAGGGGGAGGAGTGCATGCTCTGGGAGGGAGTGTGGGGATAGGAGGAGTGCAGGGGTGAGGGCTGTGGGACTGAGGATGAGGGGTTTGGGGTGTGGGAGGGGGCTCAGGGCTAGGGCAGAGGGTGGGGGTGTGAGATGAGGGCTGGGGTGCTGAGGATGAGGGATTCATGATGCAGGAGGAGGCTCAGGGCTGGGGCAGAGGATTAAGATGCGGGGGATGAGGGCTCTGTCTGGGGCTCAGGATGAGGGGTTCATGATGCAGGAGGGCAGTGGCGGTTAACAAATTTGCCACACCTAGGCCCTCAAAAAATTGCCGCCCCCCCCCCCAGCTCACCTTCACTCCCCTGCAGTAAGCCTGGGAGGGAGGGGGGAGAAGGGGAGTTGTGGCATGCTCATGGGATGGTGGCAGTGGAGCAGAGGTGAGCGGGGGCAGGGAGCAGTTCCCAGCCCCCCCGGGTTACTCCCCGCATCTGCGGGCCCCAGCTCACCTCTGCTTCACCTCCTCCGAGCGCGCCGCTACTCACGTCTTCCTCCCTCCTTCCCTCCCAGCGCTTTTGCGCAGCAAGCCTGGGAGGGAGGTGGAAGGAGGGAACCAAGCTGAAGTTAATAAAAACACATCTACGCTCCACAATGACACAGGAGAGGCTGGTTGGCCTTGCAACCATCTCAATAGAGCATGAGCTGACCCAGATTGTGAACCTTCAAGCAGTTCAAATCTTTGCAATCAAGAAGGCACAGAAAGCACCTGTTTGATTATTCAAACAGATAAAAATGGCAATGTTTACTGTGCAGACAAGAAAAGTTACATTTGCTGTTCAGGCATTTGAAAGTTAAGTGTTATTTAAAATTTTTGAACAAGGCATTTTAAGTTGTTAGTTCTCTTTTATCGGGGTAGGTAGCAGAGCAGTACCATGAAAGGAGTAGAATAGGAAGAAGGCAGAGTTGAGACCTTGGACTCCATCTTTTCCTAGCAGTCCTCTTTCCTGGCACAGCATCCCATGGTTGAGGAAGCTGAAGTCCTCCCATCAATGCCATCTGCACAGCCATACATTCATCTTCAGGATGCATGTGTCCCTGCCAGGGCCCTTATCTTCAACTGGGAGGATAAATGAGCACACAACTTGTGCCCCTGATGCTTTTATCCTTGCTCCCAGAGCCTTTTGGTCACTGCTGATTGTTGGGGTTTCCCCAAGACTACTTCTCCTTGGTTCCCTAAGAACTCAGTTCAACTGCAGTCTTGTCAGTTAGGTTCCTTTATTTGGCATAGATTAAAGCTACACTGAGTTGATCAGACTAATTTATATGCCAAATTTATGTCAAAAGTAGTTTCAGACTTTCATATGCACCACACTGTTCATTTGCTGCTGTTTTTATTTGTTTTTTAGCTTCATGCTAACACAGGTGAGGGAGAGTCTATGCTATTTCTATATCCATAGAACCAACCCATTTAGAGTCTCTCCTAGACCCTTTGTGGCTATCCCAGAAAAACTAAATGAGTGAACATTCTCAGTACCGAGGTTATTGCATTGGATATCTTGCATAAGATCCTATTACATCTGTCAGTTCATAACTCCTCCAAATAAAATAAGGATTCAGGCCATCTTGAGAGTTCTTCTAAGCAACATTCTGACTATGGACATCTGAAAGACGGCTATATGATCATGTGTTCACACCTTCTCCAGACTCTATGCCATCACTCCATCTTCACAAGTGTAGTGGGGCAGAATGGCCTCCCTCCGAACTGGAGTGCGAGGGACCACTAGATGCCCTCGAGTGGGAGGAGCCAAACCTGCCTTGCCCCCCTCATCAGAAGTACCAGGGCAAGACAGGAAACAGAAAAGAACCCTGGAGCTCAATTGCTGCTGAGCCACAAGAGAGAGCGGACATCTCTTCTAGGGAGCAGACACCTCTGCAAGAGCTCAGCCCAGACTCCAATGGTCCAATGGACCGTCAGGGGAGACAGACGAGGACTCTGAGGAGCTGCTGGAGCTACCAGTGGCCAAATACCCTGAGGAGACCAGGGATCTTTGGACTATGGGACTGTACACCCAAACTGTGGTAGGAAATAGCCCAGGGGAACCAGACTTTAGTCTGGTTCTGCTGCCAGAGTGTGAGTCCGTGTGTTGCGAATAGATTCTCTGCTGACTCAGTGGCAGATCACTCTCCCACTGTTAGGGCCCTGGGCTGGCACATGGTGGAGTCGGGTGGGCCAGCACCCCCTCTCCCTGCCACCTCACCCCTAGGGTAGTAGCCTTCCCACCATAGGCCACGAGGTCTGTATTGGTGCTCACCCATTGCCTGTGCCCCTAGACTGCTTTGGTGCTCAGCCCTGCAAAAGCCCTAACTGTTTGCTGTCCCACCCCGCTTGAGGGCCTGGGCTTAGAGTGCTACAGCTCTGCCTTAAATACAGGCCAGAGCCCTAACTATTTGCAGCTCTTCCCTGCCCAAAGGGAGCCAGAACCCATCTACAGATTGTTTGTAGCTATCTGCCCCAGCCAGGTGGCTGTCAGCTAAAGACTGTTTGTGCTCTCCCTTGCCCAGAGGGACAGAGCTCCCTGATCGACTGTTACTTGCGGTCTGCCAGTAGTGAGGCAGAGTGGCTTCCCTCCCTATTCAAGAGTGAGGGACTACTACAACCAGCCAGTGCGGACTTCAGCAAGTCTGCACTTCCTTCCCTGTTCCCACTTCCTGCAAGAAATCCACTAGTGAACCACATACAGTAAAATGTATACTTGCACAATCACTCATAGGAGGAAAAAATGGTTCATTGCCTTTACAGTAACTGTTGTATTTTGAGGTGTTGTATACATAAACATTCCCATGACCCTCTCTTTTTCCTCTCTACTTTGGAAGTGTCATCATCTTTCTGGTGTGAAGGAAATGAGAGGGAGCCCTGCCCTTTATGCCCTCAGCTACAAGGACAAAGACGTGGAAGGTGCATGCCCCACCCTGTCAAAATTCTCCTACTCGAGTGCACTGGGCACACGGACACCTGCAGTGGAATATATATATATATATATATATATAATATGTCCACAATACATCTTGAAGAACAGCAGTTACTGGAGAGGTAAGTAACTTGTTTTTGTTGGTTTGTTTTCTGAACTCTTCAGAGTAGCTATGTCAGTTATGACACTAGGTAACACAGATATATAATTTGTACAAAATACAGAAAAATATTAACTCTGTTCTAAAGGACACATAGCAAGGCTGTGCATGCAAGACTTGCAAGAACTCACTCTCTCTCACACACACACATTATGTACATATGTATCCATCCCCTTCCTTCTCTTCCTTCCCAGAACAATTAAGCACACATTGAAACCAAATTGTATACTGTTTTAAAGACAACCCCCCCCAAACATACATTCAAACTAGTTTTATATTATTTTGTAGATGTCACCCACACAAACACATGCATATCTCTTTTTCAGTATTAAGTTATGTAAAACACAAACGCACGCGCACACACAGCCTAACCTAAAGGAAATCTAATGGGGTAATGAATAATACACTCAAGAGGGAAACAAAATGCAAGCTTAGTTTTAAAACATTCTGTATAAAAGAATCTTTACCACTGTACATCTGTTTCAACAAACAATGTCCTTTTTGTTAAGGTAAAACTGTAAGGTTTCAGAATTTTAAGGGATAGATGGAATGCAGATTTATTAAAATGATTAAACTTGGATTTAACAAATAAAATTAAAACAGCAATTAATATTTGGGAGGCAGTAGATACAAACAAAATGTTCTTAAGACCCAATATATCTAATATGCTTTAGCGGTAAATATTTTTCATTAATGATTATTTTAGGCCCATTGAGTGTATAGAAAAAAGAAATTAAGAATAATTAAACACATAAAAACAATTACACATATAAATCCACACAGAGTAACCAAGAGTAAATTGTAAAGGACACATGAAGAAACAAGACAACGCAGATTAGAGATTTGATCTAGATTTGAGAGGAATCTTTGGTAGTTGTCAGTTTAGCATGGGTAAACAGACAACTCTCCCAAACCGGAGGCAACATATTCCTCTGATGCCCCTTTGTTTTTCCAGCTGTCTGATTAGTTTCTCAGGGGAATGAGATGTCAGAAATCATAATAAATAACACTTACAAAGGCATTAGGAGGATTTGGCATATGTACCGGGGCCAAATGATGAGATGGATAATTTCTGACTAAGATGAAAAACGTTGTAATACAACAAAAATGTTTTTCTTTATATACTTAGTGGTATTTTAGAGAAGTACCTCAAAAGCAACAGCTCTTGTTTTTGTAGTAACCTAATGCGTAAGTTGACCCCTAAAAGAACAGCAGTAATTAAACATGAAACCTACAAAAATGGTGAGGTGCAAGCCAATCTCAGCAATGTACAGCTATCCCCCTCCAAAACTACAAGCCCAGACATTTTTTTCAATGACTAAAAATGTCTCGTGACAGAATCAAAATGCATCAACATCCTTACATTTGTAGCAATAGTTTATAGAGTGGTCTGCAAAATAATGATTTATTTTTTCCATTTTATTTATCATCCAACTGAAGAGGTCCCAGAGAATTATTTTTTCTGCAGTTTTATATAAACTTTGTATTGTATAGTACCTTTAAAAACTGTAACTTCTAAGTCCCCCCTCCCCCAAGAATTTTTACTTTGTCTTAACCAAAGAGGACGTGGTCTTGTAAATAAAAATTACCAGACACTGTTTCAAAAAGCTATTATCCCAACTTTAAAAAAAAAAATAGGTTAGCTTATTTTTAAAGCTTTGCCTAAATAAATTACCCAGCATGCAAAAAACACGAATTAAGGAAAACTTCCCTAAATGCAATTTACAAAGATAGGCTAAAACTGTACAGTAGGCTCATCATCTGTGGATTTTAAAGAACGTTTCAGATACCAGGGTGCAATAAAATGCCTCATTTACAGAGGGATTTTACAATAAAAAAAATTTAACAGAGAAGCCATAGCTTTGCAACCTCATGTAGGGAGAGAAGGAGGCTGTTGTGGCCAGCACTGTTATCTGAAGAAGGATGTCCTCCTACATCCACTCCATATACTCCTCCCCTCTTTTCCTGACTTGTTTTTCTAAAACTGCCATCTTCTCCATGTCCTCCCAATGAACAGAGACAGCTTTTAGTCAAAGATGCAATGAAATAAGAAAGGACATCAAATAAAGTTTTAAAAAATAAACTATCAAATTTTTTAATGTGAAAAAACTAGGCATAGAAATAAGAGCTCTGGCTTGAATTTTAGTGCAAACTTTAACAACTGATAAATCTTCATTTAGTGAAACAGCTTTGTGTCCACTCTTTTTGATCTCTCATGCTTTAGTATGGCCAAGAGTTCATCAAACAAACTCTCCCCAGTTTTATAAGGCATTATTTCCCCCCCCCCCCCCATTGTTTTGTCTAACTTTCTAATATTTTTTCAGGGTGGCCTCAGATATAGTAAATAACATTAACAAAAGCATTAGGAGGATTATATACTTGGTGATGTTCTGTAGCAGTACCTGCAAAGCAACAATTACTTTGTTTCTTTTATCGTCACATGGAAGGGACCTTGAAGAATTAATTTTCCTGTTCTTGTATAACACTTTTACACAGACAGTAACCACAGATACTTTATGGTGGTAGATACTACAAGGCAGTAGATGACAGACCCGAGAAACTGCTAAAAACAATGGCTCACCACCCATATACCTAAAGTACCCCTGAGCCACAGATCTCCCCCATTTTCTTAAAATCTCATCTTAAATCAGCCCCTCTGCCACTTCAACTACGCCTTTTTAATTTTGCAAGATTAAAATTTGATCCTTGGTGTTGCATAACAGATTTATTTTGTATTTGACGTATATCATTTTATAATGGAAAAACAACTGACTGTTCTTTAAAAATATCTTAAAAGATACCCTGTAATCAAACTGCTTGATTACAAGTAGCCAATGATGGCAATCTTGGAAAGCCACATGATTACTTTACATTGGCAATTTGTGTAGCGCATGGAATATATATAAGTGACTAGGCTGAAGTTCAACCAGCAAAAGGGAACTCTCTCTTCAAGACCGCTCTGCAAGTGGTATGTGCATATTTCTTTGATTTTGGCAAAGCTTAGTATATTAAAACTTTCAAGAGCTACTTAGTTGGCTATTTCTGGGAAGGAAAGTTAGTAAAAAGTGAGAATGTTTTGTTTTCCACTCAACAAACTGATTAAGGCAAAACAAAATATGCTCTAAATCCTATGAGTGGGTATTTGACAAAATTATGTAACCAAAGTGGGTAGCAGAAAGTCATTCTTGCTTGGTTGTTTTTTGTTTTTGTTTTCCCTGCCACTCTTCAGACTGTATGAATGTATCAAGGTAGATATTTCTCAAGCAGTTGGAGGCTGATTTTACTGAAAAATAACCTTGCTACAGTTTAAATTTGACTGCCTATATTTCAAAACGACCAATGGAGACAAAATACATCTTACAAATGGCATTGGAGTTGTGAAACATTTTCAGAAAGATTCAAGGTACTTTCTATCCTATGTGCTTTGATATTATCCACGTTTTAAGAGAAGGCATATGTCGCTTGCTGTCTTCAGGGTGCTCTATCTTCCTTTCACCTATTTTCTGCCCTCTTGAAAGATGCAATGATCCCTTCACCCACAATCTTGTTTGGTCACTGAGATGTGTATAGTATTAGTGACAGCATAGTGCCATCTTTGCAACATCTCTTAGTGAAGAGAGGAGAAGGCATGTGAATGGACCTATGGCTTAACTGACATGGAAACTATATATGGACTACTATACGCATCTTGTAAGCGTCAGCATAATGAAGGCCTGATTTTGTTTATGGTGTGTGCTTGTAACTTTTATTATTTTCTACCCATGCAGTAGTGTTAACATCAGTTAATATGTGTAACAATAGGTCCAAATTTAGCCCACAGTGTTTCCCTGGAAGTGGTCTGTCATGTTTCTGATTTGCAAGAAGGAAGCAATATTATTAAAATCGTAGTCAGACTGGAGGCTCTTTGTTCTTCAATTATCAGTAAGAAAATGAGGAAATATTAAAGGTTTTGTTTTTACAGCTTGATAACTATTTATTTTAGAAACAAGAAACACACAGGCTTGCTTTTAACCTTTAGCAGCTGCAGATTAGTGAGGCAATCAATGAGTTTCTGTTGACATTGCAATGTCCCCAACATCTGTGAATCATAACCTATCAAAAGATGACTGACTAAATAAGGGTTTCAAAGTCATATATCTGCTGCTTACTGAAAGTGGACCTTGAACATAATCACAATTTACCTCCCTGTTCTCATAACACCTCTTTCATTATGGTATGATTAAGATGCTTCTCTTATAAAACTTAATGGAAATAAGGTATTCTTTTATCTGAAGGAAATTCCACTTATCATGGGTAGGGCGTAGGACAACAGATGTTGATGTGGGTTCAAACACCAGGAATCATGTTACCAACAGGCTAAGGGTGTTGCCAAGCAAACTACAGTTGTGCAAGTAATGGCCAAGTCCTACCTTTGGAGAACTAAGAGTGCTGCCACATATGGAACAAGGGAAAAATAAAAGCAGAGTAATATAAATGTACCTTCATCCCAATCCTATTATTATTATTTAATATATTTGTATCACATCTGTACCATAATCCTCAGGCTATATCTGCGCTGGAATACTGCATGCAGATGTGGTCACCTCATCTCAAAAGAGATATATTGGAATTGGAAAGGGTTCAGAAAAGGACAACAAAAATATTAGGGGTCTGGAACAGATTCCATATGAAGAGAGATTAATAAGACTGGAACTTTTCAGCTTGGAAAAAAGACGACTAAGGGGGGATATGATAGAGGTCTATAAAATCATGACTGGTGTGGAGAAAGTAAATAAGGAAGTGTTACTTACGCCTTCTCATAGCACAAGAACTAGGGAGTCACCAAATGAAATTAATAGGCAGCAGGTTTAAAACAAACAAAAGGAGGTTTTTCTTCACACAAAACACAGTCAGCCTGTAGAACTCTTTGCCAGAGGATGTTGTGAAGACCAAGACTTTAACAGAGTTAAAAAAAACCTAGATAAATTCATGGAGGATAGATCCATCAGTGGCTTTTAGCCAGGATGGGCGGGGATGGTGTCCCTAGCCTCTGTTTGCCAGAAGCTGGTAATGGACGACAGGGGATGGATCACTTGATTACCTGTTCTGTTCATTCCGTCTGGGGCACCTGGCATTGGCCACTGTTGGAGGTCAGGATACTGGCCTAGATGAATCTCTAATCTGACCCAGTATGGCCATTCTTATGTGCTTCTCTCCCCTGTTGTGGACTGAAAAATTCAGAAAATAACAAGGGAAAGTGAATGACTGTACAGGGGAAACAGTAAAACTGACTGAAGTTAAATGTACGAAGTAAACAAATTGAAAAATCAGAAATGTTTTGTTTAATCTTTCACTGATGATAATCTTAGATGTTATGTGTAACAATAGTAGCTGAAACATTTTCAAACTTTACTGATTTTTTTTTTTAAGTTCATGGGTGCCTTTGATGGCTATATTTTCAATATGTACTAATGTAGACTGTTTGAAAATGTCTGAAAACTGTTTGGTGCCAGAGTAATTCCTGATTTTAGTCAGACCACCACTGAACTCAAAGGACATTTGCCTGAGTAAAGGACTGAGTGACATCTCAGAATTTTGCTAGCTGCAGCAGGAAAATCCTGATTTTAGGGCTAACCTGTCTCTTTGCGAACAGCAGGAAGAGCGAGAATAACATTTCTGCAATAACCTCCATAGTAGTTGTGTTATGATGGTCTTGGATCACACAGGGAATGGCTGATCAGAGTAGGCCAGGACTCACCTGGTGATGACCAGGGAACTGTCAGGTGTTGCTGGAAGATATGTTGGCCATTAGTTAATGGCACCCTTTCCTTTGACTTAGGAATGAACTATGCCCCAATGTGATGTTTGGGAGAGATGGGCTTTTTGAATGAAAATTTACACCCATTCATAATCTGGACAGAAGAAACTGGGCCAAATTAATTCATGGTCTATCTCTGTAGACAACAATTTGGCCTAATGCGTCCACCAAAACTATCCAGTGGATAGCATTGTTTCCAATGAAGTGAGAAATGTGCCATTTCACAAAGAGGTGTGGGTAACATTTCTCTAATTACATCACCACAATGACATTAGACACCCTGACTTTTGTGACACAGCTAGTCCCTAACAGACTTTTTCAAACCGTTCCTTTTATCGTTTTCCTTTCAGAAATTAAACTTCTGAACTCGTCTTGTGAAATTAAAAATGAATCCTCCGCCTGTCGTCTTTGTATAGCCCCAATTTTCTGCGGCTACTGCACAAAGTAATGTCTGGCAGACCGGGTTGATGGACTGCTGCAGTGACTGTGGAGTCTGTAAGTGGATATCAAATATTGTATTTTTGTTTTGGTTTGAGGTGTCTTGATGTTTGGGATTAATAATACCTCCAGTTTTTTAGTGGGAATGACTTTAAATTGGGAGAATCCCATTTGTCTGCTTTATGTTTATTTAAAGGAGTGGCTTGTAGTTGTATTTCCCATAGCCACTCTGAGAGCCAGTCACTAGATGGCTACATCACCCACTCACACACAAAGCAAGGTGTGGCTAAGTGTAGAAGGCTGGAATGTCATTGCGTTGGTAACGTCATTCAGGTTGCTCAGTGCTTGTCCTGGGAGCTCCAGTGTTATCAATACTAGCAGTGCAGCCTGCTAATTCAGCAGGCCTCGATGCTGCTCATAAAGACCACGGGTTTGGTTTGGTGACAAAGGCACTTGGCCAGGTTTATTGCCTTCAAGGCACAATACTAGCATCCCATAGGAGCTACAGATATGTTAATGTGAGTGGCCAGTGGTAAGGAGCGGCTCAGTCAGCGGTGGGAATTTCTGCCGTCCCCTTGGCCACACAAAAGGCTACGGCAAGGTACCTTGCCATTTATAGACTGGGATAAACGACTTACCTACCACCTTATGTGTTTCATGACCTCTGTTATTTCCCCTTGTTCCTGATACCTTGGGCAAAACATCCCTATTAATTATCTTGTACTACATTGGGATGTATCGGTAGTAGCTGAAATATATTTATGTAAATATCTAGTGCCTTGTGCACTCGCAACAACTTTGCCAAGTTCATGTACCGGACAGTGAACTTGTAAGCATCTGCCCTAATGCATGGCCTGACTTTGGGTCACAGCCTCTGATTCAGGCCTCAGATCTTGCACCAGGCCCCCTCTCTACTACAGCAAATACTTGTTCTCCTTCCCTAAGGCCAAGTTCATCTGGATCTGTTGAAGGTCACAGACCGAAAAAGAAGTGTGTTTACAGCAGGATAACTAACCTGGGTTAGCCATCTTGCTGTAAAATCCGAGTGCAGGCAAAGTGCTCGTGTAGCTTTTAGCAATGTAGCTACGCAAGTGCAACTCTATCTCCCCCACCTGTGGTTCACCTCGCTTAGTTACATCATGGTAAAAACTACAATGCCTCCCTTCCACTGAGACAGCTAAAACGTGTTATCCTACTGTAAACCCACACTATTTTTGGCAATGAAGAAATGGCCTTAAGTCATTATGGGGGGCAGGCTGCTGTTGAGGTTACACCCTCATATAACATGACTAATCGTTCAAAAGTCTTTCAAAGATCTTGCCCTCCTTTGCACTAGCTCTGGCCCATTGGCACATCCCTAACTTTCTCCTTCCGATTTTCTAGGCATTTCTACATCTCTCCTAAAAGTGGTGGTGAAAGTTAACTGCCTCTGTGAATGAAGGGGAGAACATTGACTGAGCCTCATTTGTTTGTCTTTATCCAGGCCTATGTGGAATATTCTGTTTCTATTGTCTTGGATGTCAAGTAGCAAGTGACATGAATGAATGCTGCTTGTGTGGCGGAAGCGTTGCCATGAGGACTCTCTACCGGACAAAATACGGAATCCCTGTTAGTTACTATTTAATATTTTGTTTTGCTCATGTTCAAAGAACAGCTCTTAAAGCAACATGTCATTGATCTAAGCAGATCAGTTGGCTACATTTTCATTAACCAGCCTCCACCCAGTGTGATTCCTCCCCATATGAACATGGCTGCTAGGACTATCCCATTATGCTGAGGGCACTGTGGTCTAGAAATTAGCAGAGGACTGGGCATCTGAAGACTTAGGTTCTACTTGCAACTGCCACCGACTCACCGTGTAACCTTGCACGAGTCTCTTGGCTCTTCTTTCCTTTGTTCTCCCCATCTGTGAAATAGATCATTCCTTGGCACCGTTGTAAAGGGCTTTGAGATAATTTCATGAAAAGTGTAAGTGCAATTATCCATTATTAATTGATACCGCTTTAAAGTGTTTTGCTACGTACCTGAGATAGAGAGACCCCTCTCCGATGAGGCATTGGTTATGTTTAAATATCCATCTAAATTAAATGTATATTGGATAATTTCTAATGCAGACATTGTACATAATACTAACCTGATAAGAAGTTTGGGCTAATTGGCGGTTGATTATCTAAATCTTGACTCTTACTCCCTCAGCATGAATCTCTTAGCCATATGTTCTCCTGATTAGCTGAAAAGTGTTGCAGAATGTAGACAGAATTCTAAAAATGTGGTTCAGTCAACCAGGTGCTTATGTATGTGTTTTTCACGCTACAGTGTTGTAGTTTCTGGAGTTAACTCCTTGTGTACCATAGTACAAATAACAGAAAAGCCTAAGAAATGAAAAAATAAGATTGGATAATATATTAAAATTAAATGAATAGATCACACTGAATTGGGATGTGTTATGAACCCAAGAGAGGAATAATATGAAACAACTTAGGAAGGTTAGAAATATGGCCATGACATTCAATAAAGCAATAACAACACAAAGCTAAGGAGGTTTAGGAGATCTATTAAGAAATTTTACAGGCTAATTAAACCTCCCCCAAACCTCAACTTCGATTTAGGCACCTAAATGTTTTTCTAAAGGGCTCAACACTAGCTTCAAAACCTGGCCGCTTCACTTAGGAGCCTGAATAGAGAGCTCCAAATTTTTAAAAGATTTTAGCTCATATCAGAGCAGGAAGGCAAAAGTTTCTCTATCTAGAACATATTTTTTCCCTGCTGGATCTTCAATACCTGAAAGATACTGTTGAATTGGAAGGAAATTGGATAAGAGCAGTGAAACTAATTTGGAACCTGCGGGCATTGACCGTTAAGGAAAAATCAGAGCTCAATATTTATAGTTTTAGATAGTTAATAATAGTGGAGGCTATAACTGCAAAGATCTGAAAGGTGTAGAGCAGTGTGTTAAGGAGTGGTGCGAGGACTAGCAAGTGGATGAAGTTAAGAAAAGGAATAGTTTGGCTGAATATCAGAAAATACATCCTAACCCTAAATACAAAAAACTGGACACTAGACTACCAGTTGAAAAATCCCACCCCTGGTAAAATTTTAAAATGGAAACTGGACAGAACCCCTGAGGTTATTCTACAAGGAACAATCCTGCACAGGTAGGGAGGTGGTCTGAGATGATCTAGTGGAGCTTCCAGTCTATTCTCAGTCTAGTATCCATCTGCTACAGACTGGTTGTTATTGGGTAAATTCCACCCATTAGATAATTCTGCTTCCTAATTTTTGTAAATATTTTATTTGGTGCCTAAACCAGCCCTCTGAAGAGGTAACTTGCTACCAGCCCCCAGTGTCTCTGCCTCCTATAGAAGGCAACTTTTTTCTTTCTTTTTTGGCTCACTGCAGTAAAAAGCAGAGCTATGGATAACCAAGTAGGGTTTGGTATCTTTTAGTTTCTATGAATTTAGGCCAAATAGGATGCTTAAAATGTAGTTTCCCCATAATGGCCCTGTCATCCCACTCAAAGGCAGCACAGAAAGCGCATATGCTAGTCTGACTTTAAGTCCAATGTGATAAAGTCAACAAAAAGTTAGATGTACTTCTTAAAGTTACAGCCTTTAATATTTTTTCTATTTCAACAGGGATCCATCTGTTCTGATTTCTGTACTATCCTCTGGTGTGGTTTATGTTCTCTTTGTCAACTCAAGAGAGATATTAACCGAAGGAAGGAAATGGGGATATTCTAGTAAGGTTTGTCACTTGTTTAATACATATTTGTAAATGTTCGATAAATCAAGAGGCTTCTCTGATGCAAAATTTTAAATTAGTTCTAGGACAAATGGTAGTGGTGATGGAAAAGTTAGTGTAGAACCAAAATGATATGCAAGCAATGAACATATTTCTATCCAATATAGAGAGGAGTCCTGCTCTACCCGCCCCTTCTGTATCTAACTGAAGTCATGTTGGGCCCCAGCTGGCCATCTATAGTGGCTTTATGTAAGCAGCAGATAAGCCCTTTACTTGACTCTGTGTTAAGAGAAGGCACCATAGTAAGTGAAGTGCAAGTTACCAAGCCAATTTAAAAGGAAATATATGATCATTTACTAGGGGTAAAGTGCCTGGCTGGGAATGCAAAACCACAGGCAGCAAGGACCATCTATTACTGGGGGAGAGCCCTGTTGGTACACCACAGGTGGCAGGCATTCCACACTAGGTGGCACTTGCAATTCCACACAGGAATGCAAAACAAACAGGCACAAATAGAAATGGGTGGGTGTGTGCTACAGGGGACCAACGTGGTTCAACGGCTGAGTGGACCATGGCAGGAAGCTAGTCTCCCTTCCAAGAATTAGGCAGCTAGACCTGCTCTAGCAGTGCCCTTGCATTGCAATAGGTGGGGTGAGTAGCCATTCCTTCATCTCCACCATGTAGTCTCACACCTGTAAATGGGATTTGTTTGCTAGGACCTTACTCACTTGTTCAGGATTAGGCTTTTGATGTAGTTTTGTGGGATATTACCATGTAGCAGAACTTCACGTGATTGTGATTGTCTCTGCACAAAGCTAAATAGTTACCTATGGAGAAAGTGTAGTTCCTGGGTGGCATTTTCAAAAGCACTAAGTGCTGAGCTAAATCTTTTTTCCATCAATACTCAGAGTCAAATCCTGTCCTTATACCTCTCCAGCCTCCTTGATTTGAGGCAGATTCATTAAAATACACAACTATGCACTGTATATACGCAATAATGAGTCTTATTGCGTAAGTAAATTTCAAGGTAGTGTATTAACAAAACTAATGGTATTTTTAATCTCAGCCAGGAATGTAATTCTTTTTCCCCCATATTTTAGATGTTCCTGTACTCGTTAGTTGTGAGGCCTAGAATCTCCATAAGCAAGAGTCTTCTCCTCTCCTGCTGTACTTACTGTTCAAGAAAGTGCTGTATGCATTGTAATTTGATTGTTGCAAAGCACGACTTATCTGAAATAAATCAATAAAGTAAAGCAACAACCCCAAATTTGTCTTTGTCTCACTTATTGTGGATGTATGTGTGTTAAGAAGCAATAATGAAATCTAAGTTTTATTGTAGGTACTAAGCTGTCTTGGAAAGAGTATTCACCTGTTCTTAACTACCTAATGCTAGTTTGTCCATGGTATGCTCATTTCACTGGTTCTGCTGCTAGCCTGCCAGAACATAAGAGAGAATAAATGCTGATTGTTAACTTATTTTCCTGCTCCCTGAATTGTATGAGGATATGTCTTTTCCTAGATGTAGCAGATATCTAAATTGCAAATCCAATACAGAAAACTTGGTAGGTTAGAATTATATTGCATTTTCATACTCAAACTACTAGTGACTGTTAAAACAAAGGCCTCAAAGGATAGGTTGAATCTAATTGGCTCATTCCTGCCTTTATTGGAATAACCATAACTCACAGGAACATGGCACTTATTTTCACAACCACCAATGGAAAGTGATGAGTCCACAATTTAGGAAACAGTATGTGCTGCACAAATCTTAAGATTTTACTTCTTCCTGTACTTTTACACCACAACTTTCAAAACAGCAAAGCATATTTCTCATGCAGTGATACCATATTGAGTATTCTGACAAAACTTCAGGGTTTTATATAAGACTGTATATTGCTATAATTTTCAGGTGATCATTTCATAGTCCTAGTAGATTTCATCTGTACAGCACAGAAGGAGATTACAGTCAAAAGACTAAGTATAGGTTTACTGAGCCATCTGAGCTTCCATTGCCTGAGCTGTCCATTCTGGTACTGTCTGACTAATCTTCTCCAGAAGGTTGTTAACTTGGAAACATAGTGACTGAATCTGTTTGTCCCATGTTGGCAGAGCTTCACGCGCTGGGGGAGAAAAGAAATTTTTTTTGCAAAAGCAGACTGATTCTTTCCAATTCTGCTATATTTCAACTAAAAGCATTTTTATTGTTGTTTCACTTAATCATGTGACAAAAAAAGTATTGTCTATTTACCAGGTCTACAATATAGTTATTTCTAAATTTAAAAGATTATTTAATTAGGTATTGCACCACAAAGTGGAAGTGGAGAACTTCCTACTCATCATGTATTTACAAGACTAACACGATGAAATTATTTTGCAGTCTGATACAGCTTTTGTATAGAGTCCATCACACATTCTCTTAAACATTAGAAAAGAGTAAAATATGACTAAGTAATAGACAAGCTGAACTGTTATTTACAATACAGACTCTGCCATCTGCTGGCAGTAGCAAGTCCAAGCACACTTGCTTGTACAGTAATAGATCCTCATTTAAAAACTACAACTTGCTTGTGTTGCAGAGAACAGCTCAACCAATGTATTTTGAATTGCACCATGAAAAAGGAAAAAACCTTACTTTCAAAATGAACTATTCCATCAATTTGATCGATGAATCCATTCATTCGACCCTCTGTTATCATCTGAGAAGCTATCTTTTCTGCCTGCAAAATAGGAATTAGAGAGAGAGATCTGAGAATTATATTAAATTTTGTTTCCAACATATTTGACACTGCAAAAGAATGCCTGACCTTTACACATCATCCCCGCTAATTTATTGTTTAAGACTATGCTCTACTGCCGCCCAACCTCTGGCTCAAAGAGAACCAGATGGACTCCCTTCGGCACCAGGCAATGCTAATGCTTAATCCACTTCTTGTTGCTGAGCCAAGTTAAGTATTCTCCCCATCCCTCAAAATGGGTTAAATGTTTTGCATTTTGAACATGTTGGCCCCGTGATTGAAAGACTAGAGGCAGTGCAGAGTACTTAAGCACTGAAACTTGAAAAGCTGAACTGTTTAAAGTTATAACCAAGAATACTTGTTAATATCACTGTTTCCCCAATGGAATTCAGGTCTTACATTCAAAAATTATCACACGGGAAACAAATAAGATACCTTGGCTGCAGGGATCTCTAATAGTGCTCCAAGTTCTTCAAAAGTAATATTGTTGTATAGTTTGCTTGCAGATAACAAGTTGTGTTCAATAACAGCTCTGTCCAAGATACTGGACCCTTAGAGATGGGATAAAATGACACTTCGTTGTTAGAGTTCTCAATGGACTTTTTCTTGCACTGTGAGTAAGAAAAATAATTTTGGTAAATGTATATGTATAGAGCATTTAAACATATCTGGTTTCCTTCCAGAACTATTACTCCGTACAAAAGTAAATGAGCACTAAAGACCCTAACAATTTACATATCTGTTCAAAGTAAACAACTTAGAAGAACGGCTTTAGTCTCTCTAGCTCAGTTCTAGGACATCCTAGTGGAGGTAGTCTTGTGGTTAAGGTACTGGACTAGGACTCTGGAGCACGGAATTCGTTTTCTGACTCTGATACAGTTTTCATGAATGACCTTAAAGTGAGTTAATCTGTGCCTCAGTTCTCACTATCTGAGAAATAGGGATGCTGCTGCTCTCCTTTCTTCTGCCTTTTGTCTCAATATTTTAACTCTTTAGGGTAGAGACGGCTTTTTCCTGTTTGTGCAGTACCTAGCACCTGATCTTGTTCTACCATAACACAATAGGTGATAGAATCAGCTATGATCTAGAAAGGGAGAGACACTGCAACAGTTAAATGAACATCTTAATTAACAAAGATTTTTCAGTTTTGGACCAGACAGCATACGCATAGAATGTAGCCAAATAGGAGTTTGGGGTTCAAAAGATGCATACAGCTTATCTGGTAAGAGGAATGTTTTCTAACTGTTTTCAGTTTGATTTTTTTTCCAAAGTATTTCTTCCCTGCTGTAGGGAAAGAGGTGTCCATAAAGGTAAGGCTTGCCTGGCACATGAAGTATTTCATACTCTTCACTGATGTTGCACTTAACCACTCTAATCTAGAGAACACACTAATTTGAATGTAAGGCTCCAATGATGTCATTCAGTTTACGTAACATAATTTAGTAAATTCTAGCCTGAACTGTTTTACCAAAAGCTGCACTGATCAGAGAATGGATTTGGGAGGTATGAAGCTGATGGGTTTTAGATCCATATTATGTGGTAGCAGTTAGGAAAACAAACATTGAGATCT
The DNA here is from genome assembly GCF_003597395.2 of Chelonoidis abingdonii. Classification (NCBI taxonomy): domain Eukaryota; kingdom Metazoa; phylum Chordata; order Testudines; family Testudinidae; genus Chelonoidis; species Chelonoidis abingdonii. The sequence goes on along the minus strand of NC_133773.1, from coordinate 18,312,336 downwards.
ATCAAACTCGGAAAACAAGAGATTTGTATAAATCTGTAGAAAACAGATCATACTGTAAAAAAACTGATGGGCACCATTTTACAAATATACTGAACTGGAAAAGCTGAGAGGAGAAGGTCTCAGAAAATGAAGCAAGATTAGAAAAATGAGTTTTATATTCATTAGAAGAGAAGACATTAAAGTAGAAATGTACTGAGACGTATAATCTAATGACGTATGGAGAAGCTGGATTCTAGATAGCTCGTAAGAGATCAACAGGTTAAGACAGAGATAGGAACTGAATCTAAGATCAAACATAAATACATGAAGGAGGGTAGAGTTCCAAAGACAGCCACTTGGAGTATATACACATTTCTATGCATATACTAGGGAAATCTATACTGGATAAGTTGTGTGGATATTGAAATACAGCATTACAGTGCTTTAAAGAAGTCTGTACCATCAGCTGTAGTTGCCTTCTGGTGTGGCATGAGCATGGCAGCAAACTCTTGCAGCTGATTCCCTCGGATAATCCTGTCCAGATACATTTTCTCCAAGATCCCGTAGGCTGCAAGCTGCTGACACCTTTCATCCTTGAAAAGAGTGGCTAACATGCGAGAGCGCTGCTGTCCTAGGAGAAATAAGAATCCCACAAAATGATCTCCTTAATAAATTCTGTAAATATCACTTTACTAAAACAGTGCTCATGAGGGAACAATGCTTTGAAACTGTTATGTCCACTCCTATACTGTTTGCAAGGATAGGTGTGTATCATAGATATTTTCTAATAGAAAACTGTCAAGGCCTCTAATGTGCCCCTCCTCGTGGTGTCTAGACACCTAGTATTTCATTGGAAATAAAAGATGGGTAGGTCTCCTCATGCAAAATACATGCCTAGTTTAAATAAAGGCCTTAAGAAATGAGCCAATGGTTCCTTTTTCCAAAAATCCTTCCTGCATTTCCCCCTTAGTTTGTCTCCAGGTATACTTTACGATCAGTGACAGAAAAAAATTCCTTAGATAATAACTACTGCAACCTTTTCCAAAGTGTTTTTTTTAAACTGCCTAAGCTTTCCCCATTACTCGTTCTGTTGTGCATCCAGGTAAGATGACTTTAACTTAGGCATGCAGAGAGAAAGATACTCAAAACTCAGTTATTGGCCTGCTATCAAACCCTCAATATCTTACCTGTTTTCATACTTCTAGATTCCTCGCTACTACACCTTACAATGATGAGAGCTACACAAAAGATTATGCTTTATGGGGATCAACTAAAGATTAACAATCCTTTTTTATATGGAATATAAAAGGCCAGAAATACACAGAAATCTGTGACATTCATTTTACCTGCTGATGCTAGGATAGTACAATGCAAAGCATGCTTCAATGCCTCTAGTCTCTCAGTTTCATGGACTATGCTCTTGTAAGAGAGCTCATTGTACCTTTGGGCAGCTTCAATGAACTTCCTTCTGTAATCAAGGACACGAGCGTAGCACATCTAAAGAGAGAATGTTTCAGTAAGAAAAAAGCTAAGTAGGAAAGTGACCATATAGTGGAGACACACATTAGCTGCTGTATTACAAAGTGAGAGCATGGCTCCATAAGCATTGCTTAAGTCTGCTGAGAAGAACATCATCATCATCATCTTGGGAAAGTTCTGCAAGAGCTCAAATAACTATTCTTCTGCAGTTAGAGACGTGATATGCTGGCAATCTGTCCTCCAAAGCCTGTTGTGAGATCTCTACAGAAACTGCAGAATCTTAATCTGAATGTCAAATTAATGAGTGATTACTGAGCATAATTATTTACATAAATTTTCATATCACAGGATTCCACAGCACGTTACTAATTTAAACAAATATGGAATTATATAAACACACTAATACCTGCCTCATAGCAGAGGTGCAGCTAATTTGAAAATGAAATTTCTACTGCCACAGGGCAATGCAATATCATACAACAGCACAGACAGGAAGTGAAGATTAATATATATCCAATAAAAGATGCAGCAGGGATTTAGACAGAGCCAAGTAATTATCCATCTTGTAATTTGGCCAGGACATCCAAGTAACACTAACTCTTAAGTATCACGTACCTTTAAGGGGCCACAAGTGGTCAGGACCCTGGTTTTATATTTCATCCAAAAGATAGGGAATACCAGCAGTTAATATGTAAATACAGTCACTTCATTAATTTAAAACTGTCAGATAGTATAAGCTCAAGTGTTAGATTTTGCAAAACCTATTAACTATTTTTATATAAAACTACTTTGTGGGCTGGGATAAGTTTACAAAGAAAGAAACATTTCCCTTCAGTGTCTGGATCTCAAACACTGCAGCATTGTGCTAGTGCCTAACAATTAAAAATGAAACTGAATATAAACCAGTAATACATAAAATGTAGTACAAATGTTTCATAACCCAAGTCTCCCTTTTACTACTAACAATGACACTTTGTACTTACAGGATGCACACAGAAATTAATTTTTCCTTGGTGTCTCTTCTTCAGAGTTTAGCATTTCTTTGCTTTTTCAGTCTTCCCTCTCCAATTTCTTTTTTAATGTTATACTCACTCTAATTTCATAGCTGTGTAGTTCAAGCCTAGTATATTAAAAAATTGTACTTGCAATGCTCTAGAACTATATGCTTCTCTGCACCTATTTGGTACTGTCAGTCTGACCCTAATGCTTTTATCCCATAGCAGAGTAATATTTAGGAGACTAACATTTGCTAGACGACAAATTGCTCTAGGAGTATATGATTTCTTAAAATAATTCATTTTATTCCTTCTTGTTTGGTTTCAGTGATTATCATAAATTTATTTTTTCCTGGATGTTTATTCAAGTGAGTTATTCTTTGTCCTTTCTGTTATCTTGATTCTTCAGATGTAAGCTAGGAATAACATTTTCAAAACTGCTTATGTAGCCTACAAGTCTAAAGTGACTTAGACATTTGGGAACTTAGGCTCACATTGACTTTCAATGAGACAAGTCTATTTTGAAAAATCTTTTTATCAATCTATCCTAAATCTATTTATCAAAAGCTTATGTAAAGTTACCAAAAAACCCCCCAAAAAACCCCACAACAAAAACCCCATACATCCTACTATAATTCAGTGTGGTATTCTTTCCCTCGTAGAAGGAAAAACTAAAATAAGTTACACCACCTTATAATGTATCTGTAGCTGTTCATTGGTTGATTCATTCTGAAGCAGAGAAGCTCGGTTAATATAAGCCTCCGCCTGAACTGGGTCATCATCTTCCAGATACAGTCTGGCAATTTTCAGGTAAGTCTCCAATTTATAATCCACATTGTATTGTCTGTGAAGGAGCAGAAAAATATATAATGTAGAAATCCAGTAGTGTGAGCATTTCAATCTTGCAATCACAAGAGACATTAAACTGGGCAAAGCCTATAGTAACTCCTTTGTGTACATGGAGAAGGAAAGGGATGTACAGGGAAAAGGGGTAGAGAGTGTTTTGAAGTGAAGCTTTATTTATCACATTTGCTAGAAGGATGCTAATGACTAGGTATTCCATTATGTTAGTGCTTTGAGAGCCAAGGAGTATTTTGATACTGCAGAAATGATTTTGAATTTACCTACACAATTGTCACCATGCAACAATACTGAAGATCCAAGGAAATAAGCAGAGAAAAACCAGACACACTTAACTCTAGGGAAGCATTTAAAAAACACAGAAAGATACTCAGCAGGACAAAATTGTCTCTAACCACAGTATTTACTTTTGTCCTGTTTCCAAAGGAATCCCGACCAACACTTGTGCTGCATTTCTCCAGTCTTCTTCTTTCTCATAAATTGATGCAAGATGCTGCCTTATAGAAGCAACCTGGAAAAAACAAAAGCATACTATAAAAACTGATCCATATTCCATTAACAATCATACCATCTGCTTCTTCTCATTTAACAACAGTATTTTTCCAGCCACCTGACACGTGATATAGTAGCTTCATAATCAGTAGATTCCTTTCACCTAAAAATCTTTACATAGACCAAAGTTTTAAAAAATGACTAATGGTTTTGAGTGCTTCAATTTGGCATTCCCAAGTTGAGACACTAAAAAGGGACCTGATTTTTGGAAAGGGCTCAGCATCCAGGTGCTAAGTTATGCTCTCCAAAATTGAGGCACTCCAAATCACTAGCCATTTGTGAAGGTCTGGGCCTAAAAAATTAATCTTCACATAACCCCCATGAGGTAGGAATGCACTCATAACTTGTTCCCAATCTTGAGATTTACAACGTGGGATCAAGGCTTCACAGAGGAATTGTGACAATTAATTGATCCATTTGCTTGGTGTGATAGGCTTAATCCATATACAACCATTGTAACATGGGTAGGGATGTTTAGATAAGCCAGGGTTTCCTCAGAGGTCGCCACTTGTGCAGGGAAAGCCCTTGGTGGGCCGGGCCAGTGTGTTTACCTGCCCCTTTCACAGGTATGGCCGATTGTGGCTCCCACTGGCCACGGATCGCTACTCCGGGCCAATGGGAGCTGCTGGAAGTGGCGCGGGCCAAGGGAGAAACCCTGAGATAAGCATTGAGATGAAAGCTGATTAAAATAATAAGAAGGAAACAGATGGAAATGTAAAGCAAAGCAAGCGATTGTCTGGTTTTTCCAATTCAAATATTAGATCTTATAATATTTAAATAAAAACTTCTTTTCTCCACACACACACACTACCAGCTAATGCTGCAGGGTATCTAGAAAGAAAAAAAATGAGCAGGCTTGACAACCCATACTGAACTAAACTCTGTAGCTGACTGATTGAGCTGGTATTTCAAGGTAACATTTTCCCTGATAAACTGTTCCCTAAATAAGTTAAGAACTCACTTTTTAATAAAACTATATATATAAAAAAAATTCCCCTCTCACCCCTATGGGTGGTATGTGTCTTCCTCAACCTCGGGTCCTCTACTAGAGGCCTGCGAGTTTGAGGGTTCTGCACAGTATCTTCGCTGTTCCTAGCACTGCACTCTTCTGGACAGAGAGCTCTGATGTTGTTCCTGGGATCTGTTGGAGCCACTCACCCAGCCTAGGAGTCACAGCCCC
>NC_133773.1:18299312-18304949 GCF_003597395.2 Chelonoidis abingdonii | reverse complement strand
TCTCTAGGGCTTCAGATGGAGTCAGGCCCTTGTATTTTTTCAGTAGCCGAGTCTTATCCTTAATCTCTACACCCTTCTGTAGTTCCACCAGCTGACTAACTTCTCTTCGAGTCGCCTTGATCTTATCCTCCAACCGACTCGAAGAGAAGTTAGTCAGTTTTTATATATAAAAAACCCCAAATACTGTCTCTTCACATACCCTGCCCAGTGTGTTACTGTTATAAAATGCAGCACGAGTTCTAGGTTGCATCTCAGTTGTTTCTCTAATAGCCAGATTATTACCTTGCTCTAGGAAGCCATTTTTAGCAGTGCAGAAACTAAATACTTAACATCCTGATTATGGGACAAATATGGAATTCTTTGCACACCCAAAATCCTCATCAAATTCAGCAGGAGTTCTGGGTACACAAGAATGTAAAATTGGACCATGACTATCAGTGTCCATTTTTTTACTGAAAAACATTAAAACACAATATTTAGGATTAAACACTCTGTTTTGAACTTTAAGACAAATATGCTCATCATTAATTTTACTGACTTTAAGACCAGAAGGGATTGTTATGATAATTTAATCTGACCTCCTGCATGTTGCAGGACACAGAATCTCAACCACTCAATTCTCTCTTACCTGTTCTTCGAATGAAATTACTCTAGGCTGTATCTTTTCCAAGGTAAAGTGATAGATTTCTTTGGCTGTGCTATCGGGAAGATTTGGGAGATGCGTACAGAAATCTGTCAGCAATTGACGTGAGATCACTAGACTGACATTCTCATTTACCACTAGTTCAAAGACACAATAGAAGGAAGAAATAAGAGAAGAAATATAAGTCAATGCTTTCGATATCACCAATCCATAGTTAATCAGCAGCTTTAATGGTAATTTTGAATATTCCTGTTTTTTAAGTCATTAACAACAATCTTAAATTTTAAGAAAACTAGATTCTACTCTCCAAGAAAGCTACACTATCTGTTTGCTACATAGCTCACAACAGTTCTCAGGTATGACAAAGGCTAACGTATGATGTCTTTCTATGATTTAGAAAGAACTTTCATTCTAAACTGCTATTTTCAGGTGTGTATATTATAACTAAGGCTGTGAGTTGGTCACGGAAGTCACAGATTCACTGACCTCCGTGATTTATGCAGTGGCTGATGTGCTCCGTGCAGGGGCAGTTCACGTAGCCCCTGCGCCAGTCCCACCGACTACTGCTGGGGCAGCCTCAGGCCACGGCCACTGCCACCCCCACCCTTCCCCCCAGCAGCATAGTTTGGATGTGGGAGGGGGCAGGGGGTTGGAGCACTGGACGGGGGTGAGCTCTGGGCCGCGCTTACCTCGGGGGCGGGAGCTCCCTAGAAATGGCAACATCCCCCTTGCTCAGCTCCTAGGCTACATAGCTCCGCCTCCGCCTAATAGCTAAGCCAAAACTCTGCTGCTGTTGGGGGGCGGGGAGGTGCGGAGCCAGGTAAGGAGCCTACTGGCCCCGCCAACACCCTCCTTACCTTGAAGCAGAAGAGGGGGTCCTGGGCTGTGCACTGCCACCCATGCCTCCCGTCACCAACACCTGGGCCACCCTCCTCCAGCACCCCCAGGGTCCCCAGGCAGTCCCCTTCCCCACAAGTTTTAATTACGTGTATTTTTAGTAAAAGCCATGGACAGGTAATGGGCCGTGAATTTTTGTTACTGCCCCTGACCTGTCTGTGACTTTTACTAAAAATATCCGTGACTAAAACATAGCCTTAGTTATAACATCTTGGACAAATTAAGACTTCATGCTAAGTTTTATCATGCGTGTTCTCACTCTGGACAATTGATTAGGGGAAATTTTAGTAAAATTTGTCAGTTCTAAGATATCCAAATAAAGGTCTTGGGCATTTTTTTCCTGATACTTAATATGTAAAAAGTAAACTCAAAAACTTATTTTTGTTTTTAAACTAATAATCACTTTAGTCCTCGGCAAAGGCCATCTATTTTAGGTTTTTATGTAGTGTCCATGAGTGTATTCAAGAGCAGTACCACTGACAGGTTTGGGGGAGGGGAAAAAAAATCTAGTTTACAAAACAAGGTTACAGTCATTTTAAAGTCTGTTTTCTATTAACGTTTTAACATATGATGATTGGTGCTCCAAGCAGACTCAGATGCATGACTGAATATGCAGAGAGCATCAAACATTCACATAGCCTAATCTATATTTATCTGAATGTGTAATCCAACATGCATCAAGTCTTCAGTCAACAATGCATAAACAAAACAAGTACTATTCCAGACACACTTACTTGCTTCTACAAAAGCTTTCAAGGCTTCTAGTTGTTCCACTCCTGATAGCTGAATTGCTTTTTCCAATATCTGACGATATCTGTCCAAAACACTCACAATTAATATTTTATTTGTTCATCTATTTTGATGCCTACCCTTTAGTTTAGATTGTTTCTCTTATACTCTCTATTAAAGTTGCTATATTTCCTTTAGATTGGGGTTTTCAAGAAACCCCAAAGGCTAGGTGCCCAAAGCCCAGTGAAGTTCAGTGCCTGGTTCCTTTGAAAACCCCAGCCCAAGTCCTCCAAGATCTGTATTTACATACTGTGAACCATAACGTATGTAGTTGCGTGCAGGTTAGAGCACCTCTCCTTAAGTCTGATAAACAGGCATAATGCCTTAGTATTGTCATAGGGAAGGGGTACCAGAAGAATACACAAAATGAGATTACATTTGTTATAAGACTGTCATGCTCTGGGGCCAGAGGATCAAAAATGCTGGATTCAGGGACGTCAAGAGATACTGATAGGAGGAGGAAGCATGTGTCATTACAGAATGGAGATTGAAATGACACCACCACAGACCAGGAGAGAAAATGTTATTTGTTTCAAACATGTATTACAAAGTAAGCCTCAAAATATTGTAGGTTTTATCAACAAACAATAACTACTGCAGCTTTGATCTCATGGCTTAAGTGGTCACTATACCCGTAAGTAGAACCATAGCCTTAGTGGTACAGTAATACATAAAGAGATACCATCACTTTAAAGTCTCTTTTCCATGTTAATTTTTTAAGACGACTATTGTTACAAGTATCAGAGGGGTAGCCATGTTAGTCTGGATCTGTAAAAGCAGCAAAGAATCCTGCTGCACCTTACAGACTAATAGACGTATAGGAGCATGAGCTTTCGTGGGTGAATACCCACTTTGTCAGATGCAAGATTGAGGTAATGTCGTCCAGTAGATAGATCTCCTGCTTCCTGGTCCAGTGCCCTGTGTTCTGTTACTTTACCTGCCCTCTAACATTGGGTGAGTCACTTCATCTTTCTGTGCCTCTGTTTCTCCTCCTCCTGTTTGTTTTGTCTATTTATATTGTAAGCTCTTTGAGATAGGGCCAGTATCTTACAATGGATTTGTGCAGCATTCTAGTACAGAGGTTTCAACCTTTTTTACATTTGTGGACCTCTACAAATTTTGAATGAAGGCACAGACCCCTTTGGAAATCTTAGTCTGCAGACACCCAGGCATCCACGAACCACAGGATGAAAACCATCATGGTAACATAATGGGTCTCCCATTCTGGTTTGGACTGGTGGGCTCTACAGTGATACAAAAAAACCAAACCCATATAATAATGATTTAAAAAGAGATCAGAAAAACCAACATTTTCCAGTTTTGTGCATTTGATAGCAATCCATGCATAGTCAGATTTACTGTTTTTTTGATGATCAGTTAGTTATGTTTCCTCTCTCATGCACTGCTTCAGAGGGAACTCTTCTCTATGTGCTTCCCTGGCTCTGCAAGTGGATATTTAGCAGCAACAATGCTGAAGCTTGAAATTTAAGAGGTATCTGGCAGGCATGTGTAGAATATTTGTTGGTAGTGTATTGAGGCTTTCCTAAGAGACTCTGCTGCACAGAAGCAGCGGTGCAGAAAATACATGATTTTTTTAAAAGGAGTTAAAAAGAAGAGTCAGGACATTATTTAAAGGATGATATATTATTTAAAAGATATTCTTAAATCAAAATTGGATGCCTTTTTGATACATATGCTATAGTTCAACAGAAAGCTATGAGCGTCATACAGGAATTACTTAGTGAAATTTGATGGCCTATGTTATTCAGGTCAGACTACATGATCATATGATTCCTTTTGTCTTCAAGAATGGTCGTACTTGGTCAGACCAAAGGTCCATCTAGCCCAGTATCCTGTCTGCCGATAGTGGCCAATACGAGGTGCCCCAGAGGGAGTGAACCTAACAGATAATGATCAAGTGATCTCTCTCCTGCCATCCATCACCACTGACAAACAGAGGCTAGGGACACCATTCCTTACCTATCCTGGCTAATAGCCCTTAATGGACCTAACCTCTATTAATTATCCAGTTCTCTTTTAAATCCTGTTATAGTCCTAGCCTTCACAACCTCTTCAGGCAAGGAGTTCCATGAGTTGACTCTGTGCTGTGTGAAGAAGACTTTAAAGTCTAAGACTATCAGAAAACTATTTTTAAACATTGAATTTTCTGAAATTAGCTAATTTGACAATGTACATCAACACAAACCCATACAGTTGATTACAGTTAGGAAGAACAGATCTTATGGGAAATAAATTATGGGAAAGATCTATTTAAACTTATGTGATTTGACATGGCAGCAATCAAAACATAAGCTGTACTGTGTTTTAGCACTAGTATATTTTTGTATAGTCTCACTATCAGAGATTTCACATCGCAATGTCACTCAAGTAACAGCAGTGTAAAATCACATATTTTTACTAAATAAAGTTTCTGCCCAGTCCAATCATGTGTTTTCCAGGTCAAATTCAAGTATCAATGACAGATCAGGAATTAAGTTGCCTGAAACCCCAAACCAGTCTGACATACAGTGCTTGAAATTTTAATATGAGCCCAAAGCTGTAACATTAATAAGATCTTTAACACAGAGCTGAGGTCTTGTTTGCACTGACCCCCCGAAGTCTTGGCAGCACCTTTTTTGTCCATTTTACAAAGGGAGTTAAAAGTAGTTCCAAGTTCTCACCTGCCCCTTAATCCTGACTGTGATTTAATATTCATGTTTCCATAACTGTAGACCCAAAAGAATAGCATGCAAAGTGACTGAGCAGGGAAAACGGTTTGACGGACTGTGCACAAATTGCAGCCAAAAATGCACAAGATAGACCAGGGGCTTCTCCAGTCTGTCAGTTACAGATCGTGGGTAAAGGCCAAAGCAAGACACTCATCCTTGTCCTTAAGCACCTGTTTAAACCCCCTTCCCCTCCCACCTCAGCTGTCGGTGCAGCCCCCTCTACTTCGTGTCCCTCTCCTGAACCTCACAACCCCTCCTGATCCCCTTTCCCCACCTCCTCTACCCCCCGCCTCCCAATCCCCTCTCCTCAGAGCCCCTCCTGACCCCCTTTCCCCTCCTCCTCTACCCCCTCGCCTCCCTCTCCTCAGAGCCTCCTGATCCCCTTTCCCCTCCTCCTCTACCCCCTCGCCTCCCTCTCCTCAGAGACCCTCCTGATCCCCTTTCCTCTCCTCCTCTACCCTCGCCTCCCGATCCCCTCCTCAGAGCCCCTCCTGATCCCCTTGCTCCACCTCCTCTACCCCCCGCCTCCCTCTCCTCAGAGCCCCTCCTGACCCCCTTTCTCCTGCTCCTCTACCCCCC
>NC_133773.1:18278087-18297979 GCF_003597395.2 Chelonoidis abingdonii | reverse complement strand
CCCTCTGCTCACAGCCCCTCCTGATCCCCTTTCCCCTCCTCCTCTACCCCCCGCCTCCCTCTCCTCAGAGCCCCTCCTGATCCCCTTTCCCCTCCTCCTCTACCCCCGCGTCCCTCTCCTCACAGCCCCTCCTGATCCCGTTTCCCCTCCTCCTCGACCCCCCTCCCAATCCCCTCTCCTCAGAGCCCCTCCTGATCCCCTTGCTCCACCTCCTCTACCTCCCGCCTCCCCCCAATCCCCTCTCCCCACCTCCTCTACCGGCAGCCGCCCTCCCCAGTCCCGATTTCCTCTCCCACAGCCCCAGTGCCTCTCCTGCCCCGCTCAGCCACAGCTCCGCCCCGCGATTTGGCCTCAGCCACGGGCCGGCCGGTCGGCCGTCACTCACTTCCCCGCCAGGTCCTTGTGAGAGCCGCTGGAATTCATTAGCTGGGCCAGCTCCTGCCTCACCACAGCCGCCATCTTCCTCCGCCCCGACAGACAAGGAGGAGACACAGTCCTCCAGCTACAGGCGAGAGGGAACCCACCCGGTCCCTTTGTATCATAGAGGAGCAACGGCTAGAATGGCCCCTGTCCCTGGGAAAAGGGTCACATGACCCTGTCTCCTGTCCCGAAGGTTGCCTGCTTCCAGCCAGGCGCAGCCTCTCTGGGTGGGGGATGCCAATCGCGGGGCCCGCCGCTGAGGCGGGAGTGGGTTCGCACCCTGACTACACGAGAGGAGGCAGCAGAGCCTCTACCTGGGAGAGGACCGTCAGCCCCCTTCTCCCTCTCCGGGTCCACGACTACTGGTTCTGAGCTGTTATTTCCCCCCCGGCCGCACCCCATTTGGCGAGGGGGCCAGTCCGAGAGTTGCACTCCCTGGTTCAGACGCTGGGCCTGGAAAAGCAGGGGCTCCTGTCTGATGCACTCATATGGACCCGGGGGGGAAGGGGCGAGGGAGTGAGTTGTCTCCTTCCCATGGGGTCGCTCTGCCGGAAAAGGAAGGACGCAGGGCTAAGGACTGATTAATAGAACGTGTATAGCTCTGTTTCCTTCCACACTGTTTTGCTGGTCAGCTCTATTTCAATGGTGTAATAACCTGTCTATCATACAAATGTTATCAGAAGATTTCAGACAGTGCAGTATTTATTTTCCTTTTCTATTTTTTTGTATAGAGTTTATGATAGATGGAAAAGCAGACAATCATACTTTCCCTATTTTAATGGTTATTAGATAGCAACTGTGAAAAAGCAGGGCAGGGGGTGGGAGGTAATAGGGGCCTATATAAGAAAAAGTCCGCCAAAACGGGTCTATCCCTTTTAAAAACAGGACATCTGATCACTCTACCTATTTTACCAATATATAATTGAGGTTCAGTGATGTGTATGTCAGAAGAGCTAAGCACCCACCTCTCCACTTATTTTAAGAGAAGTGGAGTGCTGGGTGCTCCATTTACTTAAATGAGTGACAACACTTATGCCAGGGGCTGGCCACAGGATAGTTGTTTTCAGGATTGGGCTTCAGCTGGGATCATGAAAACAGATAAGGAAGTTTATTTTTTTTATTCATGCACTAACACTAACATTTGAATTGCAAACACTGCAGAGAAATGTTTCAATGAAGACAAAAACAATATGTCAATTAGGTTAAATCATTTCAGTTAGGATTTCACTAAATTTTAAATTTATACAGTTAGACACTTAAAACTGAGGAAATGTCAAGGTTGCACAATCTTAACAATTTTCCTCTCCAGTACAATAATTAATGACATGGTCATATACAATTTATAAAATAATATATCGTGCTTTCCCCTGTAACCTTTAATGTGTATTTTGTATGGTGTACAGTGAAAGATGCTCCACAGCAGCCATTTCGCATTTTCCCCATGTTTATGTACATATAGTTTCATGGTCTCTTTGTCAGTTAAGTGCAGATCAAATGGGCATGAAAAAGCATTGCTCCTGGTTCCAGTCTTCTCAATTAACTCTTCAATTTTCTCACTCTTGTGCTTTACTGTGGAAATTTCTAGGGTGTGGAGGTGGAAAGCCACTCTGAAAGCTGTCGAGCAAGGTAAATTGTGCTATAGCATATTTAGCAAATCACAATGCAAACGACCGAGAAGTAAACAGAGGAGGTGAGAAAAATGCATCCACTGTGTTATAAGGTATTGAATGTTTACAGTGGAGAGGAAAATTCCCTTGTTTGCCCACCCCCTACAAATACAGTAAGTGGAGAGTACCTATGATACAGAAGCTGGACAGAATAAGTACATTTCCCTTGCAAGAGGGTGTAGGCCCATGAAAAAATGGCATAGCAATAGGGTACCTCGCACTTGCATAACACCTTTCATCCAAGGAGTATCACCTTCCAAAGTGCTTTCAGAGCTGTTGCCCCATTTTATAGGTGCAGAACTACTTTTTTTTTTAAACAATGTCTTAAACAACAAGGAGTCTGGTGGCACCTTAAAGACTAACAGATTTATTTGGGCATAAGCTTTCCTACGTAAAAAAAACCACTTCTTCAGATCCCTGTTGTTTTTGTGGATACAGACTAACGCAGCTAAGCCCTGATACTTGACTTAAACAGTTCCTCTTCCTAGCTATGGTATCAGCGATGACAGCAGTATAGCAGGGTGGATGAGGTGCGGTTCAGCAGTGCCCAGCAGCCTGCTACGAGGGGAGGTGACCAGGGATGCACTACAATGCATCACCACTGCCAGGGCTCTCCCCGCTGCTCTTCAACCCAGTCAGACTCCGGCTGCACAAACTGCGGCGGAATCCACACGCACAGCCAAGCTCCTCCCTCAGCCTCCCAGCCCGGCCTTCCTCTGCCCCTGACTCCCCTCCCACACTGCGTGGTCCATAGCCCCGCGTTGGGGTGCAGCGCGACGTGATGTAGTGACGCACCCGGAAGCGCCTTGTGGCGCCGCAGGAAAGAAGCGCCGGCCATACAGAGGGGGAGGGGCAGGAGTTGCGCTCGCGCGCTCGCTGGGTGACGCGAATCTGTTGCCAGGGTGTCGCTACGCATTATTATGGGATGTGGCGGTGGAATGGCGCTGGGCGCGTGATTTTGAACAAACACGGAACCTGTCCCTGGTGCTGCCGCTGCTGAGAGCGGAGCGCGAGCCCAGGGGGGAGGAGGGGGCAGCCGCGGCGCGAGCCCGGGGGAGGGGGGAGCGCGAGCCCGGTGAGTGTGAGCGCGGGGGGCCCCTGCGGGGTGGGGGGAGAAGGGAGGGAGCACCAGCCGGAGGGGGAGCCCAGCGTGTCGCCTTTCCTAGCGCCGCCCATGCCCCCTCGGCCGCATCCCCGGGGCCACCCAGCCCGCGGGCTGCCGGGCGCCAGCAGGGACAGGCCGGGGGGCTCCCCGCCGCCCCCCCGCCAGTAGCGCCGGGGCCGATCCCCGGACGGCAGCGCGGTGCGGGCAGCCCCCTGTCAGCGGGCGGCCCAGGCCCGGTCAGCGCCACGGCACAGCCCTGCGCCGCCTCTCCTGGCACCTCAGCGCCTCGGGCCCGGCACCTGCCGGCGGGAGCAGCCCCCCGGCCCCTGCCTGGGCTCGATGGTCTGCTTCATTGCGGGGATCGGGGCGAAGCGACACCGAGAGGCTGGTGCGGTCACCGCTCCCCCGCTGCCCGCCTCTGACGCGGCTGCGTTGGCAGGGGAGGCTGCTGGCCCCCTTCCGCGGGTTGGTGGCCTCTGGGGCTTTCGTGGCATGTGCCGTGGTGTGGGTTTATTTACTCTTTATCCTTTTGTCTGCGTAAGTAAACAGTATCCAGAGACACAGCAGGTTCTGAAAGCGACAAATAAAATTTGATGTGTGACTGTTTGTTATGACAAATATCTTGGCATTTTATAGTAACTTGTATAATAACTAATAGCTTTCTTTATGTGGCTTTGTTAACCATAGAAAATGTTAAAGGATTCAGGAGTTCAAAAGACCTGAGATTCACTCTGGCATGGTTTCTTGGAGCAAAGATCAAAAGGAGAGAAAAGCAGGACTAACAGTTTGGGGCTTTATTACATCAATCTCTTCTTAAAGAAAAATAATCAAATCCATAAATGTATATGGGATTTTCACTTCCCCTGGGTATCTCAATGTATAAATAAGGATGTTTATACATGAGGCAGTGTAGAGTAGAAATGAATAATGAATCATTGCAAAAGTTCATATTAGATATGCATCTCTGAAGTGCACAATGGTATGCTACATCTCAAAATTGCTAGCTCCTGTATTATACTAGTGTTTTTCAAATTTGAGTATGGTAAAACCAATGGCAGCATTATATAGGAAGGTGAATCTATAGATCTGTTTTTTAGATAATGGCTGAAATTAGGTCAAATTTATAACTGGAAATTAAATAGGTAAATTCAGGGGCCTGCCTGAAACCAGTGTATCTGACAACACCCTCCTACTGAAGAGGGGAGGAGGTTCTCTGCTCATTCAGTGTTGAAGCCCTGATAATGTTCCTTCACCTTTGTATGGTTTGGGGACCCTTTGCAGAGGGGGAATAACAGAGCATTCCTTCTTTGGGGTTGAGTATTCTTTCCCATAGTACCATTATATTTGCCTTAGTTTCTGAGGTATTGATAATTTGGCTGTTTACTTTTCCTTTGAGTTGTAACTTTGTCTAGGAGTTCTGTGCCAGTTTTATAGCTTCTGGCACTCTCCTCCCCATACCCCTAAAAGAAGAAAATATAAACCAGTTGGAATCAGATGCAACAGTACTTGTGTCACTTCTCATGCTCCATGACTACCATATGTTGGGTTGTGAAGGAAATTTTCTTGACTCAGATTATCAGTGACCTTGTAGGTCTTTGACCTTCTGCTAAAGTATGAGGTACAGGTCACTTGATCCAAATTATCTGGCTATATCTCACATAATCAGTTCCCTGCCATTGTAGGTGCCTTGAGCAGTGGTGCACCGCAATCCCTCTTATTCTGTGTCTGTATTACATACATTTAGGCTTTGTCTACACTACAAAATTAAGTCAACCTAAGTTAGGTCAAAATACAGCAACAACAGTAATTACTGTGGTGGTTCCTGTCCACAGTATGCCCCCTCTGTCAGTGGTGTGCATCCTCACCAGGAGTGCTTCCACTGACAACTTTGTGGGGCATTGCTAGAGCCCTCAACCCCGGGCTGAGAGCTAACAGGCAACGTAAGTAATGTAATGTCTACACAGACACCGTGTTGCCCTACCTGCATCGATCTAAGCTCTACGCCTCTCAGGAAGGTGAAGTTAATAGTTCTGTGTAATGAGTGACATACATTGGCAGTAGCAACGTTCTAGTATAGACACAAAGTTAGGCTGATGTAAACTGCCTTACGCTGACCTAACTTTACTGCTGACCAATCCTTAGTTTCCTGTACACTGTAATATTTTGGTCTAATTTGGGTTCTTTGGTTTAGTGCAGGGGTAGGCAACCTATGGCATGGGTACCGAAGGCAGCACGCGAGCTGATTTTCAGTGGCACTCACACTGCTCTGGTCCCCTGGTCCAGGGAGCTCTGCATTTTAATTTAGTTTTAAATGAAGCTTCTTAAACATTTTAAAAACCTTATTTACTTTACATACAACAATAGTTTAGTTGTATATTATAGACTTATAGAAAGAGACCATCTAAAAATGTTAAAATGTATTACTGGCACACAAAACCTTAAATTAGGGTGGATAAATGAAGACTCAGCACACCACTTCTGAAAGGTTGCCAACTCCTGGTTTAATGTGTGGGTAGCCTATGATATAAAGGTTAGACTAGGTGATGTGATGTTTCCTTATGGGCTTAAACTCTATGACTTTGAAGAATCTTGTATGTTGGTGACTAGTTGTCTGAAATGCCTTTAGGGGCAGTCCTAGAATTCTTGGCCTGAGAGTAATCAATTTTTTGTTTTTATTTTCATACTTCTTGTTGTGCTCTAACATTTGCTCTATTACAATATTTTATAGTCATGTTTTTTTCATAAGACTGATATTTCCTGATACATTTTATAAAATGGCCCTGGCATTGATGTTTTAGAAGTGTTGAATGGAAAAAACAAAACAAGTAGTTGGATGCCATGGTACAGTAGCCTAGTGTCAGAAGGGCCACTTTCTGTTACTTTGTACTTCCTTACAATCATCTAGAATGTAACGTTTGGGGACGGATCTTAATCTGCTGTGAAATTTTCAAAATGAAAAACCCCCCTCAAATATAACTTGCAGTAAAATATTTCCCCTTTCCCTAAGTGTCAAAATATTTGCCTGAGCTCTTCTCTTTTCCTGCCATCTTTGTATTTTTGTCATAAGGTATAAGTGTATATGTTGGCCAAGGTGACACCAGCTTGGTTCTCTGATTCACAGGTGCTACAAAAGGTTCAGGTTGAGGCTTGTTGTTTAGGAACTCATGTAGCTGACAGCAGCAAGGTGTGCAGCTGTCTCGCGGTCTGCGTGTACAGCGGCTTGTGTTCTTGCTTTTGTGCTAGTTTCAGGGGTAGCATCCATGTAATAACTTGTATTTCTGAAACTCCTACCTCTTCCCCTTCCCCCATTTGGTGTCTGTCACTCACTTCCTTGTCACTCATGAGCAACTCTCCTCCCTTCTCCCTGGGAGGGGGCGGGGTATTGGGGGGGTTAGAGGGATGGGTGCACGGCGAACCCCCACATGCTCGCACACGTGCAGGCAAGAGAGCGCCCTGTCCTCCCCCTGGCCCCCGGCTGTCGCGACCCCTCGCGCAGCCCGGCCAGGTGCGCGGCTGGGAGGGAGCGCGGGCGGGCGGGGCTCCCCGGGGTGGGTGGGTCTGACCGGGCCCGTGGGCGGGGGCTGTGCTTGTTGCCGAGCTGGGATGCGATGGTGATGACGAGGTGAAAATGGCGGATCTTTCGAAATCCAATCCCGGCCCCTGACATACCAGCATCGGCAGCAAAACAGCCCCAGCGGATCCCCCCATCCTCCGCCTACCGCTGCCAGAGGCCGGCCGCCCCCGGCCCCTCTTGCTCCGGGACCAGCCGCGAACCCCTCCCTGCCCCTGCCCAGTCGGAGCTTGGGTTCCTGCTACCGACCCTGCGGCTGCTGCTTCGTCTGAGCCGTGAGACCCCCCCACGCAGCGGCTCGGGCTTGTGCCCCGGGGACGGGGCTGGCCTGGCCGGAAAGGTAATAACAGCAGGGGCTCGGGGTGTGCGGAGGAGAGGGAATTGGGAGCTGCTGCTAAGGCCTAACCCAGCTTGACCTGTGCAGGGGCATCTAAGGTGGTGCCAACAAATGGTGCCAAAGGTGTCATCCTCTAGAACCTGCCTTGACACAACAGGCAGCCCCATGCAGAGAGAAATCTGCCACCTTTTTGGTTTTTAATTTTTATATATATAAAAAAGGATGGAGATGTATTTTAAAGTAGGTGTGGGGATATTATGGCTTTAAAAATAATAAGCAATAGCTTTCTCATGAAGGTAGCGCTACTGATATTCATCCTGGGGGGGCTGTGATAGAGACTGAAACCCTTTTATAAAGTATGGCTACTCCTGGAGTGCGGTGATCATCAACTAATATTTATGTAGTGCAGTTGATCTTTAAAGCCCTAGGCAAGCACTAGCAACCTGCATCCTCTTTACCCTTTGACGGGTGTAAAAGGCCAATGAGATAGTATTATTGCACCATCTTGTTGGTATCAGAATTTGTCAAGGTTTGTTTGTTTTTTAAACCAAATGGTTTTGTTGATGTTTAACTGTTCTGAAAGAATAACCTCATTCATAACTTTAATAGATGTTAATGATACAAAGTAACCTTCAGGGTTATAAACTGGTGTTTAGTCACTGCAAGTTTATGCTTAGGTCCAACAGAAATTTCTGGCCAACATCAACATATCATCTCTGATAACAGAGAGACAAGGTGAGTGACAATATTTTTTGTCATCTCTAATATCACGGGACCAGTACAGCTACCAATCCTGCATACAGATAGCATATGGCATTTTTCTGTAAAGGCAGTTTTGGTCAAGATCTTATCACATTGCCAAATTTACAGAGTTAGGGATTGTGTTGTAGCACTGTTTTGTTTGTGTAGGTGGTACCTGGCTGGGTTAGAACCACCCTTCCAAGCTATGGCAGAGATCCTGAGAGGTGCTGAACACCTATAATTCCTATTGCTTAAGAGTTATGAGGGGCACGCTCCAGACTACAGCCCTAACTGGGCAGTATAAAATGCTTGGGGTGTTTTTATAAGAGTATACTTGATAGTTCAGCTAGGCCCTTAGACCTTTTTAATTACCTCTTTTTATAACTTTCTGAAAAAATCTTTTAGCTTAAAGTTTCTTGTGCATTGTTAAATAGAATTCATCCTATTTTTCTAAAATCTCATACAGTAGAACCTCAGTTACAAACACTTCAGGAATGAAGATTGTCGCTCTGAAATGTTCACAACTCTGTACAAAATACTATGGTTGTGCTTTTGAAAGTTTACAACTGAACAGTGACTTAATACAGTGTTGAAACTTTACTATGCAGAAGAAAAGTGCTGCTTTTAGCCATCTTAATTTAAATGAAACAAACACTAGAGAAGTTTCTTTAATTTTTTGAAATTTTCATTTTTTTAAGTTGTTTACATTTAACACAGTACAGTATTTTTTGTTCTCTGCTGCCTGATTACATACTTCCTGTTCAAAATGAGGTGTGTCATTGACCAGTCAGTTCAGAACTTTGTGGTTCTACTGTACTTGCTGTGAACTTTGTGCTCAGTGATGCCAAGTGCCTTTCACATGTCAGAAAACATTGGCTTAGAAATGTTAAGTACTTTATTCTAAAAGTCTCATAATTCAGTACATGGATTTACCACTTGTTTTTAAACCCACTGAAATATGGAACTCCAGATACACCTGCATGTGTATCTGGAATGCAGTACGTTGAAATGCCGTGTCAACTGGTTAAAAGGAACCAATTAGACTTGTTTTGAATTCTCTGAGCCTTCTTCAGTCTTAACTATCATCCCTCTTCCCTGCTCATGGTGCAACAGCATAGTATTTAGAAGGGTTTGTCCTTAGTAACTCTGAATGAGTTTAAATTGATTGTACTGTACATATTCCGAGGCTTAGGTTTCAGAAGCTATTGCTCCATACAGTGCATGTAAACATGAAGGATTAGTGGAATGCCATAAGAGGAGGAGAAAAGCTGTTAGAGGTTCGGTGCTTCTTCCCCTATCACTTAAAGGCCATGTCTACACTAGCTAGCTTACAGCAGCACAGCTATACTGCTGTAAGATCACTCGTGTAGCCGCTCTATGCCAACAGAAGAGGGCTCCCCCGTTGACATAATAAAACCACCACCACAAGCAACAGCTCTATCGCTGAGTGGTAGTGTGCACACCACTATGCCGGTGGAACCCAGTTGCTCAGAGGGATGTTTTTTCCCCTGACACCTCCAAGTGACATACATTTTGCTGACATAAGTGGTAGCACAGACATGGGCTGACTCTCTTCATGTTTGACTTTTCCTCCTCTGGATTTAAGGTACCATTAGAGCTGGCCTTTGGTAATGGCCCTGCACTTAGTTTTGTCCAGATTAATAACCAGACCAAGAGGTGCCCTGAGTCTGATGGCCTTTGTGATGCTTATAGGCCACTGAACTGCTAAGTTTTTTTCTGCTAAATTTAATATACTAGCACATTCACAACACTTTGTGTATGTAACATTTTTCTGGGTGTGCATACATTGCTTATTAAGGTTGTGAGAGCACCTAGTACTTTAAGTTGTTTGGTATAATGCAAGAAACCAATACAAAACACTTATTACACCTTATTAGTGCGTGGTACAGGTTTGCCATACCAGATCAAACTACTAACAAGGGTCACCACCTGATGCTTCAGAGCAGAGCTTGAATATTTCACCACCTTTTGATAGCCAGGGGTAGAAAAAGCTGGGAATAGAGAAGGTTCTGGGAATTCTTCTGTGGAGATGGGCCTAGAGCCTGATTAGATGCTCCATCTTTTGTTTTAACTGCTGAATGGTAGATAATATATGCCACTTCCTCTAGCTATTGGAAAGATGAGCTTATGGCTAAGGGACTCAGGAGGAGAATGTTCAGTTCTTTGCTCTGTCTTCAGATATGATATGTGAACCCAGGCTAGTCACTTAGTCTCTATGTGTTTCTATTCCCCCTTCTGCAATAAATGGGACATTAACTCTCCTACTTCTCAGGGAGGATACATTTAGTGATATTTGAGGAGCTGAGATTCTATAGGACTGGGCACTGTATGAGCACCTACCTACAGGAACATCTTGTTACTGCTTTCTCTGCTCAAAAGCTCCTGAGAAAAGAAAGAAAAAAATGATTTCCTCCACTAACAGTTTTTTGGGTGGTCCTCTCTTGTGGATAACTTCTATCTACCACTGTTCAAAGTTTTCCAAATCAGCAGTGTAAAACTGATGTGACTCTTGCTTGCACTGCTGTCCACAGGATTCTGAATAGCAGCGGTGAAAATGACTAGAATCTTGTTAATCTGACAGTGCTGGTTATTAAAGCTATGGACAACCACAGATTAAGTCTGCATAGACTCATACCCTTTAAGAGCAGAAGGGACCATCATGATCTAG
This sequence comes from Chelonoidis abingdonii, assembly GCF_003597395.2. Lineage (NCBI taxonomy): Eukaryota > Metazoa > Chordata > Testudines > Testudinidae > Chelonoidis > Chelonoidis abingdonii. The sequence goes on along the minus strand of NC_133773.1, from coordinate 18,287,449 downwards.
TTCAAGGGTTCTTAAACTTGATTGCATTGCAACCCCCTTCTGACAGCAAAAATCACTATACAACCCCAGCAGGGGGGACCAAAGCTTGAGCCCACCTGAGTCCCATCACACAGGGTGGGGGAGCCAAAACCTGAGCACCACTTCCCCAGGTGAGGAAGGGGGTCAAAGCTGAAGCCCAAGGGTTTCTGTCCCCGCCGGGGGGTCAGAGCCCTGATGGCCAGGGCTCAATCCCTTGGGCTTTGGCCCCAAGCCCCAGAAAATCTAAGCCAGCCCTGACAATCCCATTGAAATGGGGTCATGACTCACAGTTTGAGAGCCACTGATCCAATCTGACTTCCTACCCATTGCAGGCCACAGAGCCTCACCCACTCACTATGTAACAGACTTCTAACCTCTGGCTGAGTTACTGAAGTCCTCAAATGATGGTTTAACGATTTCAAGTCACAGAGAATCCACCATTTGCACTAGTTTAAACCTGCAAGTGACCCATACCCCAGGCTGTAGAGGAAGGCAAAAAATCCACAGGGTCTCTTGACAACCTAACCAAGGGGTAAATTCCTTCCTGACCCAATATGAGTTAACTTCCTAATGCAACAGTAATGTAGTTTTAAAACCAGTTTTGCTAGTAATTTAAAGGGATACATCTGCATTATATAGCATACTCACCACATATGCACCCCCTGGAGTCAGGGTGTTACAGTTTTTTCTCTGGCATCCTTTGCAGGCCACCTATCTTCGCACATCCCTGAGTTCCAAGGTCTTCTGTGACCTGGTCTTCTGGGCAAGTCACATAAGTTCTAAACCTCTTCTGGGATAACAAAAGTCTACTGAAAAATCCAAGTAAACCTCTAAACTAATGAGTCTTCCACCCACTGAGACTTCACTGAAGTGCTCATACTTGCCCTACTTTTGGGCTTCCCTCCCACAGACACCTAACCTATTCATGCAGAGTTTCTCCCCTGTTGTTTCTTGTTTAGCAGGGTTTTCTCCTACTGCTTCATCTTCCCGGGAACTCTAGCAGCTTCCCCATGGCCTCTCTTATGCTCTTTCTAAGCCTTGCTTTAGGATTCACACCCCCAAGAAACTCTCTATCAGGTTTTTTTTCCCCCTGGAAAAGCATCCTGCCTTTTCTACAATCATTCTCAAAGTCTGCTTATAAGATCTATGTGACTAGTAGCTCATATCTAGTTTTGATCAGGAGGCAATAAAGCATTCACCCAATAGGTATGGAGCCTGCTGCTAATTGAGTTCCACCTCCTCCTCCTCTAGCAGGTGATGGGGATTCACCTTATCACAGTCTGCTTGATATCTAGTCAGTTTTAAAAAAGAGTTTTAGAAGTTTCAGTATTACTCCTATCCCCTAAATTCCTACTGCTAGTCTTTATGGTTTTAATATCAAATTTTACTGTAAAACATTTTCTCTCCCATTTGTTTGAAAGACTAGGAGAAGGAGAGTAACTGATTATACAAGGGAGGAAGTGAAACTGATCACACATAAAGCATGCTAAAGTGGTCAAATGCTCAAGGTAAGCAAGTTGAACAAATAGAAAAAAGCTCTTGTCTGTAATCTTTCAGTTCCACTAATTAGAGGTGTTACTTGTAACAGTAGGTAAAAAAAAAATTCAGACACACATATGATTTTAAGTCTTGTTTCTTTAATATTTTTTTAAAAATGAAATCTTTAATCATGCAGCAATGGCTGATTAGGGAAAGATTCCTACTGGTGTGTGAGCAAATTGATTTTTCAAGCGATGCTTTTGAGGAAGAGAACCACCTGATCCCCCTATAATGAACCTCACTAATGCTGACATGACTTACTAGTTTTCTCATCTTTAGAAATTAAGTATATGAGTCCTGTATTGCCTAATATATCCTATATTGGTGACATTTTATAGTTGATAACTTAAATGCACAAAACTAATGAAATTGTCATGACTCCCACAGTTGCATACCTTACCCATCTTGTATAGATGCAGTCCCTTACTTCAGTATAAGTTCTATTACACATAAAAGCATACATTTAATAACACTGAGAAATACAGAATGATAGATAAGTGTGAGGGAGATGAGTTGAAATTGCCATGAGAGAACCATAACTTTGAATTTTCTGATTCTTGTCTGGTCGCATTTGTTTAACATATGTCTGAGAATGTAAGGGGTGTTTTTTGGCAAAACATTTGTTTAATTTTAGTTTAGTAGTTCGTGGGAATAATTAAAGGAAAAAAACTGGTTCCTTGCTCACTGCGTATTGCAACTGGATAGGATAGGGAGCAGGGACTGTTTTTGTCCTGAAAGAGCCTGCTTTGGCATTGATATTTGATAGGTCTTAATTTCTCTCATGTCACTGTGAAGAACAAAGTCCTCTAGGACAGCAGTTCTCAGCCAGGGTTCTGAGGCCCCCTCGGGGGCTGTGAGCAGGTCTCGGGGAGACTGCCAAGCAGGGCCAACATTAGACTCACTGGGGTCCAAGGTAGAAAGCCCAACCCCCCCACCTCACCTGAGGCTGAAGCTGAAGCTGAAGCCTGAGCAACTTAGCTTCATTGGGCACCCTGTGGCATGGGGCCCTGGGCAGTTGCCCTGCTTGCTACCCCCTAATGCTGGCCCTACCTTTCATATGCAAAAAAAACCAGTTGTTGTAGCACAAATGGGCAGTAGAATTTTTATAGCATATTGGGTGGGGCCTCAGAAATAAAAAGGTTGAGAACCCCTGCTCTGGGACAATACAAACATTTTTTCTACTTGTAACAAAGTGTCTCATATTTTTATTTGAGTGTTGGTTTGTGGAAATAAAATGATACTTTCTCATTTGTTTCATATGATCACTTTTTTTTAAAATCTATTTCTTTGAAAGTGAAAGTGTAACAATGGGGATAATACATATATAAAATCTGCAGATTTTTTGTGGCATTACATTTTCCACTTATTTCTATTAGCCAGGACTAGGTTACAGGTTCATCTTTTGTTTTACTAGATTTTTACTGAAAAAAGGTTTGTGTCTATACAACACACAGAATATTATTTAAAAGGACTACTGCTTTAAGGAATACCTCTGCATGTTCCCTCTTGAGGATTGTACTGCTGAGCTTTGGAAACTTTCTGGAAAGCAGTGCCTATTGGGACAGCTGCATTGAATGTTCAGTGCAGGGGTTATGAAAGTGCTGTGTGGCCCCAGTCACCTCAGTTCCTAGTTCTGTTCAGCTAGTTATGTATTTAGGGGACTTTTTGCTAAAAACATCCTTTTTGGTCATGGGTGATTGGACCACCAAAGATCCAAGAAGAGTGGATACGAAGCATGGATTTAAGTAGTGTGCTCCTGCCCCTTCATGTTTCCAGAGGAAAATATGCACTCACATTGTTTGTGCTGCCTCATTCCTACAATCAACACTTGTTGTGTGGTGCCTTTACACTTGACCACCTGCCACAAATAGGCAACAGAGAGTCGATGGGTATGGCTACACTAGGAATTTCAAAGTGCTGCCGCGGCAGCGCTACGGGAGTGCTGCCGCGGCAGCGCTTTGAAGTGTAAGTGTGGTCGGAGCGGCAGCGCTGGGAGAGAGCTCTCCCAGCGCTGCATGTAAACCACATCCTTTACGGGTGTAGCATGCAGCGCTGGGAGCCGCGCTCCCAGCGCTGCCGCCCTGATTACACTGACGCTTTACAGCGCTGTATCTTGCAGTGCTCAGGGGGGTGTTTTTTCACACCCCTGAGCACAAAAGTTGCAGCGCTGTAAAGAACCAGTGTAGCCAAGGCCTGTGCCTTTCTCACCAAGGACACCTGATGAAGGAGGGCATAGATCACAAACAAGGAAGGAACTCTTGGTTTCCCTTGTGAAGGAACAAAGCAGGGCTGACGTCTTCAAAGACAGGGATGACCCCTGCTGAAAAAATTGGTGTCAGATAGCTTGAGGGCCCTGTGTGTAGTCTCATCAGCAGTAAGTGAGCCTTCCCCTCTTGAAACTTTATTGATGTTAGCAAATGGCTCACAGGCTACAGGAATGACCTGAGTCATACTTGAAACAGTGGGGAACCTGCTGTTCAAGTAGTGGAGCTGTCCTTTCCTAGAGCTCTTCATGACAGACAGCAGTTTTAATTGTCCTCAGTTCTGTTCCAGAACACGTGAGGACAAATCTGGATCACAAATGCATTTCTGTTAAACTGGACGGGAAAAAAATGCTTTATTTGATTCTGTTAGCGATTTAAAAATAAATAACTAAATAAATAAACCAAACTGGACCGTGGCGCAGAGTGTTTGTTCCAGCATGTGCCAGACAGTATTAGAACACAGATCTCCTAGATTTGTCATTGGGGTCTTTGTTTCTTCTAGTGATATCAGTGCCCCTGCTGTCTCAGGAACTCAGTGTTGGGTTGCATTTCAGCCTGGAATTGCACTGTGCCACAGCTTGGATAACAAGACATAGAATAATTCTGTCATCATATGCTCTGTGCAAGGGGACTTTTTAGTGGAAAATGTTTTTTACTTGGTATTATAGTAGATAATAATCCATTTCTACATTCTGGGTGTATGTAATCGATTTTGGGCTACCTATTCTACCTAAAATCTCTCAGTCTATCCTTGTCTTTTATAAAGGTATGTGTCTGCCATCTCAGCATATCACCTGCCAGTGGACAGTTCTATTGCATTCAGCCCTCTCACTATCAAAACATTCCTGAAAGGTGTAGTGAACAGTTCCCCTCTAGTAAGAGATCTTAACCCTGTGCTAACATGTTTGGTGGACTCACCATTTGAGCCCTTGGAAGTGTGCTCTTTATTCCACCTGTTAGAAAAGACAGCCTTTATAATCAGAGTTTCATCTCTGAGCAGAGTGAGTGGCAGGTTTTAATTCTCTCTATTGTATTCCATAGGGACAACTTTGTCCTGCATTGTCATCCAAAATTTATTCTGACACAAAAATGCTATGGTGTATAACAGTCACAGTTGCTCAGGTTTGGGCTAGTAATAGTTGACATTAAAACCTAGGAATTCTGCCACTAAGCTATCACACACACACACAACAACCAATCAACAATAAGATATACTAAGCACAATATTTATTTGTCCCATTCAACACAGTTACAAGCAAACCGTCCAACAAAGCAAGTTTATCTGTCCATGTGTTATGGTCCAAGCATAACATTTAAAAACAATCAGAGACAACTTTGTCCATCCATAAGAAAGTTTCAGTGATCAGTGTCCATCAACACGAGACTACTTTATTTTTGGTTATGCAGTTGTTCTGCAAATTCAACCCACAGGTAACACATTAATAGATAATTTTTTCACATCTTAGCTCATAGTGTTTAATAGCATGCCAGTAGCCATCATTCACTCTATTAATCCAACACTTCACATGCCATCAGCACATTATGGTAATGCCTATACAAATCTCATAAACCTAGAAAATGAATTTATAGAAATGAGATGAAAAAGCAAAGGTTAGTGTCCTGAGAATCTCAAAGCATTTTACACAGGTGGTATGTAAGTTTTTTAGATAGGGAAACAGAATCAGAGAATGATTGCTAAAGGGACAGTATGAAATGTGGACCTATGACTTCTTACATAATGAAGTGAGAATTACCCCCCCCCCCAAAAAAAAAAAATCTAACAGCATAGCTAATCTGGTTCTGAGGATAGCCACTGGAAATAAACTGGTCTCTCATACCAGTATTGGTCTTGTTTTCTGTCAGCATCACTTTTAGGTTTTAATTCAAAAGCAAAGGCTTGGGTTACAAGCGCTGCAAAGGGTTTGGTTTTTTGTTTAAACAATTCCATCGGAATAAAAGTTTGCTGTTAGTCTTCACTTTTATAAAACCTGTATTTGAGGGTAAGTGGGACCCCACAATGTCCTCCTAAGTGACTTGTCCAAGGTCACATAGTGAATCAGTGCTCGGTGGAAACAGCTTAAGTCTCCTGATGCCCAGCTCCCTGGTCTAACCATTAGAAAACATTGCATTCGCTATTTGTTTCCCAAAAAGAAAAAGGAACAAAAGTCATTTTTACAACAACTTCAAAACTTTGTAGCTGTGAGTTTTAGGTTCCTTTGCTCCTGTATTGGTCCATTTCACAAGAGGAATAGGGAGAAGGAAGAGTAGTGGACCTTGTGAAATTGAAAGTCAGTTTCAAATTTCCTGTAAATAAGAAGTTACATCTGCTACATGCCTGATGCTGAAAATCATAAGCTGTAAATATTTCACCAGAAGCAATAAAGCAATTAAAATTGCTTGTGATCCTCCTGATAAATGTGTCTTACAGCATTATAAAAGGAAGACATAGCACATTATCTTCCCTTATTTCACATATTTTCAGTGTTACCACTTGCAGTTGCATAATAACTAGAAGACAGATATGCAGTGGAATAAATAATTATGAATCCAGCAATAATTATCTCTCTCTTTATAGAAGTAGCACAGTTTTTGGTGATAAAAGTGAATTTTCAAAATGCTTAGCAGTTTATTGCTAATGATAGAAAGATAACTGATGTATGATAGATGTTAGAAAATTCTTTTTAAACAATTAATATGCGGTGTTCCATTTCTGACATATGAAGCCTCCTTGACTTTTTTAAATAAATGCTTAAATGTGACCTCCACACTATTCAAAAATTACAGAAATAAAATTCTTGGATTTGGAATACTGTTGTGCTTGAAGTGTGTGTGTGTGCATGTGTGTCTGTTTACACACATACCTGTCACAGACAAAAATAAAAGACCACAAAACTCCTAATTAAAATCAGGTTAATTTAAAAATTACATTATATAAATCAATGAGGCCTGTAAGTTTCTAGTGAAGTGTAATTAGTCATTTATTTTCTTATGATCTGTTTGCCTTCACTTGTAATCTGATGTGAATTCCATACATAATGTGGAGATGGGCAGGCATCTTACTTGTATTTTGTTTTTAAACCTATACCTGCTCATATTTAGTGTACTGAATTGTTGGGGCACCTTTCACTGTGTATTAAAAATACTCCTATGGTTAAGGGAAGATTCTGTTACTCATGTCAAGCACCAGTTAGGGAACTTAAATATAATCCTTTAGGTATTTGTAATATTACTGTCACCAGGCTATTTAGGCACCAACTGTTTAATGTCTTTGTGGGTAATATTAGATTGTTTTTATTTCATCATGAAGGATAAAGGGGAGACAACTCTTCCTAGTGACTAGAGCAGGGGATTGGGAGTCAGGCCTTCTAGTTTTGTGAATCATGTGCAATGAGATTGTAGGCATCTTATCTATCTTTAATGCCTCAGTTTAATCCATGTGTAAAGTGGGTATAATATTTACATTACTCCTGAGGATGTTGTCATATTTGGTAGAGCACGTTGCGATCCTCAGCTAAAAGAGCCTTTTTATTTGCAAATTACTGCAATTATTAAATCCTTATTTTCATCTCACCTGTGTTGTACTGAGATTCTTCTCCTTGTCCTGAGCTCTGTTCAGGATCTGGGAATAGTAAGATAGGACTTGAGTTTCCTAGATATAATAGATTAGTTAAATTGAAGTAACAGCCTTAACAGTACCTAATTGCCATTCATGCCTTTTGGAAATTCCCCCCCTCAAATGTGAATGTGTTGCAATTATTTTTGTTTAGTTTCCTCTGTTTTTAAGACCAGGATTCAGCTAATGATGGAATAACAATATGTTGCATAAGACGCATCCGGAATTATCTTCTTACTAGGAGGTACTTTTCCATACAATATTATCACCTGTTTTTTGGCAATACAGTGCCCCATTAAAATCTGTGTTGTAAGTATTCTATTCCCTGAAGTAAGACTCTGCAAAGTAAACTATAAAATGCAGTTTAACTGCTTATGGATCAGCGCTCTTAAGATACACCAATAACATACTATGTGATTATTACACAACATGCTATATAAAGTCCTACTAAAATTTGTAGCTTAAGTATTCTGTTTATTGCAATGGACCTTTGTACAGTAACAATAATGCTTAGATGCACTCCTGCTGAAATTACTGTGTAGGGCCTGATCTTGAGAGGTGCTGAGTGTAGCAATTCCCATCTGAAATCAGTGTGACTTGTGTATGCTCCCTGCCACTCGGTATCAGGCCCAGAGGGGCAGCTGAAACGTTTCTTGTTCCAAAGTGTGTGTTTAATGTGATATTGTCATCCGTTCTGAAATCTTCCACTGCTTGGCACTAAAGGGGCACTGTAAACTTAAGCATCATATTCTAAATAAACTTCTTTGCCTTGGTTATCCTTGAGGTAATTAAAATGAAACAATTTTTATATCTACTTTACCCCATTTATGTTCTTCATTTTTGCAGTTCTCTCATTTTGGATAATGAAAATCAGTGAAGATGGATTCACGATTATAGTTTTTCACTTTCTTAGAGAAATGTTCTTAGTGGTGTAATGTTTGGGTTTCAAAAGCTGCAGAGGAATGTTGTGTATCTAAAAGCTGTTTTCACAGTTATTTTAGTTGTGCGGCTATTTCTGTGGGTTCTCACTATTTACATGTGAATGTTGGGTCAAATTTAAGGTGAGAATCTGTAATGAAGTCCAATATATATTTGATTGGATGATTTGAGTGTAGAGAAGCATAAGGCTGACTATATGGACATTTTCAACATGTGTTTATTGATATTGCCCATCATTGCTGGGTCTTTTTTTCAGTTTCTGTGAAACTGCATAAAATCGACCAAAAGCTGGCATGAAACCAAAAGAGGGGTCAAAGACTAACAGCTTTTCCTTTACTTTTACACAGGAGCCTGTTGTGAAATTAGAATATGGTTTCCAATTTAAAATTAAACCTTCTAACTATTCTTACAGTGTTTTATTGGAGTGAATGGTGCATGCATCCAATTCCTTTCTGCTCAATGTAATATTTAATATTTGTGTCATAAATGGCAAATGTTTTTAAGGTTTTCATGTTAACGTAATTGTGCAGCCTAAAACCATTTTTTGTAATTAAAAGTGGGGGAGGGAGAGAACAAAAGAAACATGGGTATTTAAGCTAATTTGTAACTTGTTTTCTTGGTAACCCCAGGGTTATCTTATTTATCAAGTTGCCCACTGACAACTTGTTGCTGCCTTCCTAAGCAGGACAAGCCATACATTAGCCAAAAGCCATGTACGTCGGGGGCATTTTTCTTCTTCAGATCTGTGAAGTGTTAATTAACCAGCTTGGTACAGTACTTTATATCTATATAGCTATCTACAAACAGTAACCATGGCTAGGGCTACGATTTTGTGACTAAGGCCACGTCTACACTACGGGATAAAATCGAATTTGCTAAAATCGGTTTTATAAAACTGATATTATAATTTCGATTTCATGCGGCCACACTAGGTACAGTAATTTGGCGTTGTGCGTCCATGCTCCGAGGCTAACGTCGATTTCTGAAGC
>NC_133773.1:18268372-18276213 GCF_003597395.2 Chelonoidis abingdonii | reverse complement strand
ATTTAAAGAGCCCTTTATATCGATATAAAGGGCGTTGTAGTGTGGACGGGTACAGCGTTAAATCGATTTAACGCTCTTTAAATCGATTTAAACGCGTAGTGTAGACCAGGCCTAAGATCAAGGAAGTCACAGAATCCACAACTTCCAGAGACCTCTGTGACTTGAGCCCCCACCTCCTGGGAGCTGTAGGGTTCCCCGCCACACCTAGCAGGCAGCTGGGGTACCCCGGAGCACAGATCCAATGCAGGCGGCTGGGGTGCCCCGGAGCTCTGAGCCAGGCCCCCCGGCTGGTGTGGGGAGCCTGCAGCTCCCCATTTTGTCATGCATATTTTTAGTAAAAGTTACAGATAGGCTTCCGTGAATTTTTCTTTATTGCCCATGACCTGTCCGTGACTTTTACTAAAAATATCCATGACAAACTCTTAGCCTGAACTATGGCTATGTCTGAACGAGCACTTTTGTTGGTAAAACAATTGTCGGTCAGGAGTGTGAAAAACTACACTCCTGACTGACGTAAGTTTCACCAACAAAAGTGCCAGTTTGGACAGTGCTATGTAGGTGGGAGACATAGCTGCCGCTGCTCATTGGAGGTGGTGTATGGGCTCTCTCTCCTGCTGCTGGCATAGTGCAGCTACATGGGAGACATGCTGCTGTAAGGTCTGTAGTGTAGACCTAGCCTTGGTGTTAAGTATTATTAAAGGGCAGTCACTGTTACTCAGCAAGTGGAGTTTCCCATTGATTCTCTCACTCCATGTCTGGAATTAGCAGAACCAGATGGAATTTGACTTTCCTGAATTTGCAATGAGGCATAAATAACAATTTAGTCAGCTCTGAGAAGTTTGACAGGTGCTACAACAAAAATACATACACATTCTTGAAAGTCAGGACGATGAAATGTAGCTATGGCTTGAATTGCAGAAGAATCACAGCTTTTATGTGATATATTGATCACATCTCTCCTCATTATGCACATTCAGCTAGTACAGAAGAATTAGGTAACAACTGTGGGGCTTTGTTTTCTGTTGAAAAGGTCAGGTGATCTTACAAATCAACTTAGTTCACTAGATCCCCATAACTCAAGATTTTTCTTTTAAAATGTTGTTAAATACATCTCTATACTTTTCATTCATGCCACTCATAGGTTACGCCCCCTCCATATGTTCTTTACTATTTGAGGTCACACTTGGGGAATTATGAGATTTTTCTTTTATGTGGATTACAGTGTATAACTCTGTAATCCATGTTTTATAATCTTTTAAATAACCATGCATTTTAGGATGCTGCTTTGTAGAAAACTGTTTAGTAGCCTGGAAATGTAGGGCATTTCATAGGACTGCTGACAGTTGTACAATGTATTATTGCTGTCCTTTCTTCCCCAAAAAAAGAGTTGAGTGGGAAGAAAAGAACAAAGCAGGAACAACTTGTATCTGTGTTTTAGGATTTGGCTACACTTGTGAGTTACAGTGCCGGGTACGCTAGCTCATTCCCCGTCCACATTGGCAAGGCATGTAGAGCGCTCAGACTTAACGGCTAGAGTCCTCCTGGTACTCCACCTCAGTGTGAACGAGGTGTTGCATTACTGAGCTCTGATCAGCCTCCCAAAATGTCCCATAATCCCTTTGTCAAGTGGCCACTCTTGTCATTGTTTTGGATATGCCCTTTGAAAGCTCCGTTTGACAGCCGGTTGCTTATCTGCTTCGAGACAAAGCAACCATTACTGTGGAATGCTGTGTGTGAGAGAGAGAGAGGCGAGGGGAGGCGGAGGGCAAGATCTGCTGCTGCCTGAACTTACAAGACAGCATGCTGACATGCTCTCAGCCCCCCAAAACCCACTCTCTCTCCTCCCACATACACACAACACACTCCCTGTCACTCCCGATTTGAAAAGCATGTTGCAGTCATTTGGATGCTGGGATAGCTACCTCAATGCACTGCTCTCTGGCTGTTGCAAGAGCTGGTAATGTGGCCGTGCCAGTGCTCTTGAAACTGTCAGTGTGGACAGACTGCAGTGCTTTCCCTACTGCGCTCTACGAAGGCTGGTTTACCTCAAAGCGCTCTACATCTGCAAGTGTAGGCATGCCCTTAGAATGTGACAGTAAGGGGACACAGCATATCTAGAACTTGATGAACTGAAAATCAGCTATGGAATATTCCATATAGACCTACTTTAATCAGGTAGATGCTATGGAAGGAAGGCTGATGAAAATATGTTTGTATCATTCCTGTCATCTTTTTTATTTTATCAGGGTTCTAGATGTGCTGTTCCGCCTTCCTGTAATGTTCTATATCATGAGCAGGACACGAAAAATGTACAAAACATTGATTGGCTGAGTCCTGTTGAAGTGCTTGGCCTTTTTGCCATTCCCAACTGCTGCAGGGGGAGAGTGTGGTCAGATTTCTACAAGGGTGTTGTCCCTGAATCCCTCTTGGGTCCTCCTCTTTAGTCTCTGACTAGTAGGTAGCTCCACCCATTCTAGATGCAGGAAGGGAGAAGAAACTCCCTTCCCCCCCTTCCAACTCTGTCTGTAACTCTAGCGAATGTGTCTGGTCGTGGTAAGGGAGGCAAGGGTCTCGGAAAAGGAGGCGCTAAGTGCCATAGGAGGGTGTTGAGGGATAATATCCAGGGTATTACGAAACCCGTTATTTGCCATTTGGCTTGTCAAGGGGGAGTGAAGCCTATTTCAGGTCTCATTTACGAGGAGACTCGTGGGGTGCTGAAGGTGTTTCTGGAGAACGTGATTCAAGATGCCGTTACTTACACCGAGCATGTGAAGCGGAAGACTGTGACTGCTATGGATGTTGTTTATGCTTTGAAGTGCCAGGGTCATACTCTGTACAGATTTGGAGGCTAACCTGTAGCAGTAATTCTCTTCAAAAACATCTATAACCCTCTTCCAGTAGCTACTCTAAGGGGTAGGGTTATGCCTCCAGTACCCCCTGTGTTTAGAGGGGGCCAGTGCTTCCACAGAGCCTCCTATGTGGTGCTGTAGGGGTAGAGTTGGAGGGCATCATGGGGACAGGTCTTCATTATTCTACCTCTTCCCCAGCCTCTATTTGGTTTTTATCCTCTGTCCCCAGGAATAAATCCAGTGCCTGTTTCTGCTGCTGCTCACAGCTTTCGCAGTCTGCAGTGGCAACACTATGGAATTGGTATCATTCTTGACAGTGTCACTGCCGCCCCATAGGGTTCTGAATCACAACAGTGAAACTGCCCAGTTCTTCTTCATCTCACTCAGGCCTTGGCTACACTTGCAAGTTGCAGCGCTGGTGAGGGGGTTACAGCGCTGCAACTTACTCGGTGTCCACACTTACAAAGCTCAGCCAGCGCTGCAACTCCCTGTCTGCAGCGGCTGGCTTGTACTCCTGTCTGACATGGCTGTAGCGAATCGAAGCGCGGTTGATAGCAGCGCTGGTCATCAGGTTGACACTCACAGCTGTAAAATTGGCCTCAGGTTAAGGAGGTACCTCAGCATCACTTTCAGCTTTGGTCACGTTTCGCACGTCCACTGCCCTGGGCTCAGTGACACCGCCTCTTAAATGCCCGACGAATTTGTAAAATCCCTTCTGTTTGTCAGTGAGTGCTGGAGTGCAATCACATCAATCATCCGACGACATAGCCTCCACGCGCCAGAACGAGCCGCAGCAAGGAGCACTGGCCGAAAGGGGCCCATTGCCAAAACCATCAGTGTTGGGTGAGGAGCTGTCAGGCCACAGCCTGCGCTCCCACAGCCGCGTAGAAATATGATACCGAACGCCGCCGAGATATCAAAAGAATGCAATAAGGGGGCGGCTATGACGGCTGTCGGTGAGACCCAGTGGCAGGGGCTCTACAAGCATGGTAAAGGATGCTGACACGCGAGTGCTACCTCGCAGCAGTGCAGGGGAAAACCCCGACATTCACAGGTCTAACCTGATGCCACGACTGCCCGTTTTTTACAAGGAGCTGGATGCTGATCTTGGATGTAACCCACTGCCAATTCCTAGAGGATACACCGATAGACAGTATCCAGCGAGCCAGGAGAGAGCAGGGGAGGGTTAGAGGACCGAGAAGTGAGGCTACCTAGGTCGTTTGGCAGAGACTCCTCACACGCACGTCCTGGCAGCGACAGACCAAGTCTCAGATTTTTCGCACACAGGAAGAAGGCTAGCAGTCAGCGCTGGCTCCACGACATTGGTAAGTGAGGAAACCAGCCGAGGAGGCCTGGTCCGTAAGAAGCTTTTATAAAGGATGGAATGTTATTTGGGAGGAGGGGGCATAGTTGCGGGCGCCTGCCCTAGCCTGCCAAGCTGTGGATAGTCACATCTGCTATTTGGTGCATATGTCCCATTAGCGGTAACTCACTAACCTGCCTGTATCTTTCAAAAATTTTCAAAGCCAAGAGACGTCGTGAATTGCGCTCACGCTAAAGTTTATAGGGCAGCCACCCTGTGGTCTTGTCCCCAGAGCCAGGGAGAGACTGAAACCATGTCCATAAAACGCCCAGGAGTCCTGCTGTCCGCCCCCCATCCCACTACGGACTCAGGGAAAGAAATCCCAGGAGTCCTGACTCCCCAGCCCCCACTTGCTACCGTTAACCACCCCACTCCCCTTCTCCAGAGCCGGGGATGAGAAGACCAGGAGTCCTGACCCCAGCCCACATTTACACATGTCGCGCCGTGCCTGCTAATAACCCCATTATGACCCTCACCTCCCATGCCATGAGGCCCGAGAGAAACCGCTGGCGCGTCCGGAATACTCAGTAGGAGATGCCTGGCACGTAACAGCTAATTACTACATTTCCCGTCTCATGTGAAGGAGAAACCCACGATATTCCAGCCGTCAACTAGTGAGACCCTGCTTAGGGCCGTTCTGTAAACTCTGCGCCCCCCTGACCTCCGGGTCGCAGTTCACCCGCGCAGCGGGATTTTTCAGCTGGGCGCTGGTCCTCCTCAGATTGTTTAAAAGCAAGATCTGGGGATAAATTGGCCGGCCGGGGCGCGGGTCTCGCTGCACGGGGCATCTGCGAGGGACTGCGCCTGGTGAACCGCCGCGGGGCCGGCCCCAGCCCGAGTCCCGGGGATGGCCTTGGGATTTTTACTTAGGTGGCCTACCCAGGTGCCACTGATCTTCAGTGCGATCGGACGGCCCCCCGGTACTAGGCGCGCGCCGTGGATGAGGCAGAGACCGGTGGGAGCAGCCCGGCGTGGGGCAAGGACCGCGAATTAAACCCACAATTCAGTAGAATTCTCAAGGTTGTGGTTGTTGGGGGTCGGGGGACGACCCTGCCTCTGGGGGGGTAGACCCCTGGAGGGGGAATTTCTGCCCCCACGGGGATTGGTAGTATGTCCCGTTACTGCTACGCCACAGCCTGCGTCTGCATCTCTCAGAGATTTTCCTCCTGGGGAACGAAAGTAAAAAGTCAGGTGGTTTCTATTTTCCCCTTCTGCCCCGACAGCACCGGCCTCTGACTACCCCGCCGAGATTGCCACAGGGAGTCGGGGAAGGGGTGGTAGCCAGAAGCGGAGGAATTAAATGCCACTGAGGAAGGTGGGGCACGGAGTGAGCCAGGACTACCTGGTTCTTTCCTGGGTCCTGGGAATGGGAGTGGAGTCTAAGTGGTTAGAGCAGGGGGAGCTGGGAGCCAGGACACATATGGCTCTGGGTTCTATCCTGGCCTGGGAGAGAAAGTGGGATCTGGGATCTTGTGTTTTGGGAGCTGGGAGCCAGCTTAACTCGGCTTCTTTCCCTGGATTGGGAAGGAATTGATGGTCTAAGTGGTTAGAGGGGAGGTGGGTCACTGGATAGCAGTGGGTTCTTCGTCGCCTCCAGTTCTGGAGGTGGAGTGGTGGAGTCTCATTGGGGTGGGGTGCTGGCAGCGAGGGCAGCCTCTTTCCTGGTTTCTCTCTCCAGCTCTGGGGAGGGGAGTAGGGCTAAGTGGGTTTAGTTGCGCTTCTAGCAGGCGGTGGCTGAGGAGCCAGAGAATCCTGAGATTACTCCTTCCCAGACCGTTTGGAGGGGAGTGGAGTCTAGTGGGTTAGATAAGTATGTGGGGCCTGGGAGCCAGAGACAGACTCCTGGGTTCTGTCTCGCCCCAGCTCTTCGATGGAGGGGAGTGGGGGTCTAGTGCCGGTTACAGGGAGGCGGGCTACAGGTCTGACGGACGGGCTGGTTAGGCTAAGTAACGCTCAGTGTAGACAATAAAACTCTTTTATGCATGAATTCCGCTTCTCCACCATATGGTCAGGACAACAGATGTCCAAATTAGATGCATGTCATTCAGTGCTTCCACGAATAGGGGCGGCTTGGCTAGGCTTCTATAGGCTGCGTTCATCCCGCCTACGCATCGGGCTAGTTCGAACCTGGGGACATTGATCGGCTGAGCCTTGGACGGGAAGCGAACAAGGGGTCCGGCTCTAAAGAGGCCCGGCGAGAGTACATAGCGGTGTGCTCCGTGTCCAGCGATCGGGGGGGAAGCAGAAAGGAGCAGCTTAGCTTGCAGCAAGAGGCTGGAAGAGATTAGGAAAAACCTATTTCTATGATGTCTCAGTGGTAGCTCCACACTCGGGAGAGTGTACTACTTGTGACCAGGCTTCCAAGGGTATGGTTGCGGGTCCGCGTTTTGTTGTTTTTGAGAATTGGTAGACGATGAACATTCGGAGTCACCAGTATACAGCGGCCATCCGAAGACATGATTCCTACGGCTCTCCATTTTTTTTTTAGTCCCTTGGTGCTGGCCGTCAGTGCCTGAGGCAGGAAAAGATACTTGGATGCCCTCCATGCAGTCCCTTCCCAGCCCCACATTTCTCGGATTCTCCTTTGAGGAAATGAATACAACTGGTCCTGCATGTCGGACAGCTTCATCTCCCATGTCGCTAACTGCAAATGTTTTCAACTCACTCACGCCGATTAAGGGGCTTGTTGTAACGTTAAAAAAGTCGCAGCACGGGTTTATGAGAGGCGTCTTCATAATTCAAACCGGCGCCCGATCCTCCCCGGTTACCATCTGTGTTTGATCACTAGTTACCGTCGGGAACACTTGCGAAGGCGAACATAGAGAGGCTGAGCTGCCGAGCAACCAGGAAGCAGATCAGACTCGGTCGGCGAAAGCAACGCTACATCGGAGAAGCCGCTGAGGGAAGGATAAAGAGGATTAGGGCGCCTCGACAAACACAACGGATGAGGCCAGTGACGAGACGTGGCCAGATAGAAGCATGATGCTCATAGTGGGATGGATGAGATTCACCTCCTTCCGATCCCATGAAGGGAGGGCACTGTGAAGAGCTGTAGAAGGGGGCTTTAAGCTGGAAACCCAGTCCCCACACGGAGACTGCCCCTCCTCCAGCAGTCCAAGCCCAGCTGTCCTGTGGATTTGGATGCCCAGCCGCACTAGCCCCTAGAGGCATATTTCAGAAAACTCAACAGCTTACCTCCTTCATTGCGAGCGATGAAGGCTCAAGGCATCGAGATCTGCAACTCAGGCACTGGGTTGCAGTTTGCCCGGTATAGCATCTCAACCGTCGCCTCCTATCACATATGCGCCTCTGCCTATATGTCGGAGCTCTCTCTCTCTATAGTACCACCAAAGCCAAGAAAAAAAGACGTGAACAATGGAATGGGGAGGAGGCCGGGACTGGTAAGTTCATGACAGTTATTCAGACGGAACTGGGCCTGCTGGGCGAGATATTCCTATGATAGGGACACTATTAGGTAGAGAAAGGTCGGCAAGGTCCGGCGGTGACAGTGCCTGCAAGAGTCAGGAATATGGGGCTGATAGACCACGATGGGGCTGGCAACAATGCTGAGGATCGTGGTGGATACAAGGGACCTTTTTTGGGGGGGGTTGGGGGGTGAAGGGGTTGAT
>NC_133773.1:18192443-18268347 GCF_003597395.2 Chelonoidis abingdonii | reverse complement strand
TCCCACAGCGCCAAAATGGGACGAGGTGCTCTGTGGGATAGCTGCCCACAATGCACCACTCACAACAGCGCTGCAAATGCTGCAAATGTGGACACACTGCAGCGCTGGTTGCTGTCAGTGTGGACACACTGCAGCGCTGGCCCTATACAGCTGTATGACCACAGCTGTAACTACCAGCGCTGCAAAAATGTAAGTGTAGCCATACCCTCAGTTACTGCCTTGCAAAGCACAAACCTGTAATAGATGCCTGGGAGCTGGCTGTCTACAGGCTCACATCTCATACGATTACATTCACTTCATGTATGGAAGGGCTAAAATCTTCAGTTTTTAATTAAACTTTACATAAAGGGAGAAATTGATGCCTTAGCCATTCTTGCCAGGCACTTGCTACTGATGAGTAGATTTTGGGAAGTATTTTTCAGTTTGCATATGCAGCTCATTGTAATATTCAAGATCTCGGGTTTTAAGCCGTGCCTCGAGGAGACCGTAGTCCGTAGCTTGGACGGTGTAATCATTGGCCAGGCGCTGCTTTAGTTTGACTATTACTTTTGTCTTGGGCCTAATTGTTTACTATTAATATAGTTTCAAGAATTTTTAAAAAATGGAGATGGAATTTTTGATCCTTAAGACAGTGCAAGAACAGAGTAATAGTATAGTATCTCGTGTTCATGTTATTGGTGCTTCCCAGTACTTTGTGTAAATGCAATTTTTATATGGTTTGTGTTGAGACATTGTTTTGTTAGTGAAGCGTAATGTAATCCTAATTATTATTTTGGAATCTAAAACTTTGATACTTTGATCTTGTAGCAGTGATTAACATCTTAATAACTTTGGTAATGTGTGACATCTGAATGGGTTCTTTTCTGTTCTTCTTGCATTATATGTTCAACAGAACCGGTCATAAAATCCAGCTGCCTTGCAGTTCTGTTTGTAATTTGTGTTTGTTACATATTTATTCCACTGGTCTATTTCCTCTTAATCCCCTCTTAGGGGAAAAAGGATTTGTGTTTTTACTTGTTCCTTTATGGTTTGTAAAAGGAGGATCTGAACACTCTTACTCATTATTCATCTTTTTAAGTTTTTTTTTTTTTTGGCTTGAAAACAAGGCTTGTTCTTACCTTGCTCTATATTCTCCTTGTTTGCCTTAAAAATATCAGGAATGCCAAGTAAATTGTCTTCCCTGTTTTTGATGACAAATTCCTTCAGTGACTCAAGTGAAGTCAGAGCTTCGGCAGCCCTTAATTGAAGGGATTGCTATGTTGTATACTTAACAAAAAGAGATTTTTCTTTCTATTGCTTGTTAGAAAGGTATTAAGAGAAATAGAGTTTTAAACAATCTACTTCCTTGGTATCTCTAATGTCATAACTTAGTATTTCTCAATTCCCCTATTAACTCTTCCCAGGTATACAAGATCTGAATTTCTAATATAAAACAGCTTAAACATATGAAAATCATTTCCATTAGGTTCTCTGTTATACATAACAAGAAAACAAAAAATAATATTCCAATTTTTTTTCCTTTGTAGGTCAAAGTTAGGAATTTTTTTTTAGGCTCCTTACTTTTTTGTACCCTTTCTAGATGTACCACTATAACCTTCATGGACGTTGACTAGAATTTGAATTGTATTCTGAGAAATCCCATTTTTGTTTTCTGTTTTTTTTGTTAGTTTTGTATTTTTTGTTGGTATATTGTTCAAAACAAAAGCAGGATATAAGTTTATAAATGCTATTATTGTTTCCTGCATGGATCTTATTGTTTTTACATTTGGGTATGGGTTTACTATTTTGGTAAAGAAAATAACCTGTCTGTGCTTCTGCAGTAGATTTTTTTCAGCAACAATCGGTTCAATAGTTAAGTACCACACACTGCCCAAATTAGTAACTTTAAAAAATAGTCCTGCAGACCATAACTCGCGGAGGAGACTTTATTTTTTTTCCTCTTACCCTCTCCCTCCCACCTTCCCTCACCAACATTGATTTTGGAGCTACAGCCTCTCTTCACTTCTCGGAAATTCATTAACTGCAGTACAGTTTTGTTATCTCAGCTAATTATTTACAAAGAACCATGTTTTATGCTTCTAACCATATTAAAATTCTACGTACTTCTTTTGTTTGCTCTAAATTATTGTGCACAATTTTGCAAAAAAAAAAAAAATCAAACAATCCCCCAAACCTGACCACAGCTTATAATTGGTAGGGCTTTTAAGACAGCTGAAATTTTAGTGTTTTTAATTTTTCTTCTGTTTTTTCATTTACAAAAAAGGATTACATGCTACCATTATCTGTCTGTAAGGAGAGTTCTACATACTGCTCTGTTTCTTTCATTGATAGTGGACACAAATATTTTCCAGAGATGTATTTTCCAGAGATGTATTTAGAGACTATTAGGCTTTCAGGGAACAACTATATCTATGAGGTTCTCCACTATCAGTCCAAAAAGCAAAACATTACAGAGGAAATCTTGGATAGTCCTCCTCAGTAGAGACCATCTTAAGTCCATTGAAGTTAACAGGAAGTCTCCCATTAATTTCATTGAGTTGTGGAAGACTTGGATTTACGGGGCACAAACAACATAGGGTGACCAGATGTCCTATGTTATAGGGACAGTTCTGATTTTTGGGTCTTTTTCTTACATGAGCTCCTATCACCTCCCACCCCCTATCCCGATTTTTCACATTTGCTGTCTGGTCCCCCTACAAACAACATGCAGAGATCTCTGCACATTTGATGTTGTTGTTGCACTTCTGAGCAGTTCATTCTCTATTTCTGTCTCTTGGGAGTTGAAAGATTTTAACAATCTTTTCTTCTCATCCTGCAAGAGATTATTTTTCTAATTAACCTTGTATTGTATTGTCCCATTGCTTATGGCTAGTGTAAAACCTAGGAGAATCATATTGCTCTGAACATGAGTAGCAGATGTGGCCCAATGCATCTGGGTTGGTTTTTTACTCTTGAGGAGTTGTGGTAGTGTTATATCCTAGTTATATGCTAGTGTGGAAAGATCTTGCTGAGATTTTCTTGGTTTTGGGCTTGGATTCTGAAACCCTTACTTCTGTAAGGGCTTTCTTGGTACTTTGCTCAATATGGTGACATTATTCTCTGAGCCCACACAGTTCTAAATAGTGCTTCTATAGGATTTGCACACTGCGTTGAAGTAGGGTTTTTTTCAGCATTAAGGATCTACCAGCTGTTGTATCTGGCAAAGCTGTTTCATTTTATTTGGCACAAGGTAATGGCTCTGCTGGTCACAAGAGAATGTCACTCATTTTGGGGATTATGTTGAAAGTTTGATGTATACTCTATGTAGCTACTTTTAGATTTATAAAAACTAGCTGCATGCCTGAAATTAACCAACTGCCTTTGGATTGATGTGAGGAAAATTATTTACCGATGAAAATTGCATTCAGTAAATTAGTTTGAAATTACTTTGGCAGGGTCACAGGAAATGGGGAAGGATCATAGATGTAATTAACTTTTGGTATTTTAAAAATTCTGATTTTTTTTAACATTTAACTTGTGCTACACAGCTTATTCTATTAATTCTATAATTTTCATCAAAAGAATCCCATCTACCTTTATTGGTTTGCATCTTTGCCAGTGAAAATGTTAATATATACCAAATTATTGTAATGTTATAACAGTTTGTTAGAAATTCATCATATATAAAGTAGTGAATAAGAATCAGGATTTAAATTTACTGAGAGGTTCTTATAGCCACATGTAATAAAGGTAATAATTGGAGATAGCCCAATCTCCTAGAACTGGAAGGGACCTTGAAAGGTCATTGAGTCCAGCCCCCTGCCTTCATTAGCAGGACCAATTTTTGCCCCAGATCCCTAAGTAAGTGGCCCCCTCAAGGATTGAACTCACAACCCTGCATTTAGCAGGCCAATGCTCAAACCACTGAGCTATCCCTACAAGAAGTCAGGCTAGCTCCTTGTTTTTGCATATCATAGAATATGAGGATTGGAAGGGACCTCAGGATGTCATCTAGTCCAGCCCCCTGCTCAAAGCAGGACCAATCCCCAACTAAATCACCCCAGCCAGGGCTTTGTCAAGGCTGACCTTAAAAACCTCTAAGGAAGGAGATTCCACCACCTCCCTAGGTAACCCATTCCAGTGCTTCACCACCCTCCTAGTGAAAAAGTTTTTTCTAATATCCAACCTAAACCTCCCCCACTGCAACTTGAGGCCATTACTCCCTGTTCTGTCATCTGCCACCACTGAGAACAATCTAGATCCATCCTCTTTAGAACCTCCTTTCAGGTAGTTGAAAGCAGCTATCAAATCCCCTCTCATTCTTCTCTTTTGTAGATTAAATAATCCCAGTTCCCTCAGCCTCTCATCATAAGTCAGTCATGTGCTTCAGCCCCATAACCATTTTTGTTGCTCTCCGCTAGACTCTTTCCAACTTTTCCACATCCACAAGGCTCACTGCATTTATCCTTTTTCTCCTATTCCTCTCTCTTTCTTTCTCCTAAAAAGTCATTGCAGCCAAAGATGGCAACTTTGGGTACCTTCAAATATGGAAGTATATTTTATTGTATTGGGGTAGCACCGAGGAGCCCTAGTCCTGGACCAGGCCCCCATTGTGTTAGGTGCTGTATAAACACAGAACAGAAAGTTAGGCCCTGCCCCAAGGAGTTTACAATCAAAGTATAAGACAAGAGACTGCAGGTGGATACAGACAGATGGGAGAGCACAAGGAAATGATGAGACCATGTTGGTCAGCATGATAGGTAGTGGTCTTGGCACACCAGTGCAGAATCATTGCCAGCTGATTTTGTATTTTCCTATTCTGTGGCAAATCTTGTCTGATAATTTGGGTTATCTTCTAAGCAGCAGTGTGGCGTTACTATCTAATATGTCTTTGCAAGAACTATTGTTTTCTGTACCCATGGTTACAAGGCATGGCATCGCTACAGACTGTGCTGCCATCATCCCAGAAGTAAAGTTTTCCAAAGGAGGTATTTCTGGCAGTGACATCCGAGAAATAAATAGTTTTACGTGCTTGCCAATAAGTGAGTTGTGTATTTGTGGGTATGCCTGTGGGTCGTATGAGTAAGTTATCTCACACTAGTAGCTGAAGCTTGGTATAATGTGAGAAATAAAGGTACCATATTTTGTTAGTGATGTTAATGTCAGTGCATTATTTTATCATGTTCTGAGATCCATTTAAAAGAAAATCCCCTTAAAATAAAATGGGTTTAGTGGCTGCAGTTGAGGGGTTACTTAAGTGCCACTAAGTATAGGCATATTTGTGTTGTGATGCTCTGTGGACCGAGCGTCTCTTAGACGAGTGAGAGTTTTGCCTACATGAGGCATAATGCATAACATTTCATGTATTAAAAATAAAGCCTGTTTAGAAAAGGAACAGTGCAGCCAGATAACTATATGGTAGCTACTAAATTAACCATGTTGCAAAAGGGTTTGTCATTTTAAATGGCTTTTAGTCCTAGAGACTTGTTCACTTTAACCATTTAAACAACCAGTCACTTTTTAGCTTGGCTTTTTTTAACATTGAAATATTTGTCATCACATACATTACTTCCTTGCTTTAAAAGAGTAGAAAAAATATTTGAAGGAACAAATTTTGAACTTGCAACCTTTGAAATGTGAAACTAGCATCTTATCCACTAGATTCTATGATCTTTTGTTACTAGCCTAGGGAACTGGTAGATCTTAAATTAGCTATAGAAAAGTTTCCGATCCCTGATGGCAACAAAAACATTGATTTTTTGTTTTAAAGGGCCCTAGAATTCCTACAAAGCCTACTTTTGTTCATAACAAGCTGTGTTTGTGATGCCATACAAAAAAATCCTACACTGTTGCTAAAAATAATAAATAAGGGAGTTTGGTTTAAAAACTGGTATGTTAAAAAATTAGCTTTTTCCCAAAACAGGCAAAGAATAAAGTTCTAATGCTAAACATTGTTATGAAAAGATCCCAAATTTCCCATCAAGTTTATTATAGAAAACAAACTTGGCTAAAGTCATTAATACCAAGCTCTAGTCTACACTACAAAATTACTGCGCTATAACTACATCGCTCAAGGTTGTGGATTGTTCACACTCCTGAGTGATGTAGTTATACTGACCTAAGCGCTGGTGTAGACAGTGCTATGTTGGTTGGAGAGCTTCTCCCGCCAACACAGCGACCACCTCTCACAGAGGTGGAATTATTAAGCTGACAGGAGAGAACTCTCCTGTCGGTTTAGCATGTCTTCACCAGAAGCACTACAGTGGCACACCTGCACCTGTGGCGCTGTAAATCTGTGGTGTAGACCTGCCCCAAGATTCTCAGTTCTTAAAGTGTATTTGGTGCAAAACTCTTTGTTAATGACCTATAAGTTCCGAGCTGCACCATAAAAATGTTTTGTTGATCGTCTTTTTCTTGTATAGTTTTCTTACAACATTTTAATGAACAAAAATAAACAGAAACTAGTGGGAACCCCTGACTCTGTTAATTGCTTTCATCACCAGCCTGTCAGCATATATACGAGATAACATTCTGCAATTTTTCCCTAGCTTCTGTACTTCATGAGTGAATAATCTACAGTTATTCTATGGTCAGTTTGGCTATTATCGTAAAATGGTGCAAATTCAGGTGCACAATGACACTGTCATCAATAAATGCAACCTCAGCATTTAATCCATGCATTTTAAAGCATCCACAATAATCATTAATTATGAATGGGAGTGCTGTAAAAATGGCACCACTGTACTTGGCTCTGCAATGTGCAAACCCAGGTTTGTGAGGGCAAGGTGTTATGGTTGTTACACCCTGAGGTTCAGCGTGAATGTTGTAAACGATAAGAGGGTACATAGTGTGCCCATCCACTACAAGGTGAAAGAAGTAAGCTGATGGAAAGAGGCAAATGCTGATCATTGTTGTCTGACAATATGTTACTTTTTTTATGGAAAGTCCAATATTCATGCTTCTGTATCATATTTACAGGAGATTCTGCCATTTTCATTTCCCCTCTCTTTAAGGTTTTTCAAGTTGAGACTCACATGTATAGAACCCACTGCTAATTCTGTTTTTCTAAGCTTGCTTTTCTTTCTAATCAATTCAGCACACCCTGCTGTGTACTGCAAATTAGTTCATTTATTCACTGGATGTTTTATATTACAGTCACAATTTGAGGCTCTTTCTTTTCTAATAAGTATAGAACAAGTGAGCTGTGCTTTTCCCCCCACCCCGTGGGACAACCGAAGTGTGAAATCACCCACGGCTTTGAAAAGCAGTACTATTGGTTTGGTTCTTAAATGGGTTGGTGATCAAGTTCAATAGGTAACTAAGTTTGTCACTAAAATAGCTCTGCTTTCCCGTGTGCTGTTGCTGAGATCACTGAAATTAATACTCGTAAACAAGTGAACTATTAGCACATTCACTACTTCAAACAACTCCACAGAATGACAGCTTGGTAATGAATTTTGGCATGTGTGAGCACTAAAACCATTCATGAACTCTTACATTTTAATTCCTGGCTTTCTCTGGCCTAAGGAGATGTGGGTGTATTGCAATGCTACTGGAGGAGGTCTGATCTAAATTGGGATTGAAAGGAAATTCAAGTAAAAGTATTAAAGAATCAAGGATAAATTTCACATGAAAATATATTCTGCTAAAATTCCTGCACCTCCAGTATTTGTGCACTTATGTTCCTCTATGGTAATACTATTCATGAAGCTTTGCAGAAATGTATGTTGTCATGGAGTTTAATTTATGACCTACTAATTGACCTTTCTTTTTTTTTTTTTAATATAGTTGCAGTGCCTGGTCATTGTCTTACTGCCAGAACATCTACGATGGAGGTGGTATCAGCAGAGGTGAACAGCTTACTCCCCGAGGAGATAATGGACACTGGTATAACTCTGATGGAAGATGATAGCATTGAGGCTGTTATTGTGGCGTCACCTATGGGAGAGGCTATTCCTATGGAAACAGAACTGGAAGAAATAGTGAACATAAGCTCAGCCAGTGACTCTGCAACTACAACCACAGCCACCACAGAGCCAGCTATTGTGCCCAGCAATCACTCAAGCCAAGTTACAGTGAATACCACAATTACAAAAACTGACACTAATGCAACAGTAAAATCTACCTTGCAAAGTGGCCTCCATAAACTTGGTGCTCAGACTCCTGTCACTATCTCAGCCAATCAGATTATTCTGAACAAGGCCACTGATCTTAAACTTGGCAACCAAACTATTAAACAAGAAGGGCAAAAGCTAATTGTGACAACTTTGGGAAAGGCTGGCCAGCCATTTGTCTTAGCACTACCCCACAACCAGCTACCCCAGACTCAGAAGGCCACAGTTCAGGCTCAGGCAGGAGACTCCAAGGTACCTGCCCAGCAGATCAAAGTAGTTACTATTGGAGGGAGGCCAGAGATGAAGCCTGTCGTTGGTGTCTCCTCTTTGACGCCGGGGAGTCAGCTGATAAATACTGCAGCCCAGTCTTCTGTATTACAGACCCAGCAGTTAAAAACAGTACAGGTAAAAGGGATTGTACTAATGAAACTTTTTTAAAAATAAACCTTTTTTGTCTTAAAACTAAAACTGTTCCCATACTGAAGGTTCATTTTTGTTGTTAGAAATGTGTTTGCATGTGTGTGTGGATGCAACCCTCACAGTTCACCGTGCGTATATATAGAATATTGCTTCTAGTGTATTCAGTCATATGTGAATGTATGTAAATTGTAAGTTCTTTACATCCAACAACCTTTTGGAAGATTAAGGTTTATCGCAGAGTATGTGTCTATGCCATCAGAATGTATTGCAGTGGAGAGAATTCTTCACTGAGTGTTTCAGTTAATCCCATATACCTTTAGGAAGATTTGAACTCTGCAGGGATATTAAGTTTATTTCTTCTAAATCCTTCTTTCTTTCTTTCTGATTGCTGTTTACATTTCTAAAGCACACCAGGCTGAATCTGGAAAAAAGATCTTCCAACAAACTTTAGCTGGGGATGGGAAAATAAAACTCAGTCTTTATAAAAAACAGAATAATATTTGCTGTGCATGTAAAATGATGGAGCCATAAGCAAACAAATTAGAGCACTAAACTCCCAAATGGATATTTCACAGCAAGCAAACACAAACTATATCATGCAGAACATTTGAGACTATTTATTTTAAAGCACCATACAATCTCAGTGTTATTTTCCAGTGCAGTCTTTCCTCATATTGCTCAGTGCTCAAAGCTGAAGATCAAATCCCTGACTAATGTTTATTTTTAGTATTTGACTGTTCCCTACCAATTTCTTTTTTACTTCCATTGTTAATGTTAAGGTTGGCAGAATATCTTTAAAAGAGGCTGTGGCTCCTGACTCAGCAACTCAGCACAGGAACATTTAAGAATGGATCAGTCCCTGCCATTTGGCTTGAGTTGTAGAGCTGATGCTGACAGTTAAAAGAAAGCTAATGTTAAAAATGCATAAGCTGTGTTGCTCTCTCGGGTTGTAGCATTTATGATTTTCCTCTTGCCCGTGGTATCTCAGACTTGAAAGGCTGCAATTCTTCCTGACTGTCCTCCGCTATTTTCTTGCCTTTAGGAATCCTGAAGGTTTTCCTAATTAATTGGTTCATGTCCAATTGCAAGGCCTTAAGAATCACTGCTCTACAAGACCAACTTGCTCTTCCCTTTTGGTTCCTTTTGTAAAGTAGATGTAACTGTTTGCATTTGACTTTTCAAAAGCTTCTATTAATGTTCGTGATTAAACCCACCGCCCACCCCCCATAAAGCCATACCATCTGCATGCATGTTTAATATGTAAGAGATCCATAAGGGTAAATTGGGGCTTAGTGTGGGGACTGTGGTCTACTGCATTAGTTTCTCAGTGAAACAGGCTGATCATGTGACACCGGGTCTTTTTTTCAGCTGCTTCTGCAGAGGAGTTTATGTAGTAGTGTCAAAGTGGGCCAATGGTAGGGGAATCATTCTGGAGAAGAAGAGGACCAAGTGGCAAACAAGCAAGTGCAGAGAAGCAAGGAGTATAGAGGAGTGGAATGGATGGGATTGTGGAGAAAAAAATGCAGACGAAGAGTCAAGTGTGACTAACTGTTTTAAAAACAACAAAGCACTTACTACAACAAAGACAGAAATATATAAACACTTCCCTCATTCTGCTTTTTCCTTGTAAGAAATATTATAACACAGGGATATTATGTCATTGCAAATGGGAGAGAAATCCACGATCCACAAGATCATGCATGTGAGGGAAAGTGTTCTGTGAGAGAAAGATAATCTCACTATTAAGATCTTGTCCACACTTACAAAGTTTGAGAATCCTGATCTAGGAGATTAATTGTGACAGAGGGAGTCAGGAGATCCGGATTCTCTTTCTGGCTCTGATTAACTTTTCAGTTCCCCTGTGTGTGAAATGGTGATGCTATTCCCCTACCTCAAGGATTTTGTGAGGCTGACTTAATTGATTGGTAAAACCGTTTGAGATCTGCCAATGGAAGGCTGTGTAAAGTGCTAATAATTTATCTTATTTATTCATTTAAAATACTGTTTGACTTTGAAAAGTGAATTGATTAAAATCAGCCTGGGATCTGAGAATCTAGCTGTGTTCTTAACATAGATCATCACTGGTATTAAAAGTTGTTCAGGTCATGTTAGACCTTCAGTTGCACCAGTACAGCCCCATTGTCTTCCAGTTTGGACCTTACGTAACTGATATAATCCCATTACTTTGAAAAAGGCAAAACTAATTGGAATTTAGTAAAACATTCTATAGAATCGGGTCCTTCTCTTAGTGCTGTGTTGAATCTGCAATGCTACTGAGAGTAAAATGCATTATAAACCTGGACCTTTTCTATGCTAGGAAAGGTTTGCTATACCAGCAAAAATTCCTAGTGTAGAAGCAACTACTTCTGGCAAAAGAGAGCTTTTGACGATATAACTTATACCAGTTCTCCAACTGAAATAAACAATACGAGCAAAAGGACTCTTATGATGTGATAAATGCATCTATTCCAGGGCTTTTGCCAGCATAAAAATATAATAAAAAAATCACACCTCGACCCCCATTACTATACCAGCAAAAGTTTTGAGTGTAGATCTGGCTTTGCTCATGCCCAGCCCCATCTCCACTCCAATTGCTAAGTTAGTCTAAATGAATTTGTCTTGCTGTGATAACTGGCAGAGCCAATAGCTTGCAATAGAGATTTCAGTCTCCTGTGCCAGGGCTATTTTGGCAAAGCAAATCTTTTAAGCCACCTCAATGGTATCTTCTGTTCAAATTAAAAACCACCCTTGTCTCCTGCTGCAAACCTTGCTCCCTGAACCTGTTTCTTCAAGTTCAGTCATCTTTCCTGAAAAATGGCTGTGGTATTTCTCTTCACCTTTGCTCTATCACATCTCCAGATTTGATATGACAGAATACTGTGTATAGGTTAGCTGTATTTGCATGTATAGGTCAGAATCATCTAGCATATTCTTGTATAAGCATGTTCTAATCTAACAGATAAGGGCAAAATCTGCCTTTAGATACATGCGTGCTGTTCCCACTGAGCTGTGAGTGCACATCCCAGGGCAGAATTTGACCCTTACTGTAAATAAAGACACTTGCAAAGCAGCCTGTTTATATTCTCTCAGGAGCAGAGAGCTGTATGCATTTCTCTTGTGATGTTGCCACATCCCATTTCCTTAGGGGAGAGTTGCTTGCAGGGAAGATTCTTCACACTCCAATTCAAAGAAACTAGTAGGACTGGTCAGAAACTTCACTGGAAAATACTAGTTCAGGGGTCGGCAACCTTTCAGAAGTGGTGTGCCGAGTCTTCATTTATTCTCTCTGATTTAAGGTTTCGCATGCCAGTAATATATTTTAACGTTTTTAGAAGGTCTCTTTCTATAAGTCTGTAATATATAACTAAACCAGGGATAGGCAACCTATGGCACGCGTGCCGAAGGCGACACACAAGCTGATTTTCAGTGGCACTCACACTGCCTGGGTCCTGGCCACCGGTCCTGGAGTCTCTGCATTTTAATTTAATTTTAAATGAAGCATCCTAAACATTTGAAAAACCTTATTTACTTTACATGCAACAAGAGTTTAGTTATATATTACAGACTTATACAAAGAGACTTTCTAAAAACGTTAACATGTATTACTGGCACGCGAAACCTTAAATTAGAGTGACTAAATGAAGACTCGGTACACCACTTCTGAAAGGTTGCCGACCCCTGAACTAACCTTTTGTTGTATGTAAAGTAAATAAGGTTTTTAAAATGTTTAAGAAGCTTCATTTAAAAATAAATTAAAATGCAGAGCCTCCCAGACTGGTGGCCAGGACCCGGGCAGTGAGTGTGCCACTGAAAATCAGCTTGTGTGTCGCTTTTGGCCAAAGGTTGCCTATTCCTGTACTAGTTCATCAAACTTGAAATTTCTTGCGAAAGCAAGTTGGGTTTGATGAACTTCAGCTGAATCAGAGGCAGGGTACTGTCAGAAACCTGCCTGGTTCCCTGCCTGCTGTGGAGCTGGAGGCCCTGGAAGCCTTGGCTCTGACCAGGGTTCAATTCCCAGCTCCGCCTCAGGGAATATGGAAGTCCTCGGATGAGCTTCCAGGGTCTGCAGCTCCAGGGCAACCCCCCATGCTGGCTGCTCCAGACTGGGGACCACAGGACTTCCAGACTGCTGGGCCGGCTGGGTATTTGGGATGCCCTGGAAGCTCTTTGGTTCCTGGTCTGGGGCAGTCCACATGGCAGGGCTGCTCTACAGCTGCAGAACCTGGGAGCCCTGGGTAGTTGCTGAGTAAAATGGACATTCTTGTCAGACACAAGTAAATAGAATTAGTTGCACTCTGTTTCTGCTGCAATTATCCCCTCCTGCTCCCCACTCTGTGACTGATCTCCCCACTGCCCAGGCTTGCAACCCCTTGCTTCGCAAAGAAAAACAACCACCACCAAAACTCTGGTTCGAGTGTTCCTAAAATATTTCATATGAGCAGCAGCCTGATATATGGCAGTGCTTTAAAACGAGATGAATCACTATTCATTAGTAATACCTAATGTCATCTCAGACAAAGGTGTTCCTGCTAGACGTGGATTGTATGCTGGACTAGCTTGACTTTTTGACATCACTTGTCACTTCAGAGAGTAAAAGTGACTGAATTATTGTAATAGTCCAGAGCAGGTGCGACTGATTTCTGACAGGGCAGAGACAATTTCAGGGGGTGTATTAGTAGACAGATATTTACTGTTACAGGTATGTGTGCATTTATGATACTTTTTTAAATTGTACAAGCAATTTTACTGAAAAATATCTCTTTAAAACAAATGTATTTTATGATTTTAAACATATCTATTGTAGTATCTATTATTAGAGCTAACTCTTAACTTTCATTAAATCTACATGCTACACAATCATACCCTGCAATGTAGATGAGATCTGCTCTTTCCAAACAATTAAATACAATGTACTAATAATATTTTTTTCTCTCAAACTTCTGTTGACTAATTTCTGTCTCCCTTATTTTCTAACAAACTTTCATTTGGGCTAATAGTAAATTTTACCTCATTTTAAGGCTCTAAAACGATATGAGCTGCATACTGTATTATAGTCTGTATTTTCTTTCCACATTTTTTAAAGATATTTCGATCTTTTGGTTCTGTACTTTCTGAAACTGAAGAGAAAATCAGTGCCAAGACATAGAGTAGTATGTACAGTATATGTGAGGAGAATAAATCTCCAGGCCACAGCTGGACTTGATCTACAAACTGAATAAGGTAGAGCTTTTCTCTCTGGAATAATTTTGCACTGCAGCGCAAAGGAGTGCATGGTTTCCGTTAAATGAGATCTGTTTTCTAGCTGTGTCTGGTTTTAAAACCATCTTCCCTTAGCTGCTGTTGGCTGAGTACCACTGAGGGAGGACAGAGGCACGGTTTGTTTTACTAGGGAGATTTCATTATCAAGACAGTAAGACTAAATTCCTTGAAAAGTACGGCAGCCAATGTGCTAGGATGATTCTCCAGACTGTTACAGGCCTAATGCCTCCCACAGCAATCACTAGATGTTAGCACTGACTCCCCCAGTGGTGCTGTCTGTATAACTCCTATCACAGAGTACACTGCTGTGATCTGAAATGACCCAACTGCTAGTTTTTGTTTGAAGGTCTCGGAGCTGATGGTGTGCTGATGCAGATCAATTTTAAAACGGTTTCTTAAAAACAAAACACTATGGGTGCTTTTAGTCAGTGATTACTATAACTAGGGTTTTCTATAGGAGATCACAGAAACTAGCCCACTTGGCAATAACTTCCTCTGAATGGCCTCTTTACTGTAGCCATATAAAATCATAATTTACATATCCAAATCCTTACAGTGTTTATAGATTTTATTCTCTGTAGGTTACTCTAGAGTGAAATGCAATTGTGGTTTTGATCCCAAGTTTTAGGGCCTGATTCTCTACTCTGCCGTCAGTTTTATGGTGTGGCAACTCCATTCAAGTCACTGGAATTACACTTGTGTAAATCTGGTGGTGGTGAGTGGGAAAAATAAACTTCTAATCTACCACACTGGTAATTGTCAGGGCTATAGGGGAGCCAAAATTTTTCTCCAATCAACTTGGCTCACTTCCAAAACCATATAATTAGGAGGAGATGTTCTGAAAGCTGGAAATGGCATTCCTACCGCAAGGTGCTTCACCACTGACACACTCCAGCTTCATTACCTCTTTCCACCACATGACTATTTGGGGGTGGGCTGAAAGATCCCAGGGGCTTTGAACATTCTGTTTTTATGTTTTCTCATCCCAAGGTTAGATGTGAGGGATGGGGGAGATTGTAGGATTCTTTTATCCCATTGGTAGAAGTGGGGGAGGAGGGGAGGCTAAAGAGGAACTAGACCATGGCCTTGTAACTTAAGGGACAACTGGATAGAGATGCGGTCTGCTCTCCCACTGTCACCCAATCTGCCTGTCAGTGTCTGGGGACCAGCAACCAGGCCATTCTTCCTCCAAAAGGTCCTCTTATGCCCCCACAATTCCTCTTCTGTTCATTTAGAGTATATGCCCTCCTGACCCTTGCTCCCACACAATGCCCAGAAGCTAAAGGTAGAGCCATCCCTACTTGCCGTATCTAGAATACTGAGGCCGTGGACCTCAATTTATACCTGGTGACTGGTAACAGACAGCTGCAGGGAGCTTTTGTGGCCAGCAAATTAAAATATATCCTAGTGACTGGAAGAAAGTATCTTAATTCTAAATCAGTAACCCACAACTCTTTGCCAGCTAACTACCAGTATCAGATTTGATCACTGTGACTAACACAACCTAGTGTTCTGTTGAAGAGGTCAGATTTTGATTTCCATAAATTGGATGGGGAGATGAAAGGCTTGTTTATAAATCTTCAATTTGACCTGAACTCCCTCAACCAGCTAAAATTACCTGTCTCTTATCCAGCCATATTTTGGAAGTCTTGGATCAGTCTTCACAGGTATGGAAGGTTCACTGCAGAAAAAGTACCCTTCGTTTCTGTATACAGAACATTTGCAGCTATTCAAAAATAAGTGTCAAAAGGTCCCAGAGATTGATAGCGTTTTCTTACAACAGATGCTGAACATGGTTTCCCCATTACCAACTGTGTGGTAGAAGTGTGCTTCGAGGTTGGGATAGATGGACTAACACTTCCAAAACACAGTTTCCTTCAGTGACTCAGACTTGGAATAAATACCTTGTTTGAAATTTTGTAACTTTTTAAAAATCACGCACTTCTGTATCCGCAAATATGCTCCAACTTCTTAAATAAAACTGGGTGAGTGGGAAACAATTTTAGGACTTCTGCCTGAGGGTCTTTTGTGACCAGACATATTTTGGAAGAGATTCACTCTATCTGGAAAAGAAATACTGTGGCTATGCTGCACCTTTGTTTACTTCACTGGCTGACCAAATGGCACTAATGACAAGCTAATTCTCTCCCGAGGGAAAAATTGGGGTGTGAGTGGGAGGAAAACAGCAGAATATTATGGATGAATCACTTCTTCTCAATTATATGAGTGTTGTCCCTCCCCTTTATTATGAACCTAGCAAAACTGTATTTCAAATCCCTACTCTATGAGGTTATTTTAAAATTCTTTTCTTTCTCTCTCTCTGTCCCTCTTTCAGATTGCTAAGAAGACCCGAACACCAACTTCTGGCCCAGTAATCACCAAGCTGATCTTTGCAAAACCAATTAATAGCAAAGCAGTTACAGGACAGACAACTCAAGTGTCACCAGTCATTGCAGGTTGTACTTCATGACTTGTTTTGCTGTGCTGTTTTTCAAGGGCTGTGGAATGAAATGGTGATACTGAATAAAAATCTTGCAGTTCACTTACTGTAGCTTTTGTTGCTATGTGAAGTGCATCACATTTCAGAATTTTAGAAGTTTAAAAGAACTTATAGCTAATATGTAGCTGCTTAAGATGGTACACCACATCTGCATGTTTTTATTTTTATATCAGGCCTCAGTCATTCAGATTGCTAGCTGTGAAAGTATTTGCATATTAATAAGCTTTAAAATTGCTAACAAAAACTAAACAGATCAGATATGGATAATACAGTATTTATTTTTATGCAATTCACAAAAGCTATGCAAGACTCAAAGTACTTTGAAATAATGTTAAACACACAATCATGTGTATAAGAAGGAAATTGTACTTTATTAATAACATTGGCTCTCTTTGGCTAAAGCCTGGAATGTCGTCTCTGAGACAGTGAGAATGAATTAGGTCAATAAGTGTGTACTGATGTAGATCATCAGCAGATGTGTTGAGTCACACTTCCTTATTTTAAAATCCTATGCTGTATAGCAGTTGCAGGGACACAATCAGCTTGAAGCCTTAGAGTTTAAAAAGTAGCTTAAAGTCTTACACCTGTCCTGGAATACCGCTGCCAGTTTTTATGGTTGTACAAGTTCACCTTCTATATTTTGTTAAGATGGTTTTCTTTTCCCTGATGCTATGTGGAAAAAGTCCTCACAGAGAAAATGGACTGATTGATTCACTATGCAGAAAGTGCTAGCAAATGTGTAAAGTGAATGAACTGAAAAAAGAAAGCAAATTATTTTTTCCTCTAATATTTTCCACGTATTGTAATTGTAAATGTTACTTGTTGCAGACAGTATTCTCAGACAGAAATGTGACTTTAAAGCTTACAGTGCCCCTTTAATGAAATTGTATGGTGTGTCCATGTCTAGGTGCTTACTTTCATAGAAATGTCTATAAATATAAACAAACATGATGAGAAATGATTTGGCAAATAATCAGCTTGGTTTTGCCCTCTCCATTTTGCACTTTCAGCTCTTCTAGACCAGTAGTCCTCAGGCTGTGGTTTGCAGACCATGTCTAAGGGGTCCATGAAAGACTTAGACTGAAAACTAACTGAACAGAATTCAACTATATATGATACAGAGAGCAGATTTCCAAAGGGGTCCGCAACGCCGTTCGAAATTTGTTAGGGTCCTGCAAATAAAAAAAGGTTGAGAACCACTGAGACAATATACATTCAGTGTTCAGTTCCATTGCCTACATAAATATAAAAATAAGATCTAGGAGAAGCTGTAAATGATCTCTTAAAACAAATATGAAAGATAAGGAGTCCACAGAGCTTGGAAATAGGCTGTTCTTCAACTTCTACCAGACTGACAGAGTCTCTTAGGCCACAGTCCTGTGCAGTCTGATGACTTACTGAACTTTATGCATAAGTGGCCCATGAAAAGACACAACTATCTCTGCAAGGTTCCTTTTAACTTTTTATCCATATAAGCTGCATGTAATATGAATTACAACCCTTTTCGTATCTGGCTTTGCTTCCTGTTCCTTACTCCTGCACCTGATCGTCAGTCTAAGTAGTACTTCTTTTCTTTTCCTGGTTTCCATGCTGTTCTGAAAGAAAGTAGCTTCTGCTTTCCTTTCTCTGCTCTCCTAAAATTTGGTCTTAAACTTCTAGATGGGAACTTAAATATTAATTGTAACATTGTTAAAAAAAGAAGAAAAAAAAAACCAAAACAAACCAAAAAAAAAATTTGCACAAAACCATATTAAATTTTCACTAGTAATATATGAAAGAGTGGAAATTAGCTAGGACTATAGCAAGAAATTTACATGTAAGAACATGCCATTTTATAATTTCTGTTAAGTCTGTTTCCACTGCAGTTCTTGGAAGCTCTTGCATTGGAACAGAAACACAAAATCGACAATTAATTCAGTATTTTAAAAGATTTGTATTTCAACTTAATTTTTCTTTTAAACGAATGTGCTAGAGAATCAGGACTTCTTTCTCTCAGTCCATACAAGAAAAGTGTCACTGATAGGTAGAACTCCTTCTCTGAAAAGGGGAAAAATGTTTTTAAAGATGTGTTCACCAAGCTTGCCAGCTGAGAGAGTCTCTGGCCTTCACTCACAGGGAGGGTGTGGCACCTGTACTTGCTGATATTTTTAAGCTGACTGGGAGGATCTTACAGCTTCTAGCTTTTAGCTTCCTAAAGTTTAAAGTAAATGTCAACAGTGAGCCTTCCAATTAGGAAGGAAACAAGAGTGGTACTCAGGGGATAGACAGAGAAGGGGAAAGCTGCTATCTTCAGAAAAACAAACTGGAAACAATGAAAAGTATTGAAGGTGAGGTTTTCATTTCAGGTTTGTAAGAACACCATGTTTCTTCATTTAAGGGCTATTAGTAACAATGGAGTTATATTTTTTTCATTGTACATTTTTACTAAACTTATAGATAGGATCATTTTTTAATCTTGTGTATAGACTCCCTGGGGGAGGGGATTTTTCACTAGAATAATGCTGTTTCAGGGTGCTGATGGAACCGTGTTGACACTTGTCTGTCATCTTACTGCTCAATTCTTTCTCTTGTCTTTGTCCCTTGCCTGTAGAGCAAATACTTTCATCTTAATCAAAAAGTCAGGGGAAAGTAACATGGCTTTTTAAATATTTGGTGCTATTGTACATGGAAGATGTGAGCACAGGGGAGCAGTTGATCTCAGTAGTTCCCATTCCTGCTGGAGCACTCATTTGTAGTAGGCTGGTGGACTGGTGTCACACCAGTTTTCCCAGTGTCATCGTTTCTTGCTCTGCATTCTGACTCCAATTGCCACCATTTCGCCTTTTATTTCCATTTTAATTACTTTGTTTTATTTCATTTTTTGTTCTGTCTCTCACCAGTTCCCTCCCCACCCCCCATTGCCCCAGGGCCGGATTTAACTCCTATTGAAATAAATTAATGGGTGTGTTTCCAGTGACTTCATTGGAAGGTAGATTGGGGCCACAATAGCCATAAGCTACTCAGTGTGGGCATCCAGTGGTTGCTGTGTCAGCCTGGGCTACCTTCTGGGAGAAGAGAAGGTTGGGCTAGTGAGCTGCTCCTTGTACACATGTCTTGTTCCCAGGGGCTGCTGTAGGAGCAGGGTGAGAAGGCTTTTAAGGAGCCAGCTATTACAAGCGCAGAGGCGTGTATAGATCATTA
This sequence comes from Chelonoidis abingdonii, assembly GCF_003597395.2. Taxonomy (NCBI): domain Eukaryota; kingdom Metazoa; phylum Chordata; order Testudines; family Testudinidae; genus Chelonoidis; species Chelonoidis abingdonii. Next base: position 18,248,895 of record NC_133773.1, on the reverse strand, counting down.
ACTTTGGATATTTTTTTTCTAAAAGCAAGCTAAGAAAAATGGACTATGATCTAATGCAGGCTGCCAGTTTTGGGGCCTAAACTCCTTAATTATATCCCTCTTAAGAATTAATAATTAGGTTGGATACTTGTATCCCTATTTTACAAAATATTTCTTACCAATATAAAGTCAGTCCCATATGAGCGTCAGCTCCTGCTTCCCACTACATTTGCTCGGCTGCCATCCTTTGTGTCTTGTTGATATGGCAGCAGGGCTAAATCACCAGTGCACTTGCCACCATCAAGCTGTATGTGACCCTCCATGTTTTCTAATAAAATAGAGATCAGATAGTGATGCCACTTGTTTAAGCTTGTTACCTTTGCCTGTCATGTCGGAGCAGATGTTTATTCAGGTTGCACTTTGATCTGGGGATAGCACATTTACGTTGCTCAGTGACACATAAAATACAATAAACAAATCCCGAAGGAGTAAACTTACAACTAATGTTTACAGATAAACTAACAAAAACTCCCCTCACCATCCTAAAATAGCTCATTTCTGCTGGTTGGCTTTTTAATCTTTCAGTGGGTTGTCTTGAATACTCAGAATCATCTTCTGAGTGTGCTGGTCTTCCTGAAAAATGGGAAAGTCACTGGGTGTTTGCGCAGCAGGCATTTATCAAGAGGGCTGGGGCAGGGTGATAGTAAGTGTCATGCCAGAACTAGCTATTTGTGTAGGGCAGCATGATGTCAGAGTAGTGCAGAGAAGATTGAGCTAAAACTCAGCTCTGAGAGTAAGGAATAATCAGTGAAACATACTGAAAATATCAATGTAAATTTAACTTTTCAAGGTATTTTTAGACATGAGGTTTATTTGGAAAACTCCCCAAAGCAATGTGTTTGCTTCTAAGGCAGTTTGACTATTTCCTTGCCCATTAAACATGATCTAAATAACACTGGTGTCGTTCCACTGATATCAAGGTAACTTTCCCTTTGAGGTGTTGCCGAGATGCATAGGCATTCTGTTAGCGCCCATGATATGGAAATAAACCTTTTACTTGTAAGGCTGTCATAAACAAACTTATAAGTAATTAGGGTGACCTTGTGCCTCTTGTTTACAGGTAGGGTTCTTTCACAGACTGCTCCGGGAACGCCACCAAAGACCATAACCATCTCTGAGAGTGGAGTTATTGGGCCTTCTTTAGGTTCTACAACGCAACAGACACCGAATAAAATAGCTATCTCCCCGCTGAAGTCCCCTAATAAGGTAAAACACCTTGCCTTTTGTGTCAGTGTGGTGTGTATGTATGAAGTGCACTGAAGAACTTTAGTAGTATGGAATTGTTCACTGCAGAATGAATTTAACCAGCTTCTTCATTTTGCTCAGCAGCTGACAATGGTGTCGGTGGCCTCGCAGCCTCCTAACTCCCCTCAGAAGACGATGGGTGTTCCTCTGAATGTAGCCTTAGGACAGCAGATCCTCACAGTGCAGCAGTCAGCACCCTCTTCACCTGGCAAGGCCATAGTCAACCATACAACTGCTCAGGTATATATTGGCTTTCCTTGTACTATACAGTTTTATCTTCCATGAGTCAGCTTCAATTTCCACTCTCTGTCTGAGAGCACTCAGCTGTCACAGGGTGTTCTTGTTCATGGGGACTGCCAGCCACCAGAAGCATCACCCTGTGGAGCAGGCAGTCTTACTACCCAGGGCCAAAATGAATGCTATTAAATCTGAGATCACTAGGCATGCAGAGGGAAGTCAAGCGGTTGGACAATGACTTATCAAAGCTGGGGAATTGAATGGTCCATCAACTGCTTTTTAAATAGAAGAACAAAAGCTAAATCCATAAGTATGTCAAAAGGACTTGAAACTTGTTTTACAGGTTATCTGTAGAAAGCCTCTCTCTCTTTTTGGTTTGAATCTCAGAGGTTTTGCATACCTCCTGGGAGATTGGGGCACTCTGCTCTCCACAAATCAAGCCCTAATCTGTAAGGTTGTACCATTTCTTTATACAGAATTGTTTCTTCTTTCAAACTGTGGTGTCTTCCACAAATACAGAAGTTTTTGAGCAGGCCAATCCAGTGACAGTGAACTCAGGGTTTTCCGGCTGTTGAATACAATGTGATAGCAAAGGCTGGTTTTGAAAACCCGCTACTTCTTCCACTATTTGTTGCAAGTGGAAAAGGAATAATGTGTTCAAAATCAGCTGAAGAAGGTGCAGAGTGAGCCCGTTTGAGCCTTTTGGGGAATGGAGATTTTCCCTCATAACTTTGCAAACTGATTCATTGCCTATTTCATATCTTCTCTGTTTATTTTTTCTTTTCTTTTACTTGGTGCTAACACACTATCAAGTTGCCCCACTACAGGTCCTGATTGTACAGCTGCTACGCACATGAACTTCTGTAGAAATCAATGGGAGTTCTGTGCCCAAAGAGCCTGCAGAACTGGGTCCATAGTGAGGATTAGCTCATACCAAGTTTTAGGCTGTTTATTGCAGGAGCCTATAGCTTCAGTACACAGCACTTCTGCCAAAGATCACTCATTTATCTCTGTAGATATGTGTTACTTTCATCATTGTGCTGCTTGAGCCTTATTAGGCAGATGATGATATCTGGTTTGCATCTTCTTATTTTATTAAGGACTGGAAAGAAGCCTGGATTGTGGTTGAGTAGATTGAACTTTAGCAACAGGATACCTTGATCAATTTGTGTAAGTAATAAGGGACAGCACACACAAGTAAGGAAAGAGCTAAGGCTGCTACTCTGTTTTCACTGAGAACACTTGGTCGAAATACTGCAGGTCTCTCATTTCGCCATATTGGAATCCCCAAGTACCAGGGAACAGTGGACATGGAGCCTTGATCTCGAAGGCACTCATGAAACTAGTGCAAAAGCTGATTTAAAACCAGAACTGGAGTCTAATATCTAGTGAAATTAAACTCTTAATCTTTTTTGCTTTATCTAGCATCTGGTCCCACACCCTTTTTAGGATGAACAAATATCTCACTCACAGAAAGAATCAGAGCTGACAATAGAGAAAGTTGTCCACAGTTTGTGCTTGCAGAGTATGCTGTAGAAAAGAATCAAGTATCTCCCCAAACTGCCATACATTTGCCAGATGATACTCTGTTGTACTATATATGGTAAAATAAGGGATTTCCAAACAGCATCTATTTGTTTGGTAGCTCTAAAAGCTAGAGATAATACAAGCTTCTGATGCATAATAGAGGCTTTAATTTCTGGACATCTGGAACTAACACTGTGTGGCTCAGCTTGTCTATCTTGAGAGCTGTCTGTTGGCTTGTTTTGTGGTATAACAAGACATCACCACCACCTCTGTTAGGTGGTTTCCTCTTCGTTTCATTTTTTCCCTTTTAAATTTCATCTCAGACACTCTGTAATTATCCTTATAGTAAAAAGCACCATGCAGTGCTGAAGATTGACAGGACGATGGGACAGGTACAACCCCAATAAACAGTCTAGCTCAGTTTAAAAAAAAAAATTTCTTTTGTTAAAACAGCTATCTCTCAAGGTTGTCTCACTGCCAACATTTCAGAGTGGTAGCCGTGTTAGTCTGTATCAACAAAAAGAACGGGGAGTACTTGTGGCATCTTAGAGACTAGCAAATTTATTTAGGCATAAGCTGTCGTGAGCTAAAACCCACTTCATCAGATGCATGCCAAGAGTGACCAGTGTGTCTGACTAGGTTAAAAAAACAAGGTGGGTGAGACTGTCTTTTTGAACTAGGTTCTGTTGATGAAAGAGACACACTTTTGAGCTATACAAACTCTTCTTCAGGTCTGGGCAAGGTATTCCCCAAAAGGCTCAAACGGGCTCACTAAATACGAGCTCACAGCTAAATACGAGATGAAACAGATTGTTTAAGTAGTTAACACACATTCAAGGTGAAGTGGCCCGTAAACATCTCTGCAGTTATAGGACAAAAATGGGGACTTAGGGGGTTACAAATCATTGTAAATCTGTAACCCACTGACTGCCGCTTTTCCATCCTATGACTTCAGAGTTGTTAACGGGCCACTTCACCTTGAATGCTCCCTTAAAATATGTTAACTACTTCTTTTTAGAGTATGTGTGATGTGCCTCCTCTGGCATGTGACCAGGATTCATCACCGAATTTGGTCCGCTGGTTGGATCATTAGCTGCTTAGACCCAGGGCAGTACTGACTTGGAGCACAACATGAATGCTGATCCATGCTGCCCTGTTAATTACTTATGCTAAACAAACTGTTCCACCTTGTATATAGTTGTGAATCGCTGAGTACCTTTTCTAATAAGAGCACTGTGTAGCTTGAAATCTTGTCTCTCTCATCAACAGAAATTAGTCTAGTAAAAGATACTACCTCAACCATCTAGTCTCGCTAATATCCTGGGCTACAACGTGGCTACAACAACAATGCAAACAGGTTGACAGACAGCCTCTTCAGCGCAGCCTAGAGACTATATATTCCAATCACACAGTACATCAGAGGAAAATCTAATGTAGCAATGATTGCTTTGCCCAAGATGAACCAAACTATCCACAAATAGCTATGGTTACATACTTCTTCCAAATACCATGCCTAATAAAGTTTTTACGGAAGCATGAACTAAAGGCTCAAATCTTTCTCTTCAAGGACTCGTTGATGCTTTTTCTGTATTCTGTTCAGGAAGGACTGTGGTTTTCGTGTCAGACTAAGACATCCGTTTATAGACTATCTTCCAAAGACTTAATTTCACACCATGTGTTGACTGAATAGTGTAGGCGGGGGCTTTTCTATGTTGGAGAGATTGTTGTGGTCTGGCCACAACAGGATGCATGTTCTGGCATTGTCTTGTGGTTCACAATTCCCAGCAAAACTTATGTAGTGTGATATTAGGTATATTGGATGTCGTACTGGTTCTTTCTGGGGAGGGAACTTCCTTCAGGTCTCATCAAGAGCCAAAATATTAACTTAGTCTTTTATCGCTGGGACAAACCTTAGTGCAGGAAAATCAGCTTCTTCTGAAAATAGCCATGCAGCTGTGCAATGTAGAAAATGTGACTTCTAAGCACTTAAGGGAACATTTTTAGTTAGCTCTAAAGCAGAAGAAATGGGTTTCACATTAAGTGAGGCAGCACCGTTAGATTTCCAAAGGGGTCTCCTGTTTGTGTGTAAGAACTGAGTCTCTATTTTTGCTTCTTTTTGCTCTGAAAATAGCCTTTTCCTGTTGGTGTTTAAATTTGCCAGTAAGTCTGTGTTGCTAAAATACGAAACAGCAATATATGCTGAACCTGATGACTTCCACCTCTGATCAGTTACATTATTCATTTAGCGGAAAACTTGGTTGCTGACTTGCAGAAAATTGTCTGCTTAGGAGCATCCCATATGAGGCCCTCACTGTATTTCAGCCTAGCAAAGTTTACGGGCTGCTTATTAAAAAGGACTAGTGTAGGGCCATATGTTCTAATTGCCTGTATAAGTAGGGGTGTTGCCAGCAGATCAAGGGACGTGATCATTCCTCTCTATTTGTCATTAGTTAGGCTTCATCTGGAGAACTCTGTCCAGTTTTGGGCCCCAAGCTACAAGAAGGATGTGGTAAAATTGGAAAGAGTACAGCAGAGGGCAACAAGAATGATTAGGGGCCTGGATCACATGACTTATGAGGAGAGGCTGAGAGAACTGGGATAGTTTAGTCTGCAGAAGAGAAGAATGGGGGGGAATTTGATAGCTGCCTTCAATTAGCTGAAAGGGGGTTCCAAAGAGGATGGATCTAGACTGTTCTCAGTGGTAGAAGATGACAGAACAAGGAGTAATGGTCTCAAGTTACAGTGCGGGAGGTTGGATATTAGGAAAAACTTTTTCACTAGGAGAGTGGTGAAGTACTGGAATGGGTTACTTAGGGAGGTGGTGGAATCTTCTTCCTTAGAGGTTTTTAAGGTCAGCCTTGACAAAGCCCTGGCTGGGATGATTTAGTTGGGGATTGGTCCTGCTTTGAGCAGGGAGTTGGACTAGATGACCTCCAGAGGTTCCTTCCAAGCCTGAGATTCTATGCCTGACCTCAGAGTATTGATCTTCTGCAGTTGTGTCATTAGTAGCTGACCAGCAAATGTTTAGCTTATGGAAACAAAATGGCTTGACTTTATTAAAGATCATATCATTAACTACTTTGAATGTTATTCTGGAGTGGCAGTTGAATGCTAATGACTTTCTATGAATGAGGTATCTGTATAATAAAATTCCAGGACTGTCGCTCTGTCAGTGTGTCACTTTGAAGCTTGGAAAGTCTGAGTCAGTGTGAGGTAATGGAAACAGGTATAAGTATGGCTTAGAGCTTTTTTTGTTAAAAATATCACTAGTTTCAGTCATCACTGGGATTTGCTGTCTGGTACTCTCCAGTTTTTAAGTTCCCAGCCATTGCTGGCTGTTTTAGACATGTGGCTTTGTCATTGACACCCATGCAATTGCATGGGCTTTCAGGTACTAGTACCTTTTGTGATGGCTAGTAAATTCTCAAGTCTCTCATCCTTGCTCGTATAGATTCACTTCACACCAGTCATAGCTTTGTTAATTTTATTTGTTAATAGTCTGTTAATTTTGTTGCAATTAACATGACGTGAAATTGCACTTTATTCAGCCATCTACCTATCATCCCTTTCCAAGGTGTCTTGTAACTGTCCAGAAACATGTTGTATGCAGTGTTGTTGTAGCTGTCTGGGTCCCAGGATATTAGAGAGACAACGTGGATCACGTAATGTTTTTTAATGGATCCGCTTCTGTTAGTCAGAGAGAGGAGCTTTTCACTTTGTATGTGAGCTTATGTGTTGAATACGCTTGAGACACTGAGGGGTTCCTACGGTCAATTGGCAAAGGGTTCGTTGTAATGTAACAGCAACTCTTACCAGACCTGAAAGCTCATTACACCCAAAGCATTACTGCCATGGCATTTATCTATAAATAATGTTGTGTAAGGTATCATATGAAAACAATGATATTAATGACAAATGTATTAAAAGTGAAATGTGTGTCTGGATACTTCCTGATATTATGCTTTTAAGTTAAGTCTGTAACCAAAGAAAAAATGGGTTTTCTTCCAGACAGGAGGGGAAGATAATTATCTCCCCGTCTCTGATGTAAATTAAGCAGGTTTCGCCCAAGACAATGGGGATTATATTTACATACTGAGTCAATAGGAAAAGCAAATTAACTGAAGATCAACATAGACAGCATGTCAGCATGGCGTCTACACCCCAAAGAACAAACAGAAGGGGAGAGAGACTTTGTCAGGAGGTATGCTTTGAAGGATACATTTCAAAGGTGAACTGGCCTATAAGAAGAGTGGGGAAAAAACATGATGTTTATCCATTTGCTGAGGAAACCTCTTGTAGGGTGTAGGTGACTTGAAAATCTGGCTCCTGGTATAACTGAATACTAGCAAGTTCTCCAGGAAAAGTTTTAGGTGAGAGACTGTTTTAGATAAGCTTAACTTGCTAAAGTTAAGTTCTCTTCTTGTAGAAGCATGTTCTATTTTTTGTTTTATTTGTAACCATGTCTGTTTCTATTAGCTTTGCTTAATATCACTTAATTCTCTGTTCTTTGTCAATAAACTTATTCTTGGTTTTACTTGTAAATTCTTCTCAATGTTGTAATACTAAAGGGTGAATTCTCAGGTGAGCTACTTGGTAATTTCTGTGAGCATCCAGTGACGGGCCGGAGGAGAGTGTTTGGTCGGCTAACAGACAGGGAGGTGTCACCTGGTTTAGTTCCAACAAGTCTCTTTTGCTCAGGCAGAGGGGTAACAAGTTCACCCATAGTTCTGGGCTCCCTGAGAAACTGTATAATACCAGTGACGCAGCCTGGTCTTGACTGTTTTGTCTCTCCATTATGTGTATATTTGATAATATGAACTATGGTTTAAGGGCTTAAACACACTCTAGATCTCATTCTCAGATCAAATCCTGCTCCCTTTTTAAACCTTTGTTTAATGAACTGTTGGTTATTGCTTGGATGCAAGCAATCAATGGACCATAATTAAGTCACCTGAATGTTATAACTGTCAGGGTCTGATCCAAAGTTCATGGAAACAATGAAAGGCTTTCCACAGTCTTCCACGAGATTTGGATCAGGCCCTTTAAAGAATACACGTTACATTTCATATAGTAGCGAAGTTGTTCTCTGACACTGATCAGCCCTTAAAGGAAGAGAGGAAATTCTCTGCCCACATCGGTCTGTCTATGGAAACAGCACGTTAGCTATAGCTGTGATTATAGATGATGTTTACTCTGAATTGCTCTTGATAATTAAGGTTACAGCACAAAAAGATTTTAAAAATACCCCAAGAAGCAACTTACTCATAAAATCTATTGAGTGGGTTTATGCTTTCAGTGGAATATAAGTAGATCTGGTCTTCGCTTCTGCCCAGATCTGTAGCTGGTGAAATTTGGAAGGTGAAGAGGGAGTAGGCAGCTAGGCTGGAAAAGAAATTGAAATAGCCCATCTAGACAAGACAGTTTCATGGCATGAATCAAAATTTTGGCAGTGGGACTGAAGAGAAAAGAGCAGATTTTAGAAATGTTACAGAGGAAGAAGGAACAAATTTTGTAAGAGCCTGGATGCGAGGAGAGAAGGTAAACAAGAGAGTCAGGGTTTGGAATTTGAGAGATGGGGAGGATGGAAAAGTTGTTAGCAGTGATGGAGAAAGTCAGGTGAGCAGCAAATGTGTATATTTAAAATAAATACATGCTCTCTATTTAGTGTGTAGGTTGAGAAAAGCCTGAAATAATGAAGTCTCACATGTTGTAAATATTCCGCTATCCTCGACTTGGATTTCACATGCATGCTGCCTACCAAATTCCTTTCCTGCTTCCTCTCCCCTTTTTCCTCTCCCCATTACTTCCTTTTTGTCCTTAGCCAGCCCACACACTATTGCCCACTGCTTCAAAGCCTCAAGGTTCATAGCCTCAGTTCCATTTCCAGTCGGAGGCTGCATAGTGACATGTAGGCTTTCTATACTGAGCTGTGGAAGGGGATGCTCTACATAGGCAGAGCTGAGTGTTGGAGTGACAGTGCCCGAGTGGGACATCCACTTCCACACAGACTGAAAAATCATAAAATTGAATTTGTTTTTATTCACAATAGTTTGGGGGAAAGCTCTTTCTCAAAGTGTCTGCTGTATAGTTTGTGTTTATTTGACATTGGCTCTTGATTGAGTGACGGTTTTGCTTATGTAGATGATTCTGGTGATTTGGGAGTCTGGTATAATGGATTGAGAATGGGACTGAGCTCCCTTGGTCTTGCTACCGACTCCCTCTGTGTCCTGGGAACTTAACCTTGCTGTGCCTGAGTTTTCAGTGGATAATAGTGACGTGCTTCACAGAGGTACTGCGGGGGTTAATGAATTGTTCACTAGCAAATGTAGGGATAGAAACGGTGACACCTCCCTACCACTGTCAGGTAACTTTGTGCTGCCTGTGTTGTTTAACAGGCTGTGAAGTCAGCAGTACAGACCATCACTGTGGGAGGAGTGAGTACATCTCAATTTAAGACCATAATTCCCTTGGCAACGGCCCCCAATGTTCAGCAGATTCAGGTACCTGGAAGCAAATTCCACTATGTCAGACTTGTTACGGCCACAACAGCCAACAGTTCAACCCAGTCAGCCAGTCAGAATCCTAGTACCAACACACAACCTCTTCAGCAAGGTCAGTGGTGTCCATTCATACCCTATTTTATTTGTCTAATTTAGGTTTATTAAGCACTAACAAATATCTCCCCACCCCCCCACTACACAAAGGGTAAATAAAATGTCAAATGATATAAATCTGTGGCCCTGGCCAGCTGTGCTAGTTTTATACTAGGCCCCTGGCTTTGAAAGGCTCTGTATCCCATTACCAACTCCAGGATGCGTTTGGAAATGCTCTGATATTCAACTCCTCATTCCCTAGAGACTGGCTCCTGGGGTGCCCAATATGCTGTTGTTCCCAGGCAAAAATGTCAGACACTCATCTGCTTGTTGGGTGATTGTTGTAAGTCTGATACCCTGTGCCTGCCTCGGTATGCCCAAATGTGAAATCTGAGCAATGCCATATATGCCTCACTGGGATGTTGTGAGGATTAATTAATGTTTGCCCAGCCTGTTGAGGTCCTTTGATAGACAGTGATTTAGAACTGCACAGTACCCCTTGTTTTTACCATGCATTTTCTGGTGATGGTGATGGAATGGACAGTAGCAACCAGAAGATTTCACACCTGTTCTCCCCTTTGCAGATTTATATACCACTCCCATTAATGCCAAGAGGAGCTCTGCACATAGACTGATGAGAAGTGTTGGTCTTAAATATATGCAGTTTGCTAGATGGCAGTACTGAATATTTAGTAAATATGTTATGTTGCCATAAATTAAAGGGCAAGAGGAATACGTTGGTGAGCAAAATTAGGGGAGAAAAGGCTGCCTAGAGAGTTTTGTTTAAGGGGAAAATGTAAGATCCAATTTGTCCCTAAATTTAGGTTTTGTGAAAACAAACTTTGACCAGACTTTAAGACAAATGTTTTAACAGTTGCCATACATTTATTTTGAACTGTTCCCATGTATTGTATAAATTCCAATAGAAAATAAAATCCTGTAATGTTTTAGTGCAGACATTGCAGCATAGTGCTAATACTATACTAAACTGAAAGTGAAATAGATTAGAGTGCAACTGTTAGTTTTTGCATTTCTTTCTTTCCACTTGGACAACTAGCATAAATAGTGAAGACTTAATCCAGTTTTAAAAACCTTTTGTTCTTTACAGTAACACTGGTTTTGAAAAAAAGTTAGGATTTTTTGATCTACCAGTATTCTCCCAGAGCCTGATCCTGAAAACACACACTTCTCTTTATGTGCTTGAGTAACCATCATTTTCATTGGTGCTTCTCATGTGTGTCAGTGCTTGACTGGGGCCTAAGCGAGAGATCTAGAGAATCAGCTGGCAATTGCTTGCAGTACTATGTTTCCTGCAAATAACAGGTTTAGCTCTGTTTTCAGAGAGCCACTGGAAAAAAACAATCACTTTATAAATTAAGTCCACTCTCAGTGCACAAGTTAAAATGTAAAAACAAATAGAACAACAGTAAATAAACTGAAATAAACAGGATGTAACCAAATAAAATGTTACAAGCATAATCAAAATACATTTTAAAAAGGCAATAAACGCCACCATCTTACATACAAAAGTAACTGTTTATTCTATGTACGTGAAAGTGATAAATTGCTTCAGGATTAAATTCTAGAGACTCTTTATAAATGTGCACATATAGTGTGACATGGGATATTGTTTCTTTTAAGCAGCTAAGCCAGTGGTGGTGAATGCAACTCCAGTGCGGATGTCTGTCCCAATAGTACCAGCTCAGACTGTCAAACAGGTGAGTTCAACATGAAATCCATATTGTAGTCTCATTTCAGCTGGCAAACAGGTGTCAAAATTCTGACTCTGGAGGTAAAATAAGATGATTTATATTGTTCTGCATGGATTCTTGTCTTCAGAATGACTCTTCAAAAAGTGTAGTTTTCTGCAGCGGATAAAAAATGATGTGTTGACAGTGTCATAAAGATTTCTTCTCTTCCAGGTGGTGCCCAAACCAATCAACCCAACTTCACAGATAGTTACTACTAGTCAGCCACAACAGAGACTTATTATGCCAGCTACTCCATTGCCACAGATACAGCCAAACCTCACTAACCTCCCGCCGGGCACTGTGCTGGCGCCAGCACCTGGCACAGGAAATGTAGGCTATGCAGTTCTTCCAGCTCAATACGTCACTCAGGTATGGTGTTAGCACAGGGCAAAATGATTAAATTGTTTTGATCCCTTCCTTCAATTTAGGGCTTTGGCTTGCCCTTTGCCAAAATGTGGTCCAGAATCAGAATGAAAAGGAATGGGAATTAAACCCATGATTTAAGATCGAAAAGGTCCAGCAGCATGTACAGGGATTTTTGTTAGCGTGCTGCGTATAATTGGTAGAGACCTTGTTGTACAGTTCTTCCTGCAGCGGCCTCCCTTATGTAGGTAAAAAAAGATCTGGAACAACACAGGACATGAATGGCAGGAGGGAAATGAGCAGCAAGATCTTTGTCCTTGGTACAAAGAAGCAATGGAAGAAAGACAATAGGCCAGATTTTCTGAAGTGTCCAGCACTCACATTTGGGGCCAGATTTTTTTAAAAGGGCTCCTCCTATTTTTTGGCATCTGAATGAAGTGGCCAGATTTTCAGAAGTGCTCAGCACCCAAATAGCTCATATTGTTCTCAGAGGGAAGTGCTGGCAGCCAAGCACTTGGGAAAATGTGACCACTTCATCTAGATGCCTAAAAGGGGGCTGTTAAAGGCAGAGCTCTCTTGAAAATCTGGCCTCGTGCAGAAAAATAAATTTACACTGAGAAAGCAATGAGTAAAAAAATACAAAGCCAAGCCACCTGCAGGGGATTCTGATGAGCGATGCATGAGGAATGCTCCTGTAGTATGTGCTTCCTAGGAGAAGGTCCTGGGTGCCTAGGTCTTGCTGCTCATATTTCTTGCACCTAATTCATCATGGCATGAAACAAGAAGGTATGCAGGTAAACCACAGTCAAAGGGAGTGCAAATCAGCCATGGTTTCTTATTTTTGTTAAAGTAAATTCTGAATGGAGGTTGCTTCGTGTGAATTTGCTCAGATTCACCCCTTGTAGCACAGGTGCAGTGATCAGGCACCAAGATCCACTCTGCAAAGAAAGAAAAGGGATCTGATTAAAGGGGTGAGAACCATTTGTAACTCCAAGCTTTCACCTGGTGGGTGCAGGTATTCCTGTAGATAGCTGATATACAAAGCTATTGGTAAAGCATTTTAGCATCCGTCTGACTAAAAGTTATTACATAAGTAGCTTAAAACTAATGCAATCCAAAGGTTCCAAGATAAAATGGATAAAAACATAATGTAAAATAGACCAGGACATTTCTGCTGAATATAGAGTAACCCTTAGAGTGCTTAGGTCTTGTGAGTTTGTGAAACCTTCAAACCATTCACAAACATGGATTAGGAGAGTACATGATGCATACAGCAGTTTCAGAAATGCTAACTAGAAACTGTGTATTACAAAGCTTGTTGTATAAAATTGTAGAAGCTACAGAATATACATTTATACTTTGTGTTTTGTTAGCTACAGCAGTCATCATACGTATCTATAGCAAGCAACACTGGTTTTACTGGGACATCTAATATCCAGACACAAGCAAGGCTACCGTTCAATGGGTGAGTATTTTGAAAATACTTTTAGAAGCTTGCTACATCTCCCCAAAAGATGGTAAGGTATTTAATTAGGACAGACTATCCTTGTTTGAAGAGTTTTTTAGGAAAAATTAGCACGGTGGGGTGGGGAGGCTGCGGTCTGTGCTATTCTTGTTCTGTGGCTAAATAAAGAACATCTCTTTCTCTGGCTGTCAATCCAGTGCCTCTTACCATCACTAAACTTGGTCAAAGTCAAATCTTGTGTTTTTTCCCCAATCCCATAGTAGGAGTTTGAACAGAGAGCTGGCCTGTGGTTATTTATTATATGTATTGGCAGTAGCCCGTAGGAGCCCTGGTCATGGACTTTCCCTTGAAGTTGATTGGAGCAGCTGGGTGCTTGTGAAAACACAGCCATTTATGTAGATACCTGAATATGATTTGAGAATGTAAGTTCACGCCCCCCCTCCCCTTTTTTTTAAATCTTGCCTTAGTTCCAAGGTAACACATTGAAAGTGGAAACTTTTCAAATTGAGATGCCTCCCCCTCCTCCCACGCAGGCTTAGAAATTCTACCCTGTTCTGCTGAGCCTGCCTTTTTCTGGAAGTCTTACATTTAAAAGTGTTTGCTGTGATTTAAAAAATACAAACCAAATAAAAAAAAAATTGTCTGAGCTAATCTTGAACCCCTGCCTGATACCCCCTTCCCCCCCCCCCCCCCCAATAAATGGCTTTGTTTTCAGCATCTGGGAGAATGTCAGGATCAGAGGTTACCACATATGTCAGAATATAGCTGGCCAGGTAGGATAATTGAAAAATCCTAGCCTTCAGTGGTTATTAAGCCTGATCTCTGACACAGAATGCTCTTATGTAAAACTAAATAGCTAGGTTCATATGCTGCTTGTCCCTTGCTCAGGTCTCGTCTGCTTGCCTAGGACTGTCATTTTGTCATTTCATTATCATTTTTAATTCACGCATAAACTCGATGAAGGGAAGGCATAGTCTGAATTTATTTCTTCTCTATAGTACTGGATTGGTTAGATTCACAACAGCATCACAAACCCCTGCTCCAGATTAGATACAGTCCCATGGAGAGTGGTCTTCTTCAGGTAATGGCTGCAGCACACTCAGGCCAGTCTACACGACAGAATAAATCGATTTAGATACGCAATTTGAGCTACGAGAATAGCGTAGCTGAAACAAATATCTAAAATCGATTTACTCACCCGTCTTACCGCGGCGGCAGAATCGATGTCCGCGGCTCGCCATGTCGAATCCGGAAATCCGTTCGTCTTGGTGGAGTTCCGGAATCGATCTAAGCGTGCTCAGGGATCGATATATCCCATCTAGATCAGACGCGATATATCGATCCCCGAGCAATCGATTGTAACGCGCCGATACGGCGCGTAGTCTAGACGTGGCCTCAGTTGCACTTTCCTCTCACGTTGTCCCCTCTTAGCCTTGTCTCCTTTCTTTCTCTTAAGCATAGCGTTCAGCCGGGGTCATGGCAATCGCCTACCTCTTCCTTGACTTTTTTACTTACTAATTGTATTTCGTAATCAGTGTCATAGACATTTTAAAGCTCACATTGTAGGAGACAAGTCTAGTTTGGCTTATGGGATTTCAGTGGATCAACATTCTGAACTTAAAGAAGAGAGACGCCAATAATAAAATGGTTCTTTTCCAGAATTATGCCATCCGAACCTGCAAACCGCCCCAGGAAGCCGTGCAATTGTACGAAATCTCTGTGTTTGAAACTGTAAGTGTGTGTGGTTTTAAGTATTTTCTCTTTAACAAATATTTTAGTATATTGCCAACATTAAATTAAAATATTAAAGTAACTCTAAAGGGTGAGTTCTGTATATAAAAAGGATTCCAATGTAAGGCTCTCAATCCATCCACAAATCATCCTGCCATAAGTGCATATGATACTTAATGAGACACACTTTAGGCTGTGTCTATCCTAGCAATTTTTTAAGTTTCTGAACCTTGTGGTTTCACTGGTGAGAGTATCATGGGAACACTGGGGTAGATTGCCCATTGGCATTTCAGCTGGATGACAGAGCTACTAGTGGTCACCTGAACCCTGTCCGCATGAAGGCTCCTCCTGTTGCTACCACCACTGGAGATGAATCCGTTTGTCCATCCGTGGGAGACTAAGTACAATAGTCTGGTAGACAAAGCCTTAAAATGTCATTTAGTGAAAAAAGAAACTTACCAATGGAACTGCGAGGCTCCTTACATCCTGCGAGATGTCTCATAGACTTTAAAGTCAGAAGGGACCATTGTGATCATCTAGTCTGATCTCCTGTATATTGCAGGCCACAGAACCTCACCCACCCACTCCTGTAATAGACTCCTAAACTCTGGCTGATTTACTGAAGTCCTCAAACCATGGTTCAAAGACTTCAAGTTGCAGAGAACTCACCATTTACACTAGCTTAAACCTGCAAGTGACCCATGCTTCATGCCACAAAGAAAGGTGAAAACCCCCAGGGCCTCTGCCAATTGGACCTGGGGGAAAGTTCCTTTCTGACCCCAAATATGGTGATCAGTTGGACCCTGAGCATGTGGGCAAGGCCCACCAGCAAGACACCTGGCGAAGAATTCTCTATGGTAACTCAGAGCCCTTCCCGTCTAGTGTCCCATTTCCTGCCATTCCACTCCAATGCCTGCATCAGTATCTGGTGTGAATATGTGAGGATGTTCAGTTGGGATGATACCACACCTTCCCACATAGTACAATGTCAGGAGATTGTTTTGTGGCTCCCTAATGCTTGGATGATGAAGAAGGCATTCAGAGTGGTTGTGCTACTGTTAGAGAAGCTTATATAACAGCAATCTGAGTCCTAGTTAGGAAATCTGTCTGGCATCTGCCAATTTTAGGTTATTTTTAATGTAATGCCTGTCATGTTCATAATGTGGGCATGCACATACTTATGAGCTTAGAAATTTTTCATCACACTAGAACAGAACTAATCATGTATATTTAGTTTTCCTTCAGACATCTCACAGCCTGCATGATTGTTATTTATAGAGAGCCAAATGTGTGCCAGACATGAGGTTTCCTCCTGGATATCAGCTTTTCCCAAATGTTCTGTGAAATCTAAAGGGGAGAAAAGATGCTGATGCTTATATACTTTGCATTTACATAACACTGTACAGAAATTAACTGAGGCCTTGTCCGCCACGTGATTTGCTCCAGGTACAGCCATCTGTGCCCAAAAACTAGTGCAGTATGGTGTAATCCGCTAATGTAAACTGCCATTTGCTCCAGGGGAACTTTCCCCTGCTTGCACATGGGGTAGTCCTCACAATACACCTGTGAGGCAGGTTAGGCACCTCATTCCCACAGGTTTCAATTTATTTATCAGTGAATTTCAAATACACCTCTACCCCAATATAACGCGACCCGATATAACAAGAATTCGGATATAACGTGGTAAAGCAGCACTCCAGGGGGGTGGGGGCAGGACTGCGCGCTCCGGCGGATCAAAGCAAGTTTGATATAACGGGGTTTCACCTATAATGCATTAAGATTTTTTGGCTCTCGAGGACAGCGTTATATCAGGGTAAAGGTGTACCTTTGAAAATCTGACCTTTACTCTCTCTATGTCTCAGATTCCCATTTTAAAGACTGGGGGATGATGAGGGGGGGAAGGCTATAGTACCTTCCCTACCTCACAGGGGTGCTGTAAAATTTGTGAGGTGCTGAGACACTATAGTAACGGAATTCACAGAAGTACCTGAGGCAGACAGCTATCCAATCAGCTCCTCCGTTAAGCACCTTTGTGATTTCTTCTTCCCACGGCAGTGCATAGGAAAAATCCCTGATATAATCTATACAGCCCTATTCCTTCAAATCCCTTCTTTAGACTCACCTCTGCTGCAAAGCCTGCAATACCCTGGCAATTGCTCATGACTGATTGGATGATGTGCTGTGGCTGCCCCTCTTCCTTCCTTTTCCTATTCCCTGACTCCATTCCTGCCATTCCTCACTCTACCCCAGTAAAAAAATTAACAAGCACAAAACCAACAAAACTTGCCACTACCAAAGTGGTGCCGATCCTGGGCCACATTACTTGTAGATTATACCCTATCACTTACCTTACTTTGGGGTCTGATGCTGTATGCCCTCCGGCCAGAAATTCTCTCATTCATGTCTATACAGTACTTGGCCCAATGGAGTCCCAATCCCAGCTGGGGCTTTTAGGAGTTACTATCATAGAAATGTTTACTGTGGCTACTACCACAGCTAGTGTGATGCCTGCATACCATGTTTGTAAATCCCTTCTGGGTCTCCTATTTCAGGTATTGTGATTGTTTTGCAAATGGTGAATTCTGCAATAACTGCAACTGTACCAATTGTTATAACAACCTGGACCATGAAAATGATAGGCAAAAAGCAATAAAGGTAAGAGGTGTTTTGTTTCTCTCCTTCAAAGTTCGCAAAACAGAAAAGCCCGTCACAATGTATCTATTTCAACATACTCAACCCTGCTATTGAAACTGGATAGTTTGCTTCTTGTTTTACATCTCCAGCTGGGATGAAAGTAGCCACCTTTTCCTGTTGGGTTGGGAGGAGAATGTGATTTACTTACTCCAGCACAATCTTGGGTTTCTCCTTACTGCACTAGTCCTCTAGATCTTGCTCCCTGCATGAACTGTGACACACCTTTTGGATCTGCATTGATAGGCCTGCCTTGATAGAAACCCTGAAGCCTTCAAGCCCAAAATAGGGAAAGGAAAGGAAGGGGAATCAGACCGGCGGCACAGCAAAGGCTGCAACTGCAAACGATCAGGATGTCTCAAAAACTATTGTGAATGCTATGAGGTAAGACGGGTTTCTTGTCTTGAAGAAATACATTGGCTTTTTCTCCTTTCTAAATGTCAGTCTTGCCCATTGCACTGTCCGTAATTAAAACTTGTAACTATGTATAATTTCTCCAGTGCATACTAAGTTTATGAGCCAGCAATGGAGAATAAAATAATATTTTAGGCCAATCACCCTTTCTTTTGTTCTTTTTAGGCAAAAATCATGTGTTCCTCAATATGTAAATGCATTGGCTGCAAAAACTTTGAAGAAAGCCCAGAACGAAAGACTCTGATGCACTTAGCAGATGCAGCAGAAGTAAGAGTCCAGCAACAAACAGCTGCAAAGACAAAGTTATCGTCACAAATCTCAGATCTGTTAACGAGGCCAGCCCCAGCACTGACTAGCGGAGGGGGGAAGTAAGTTAACACGTTTCATCCTCTGGACTTGGCTTTAACACTGTTTTCATGATTCAGATATCTTGCTGCTCTGCTGGGGTGGATTTTAGCAAGCTAAGATTACTTCAGTCATTGACATTTGTATTCATGCTGTAGGTTTTGGTGGCTGTTATTTAATATTTGTATTACCATAGAACTCAAGAGCCTTCAGTCAGACTCAGGGCCCTTTTGAGCTACGTGCTGTACAAATGCATATTACTCTCTGTCCCGAGTAATAGTGAAACCTTTCTGGAATATATAAGCCGCCTAAATTTGCAGTTGAGCTAATTTCATCCCCTGAATGCATTTAAGTGCTGTTGGTTGAAAGATGTATAGTGCATGGCTGCTGCCTAAACTATTCAAATACATCCCTTACAGAGAAGAGAATTTATATAACAAGTTTGTCAGTCAAGATATACTGGATCATTATGACTTTGAAATGAGTGCAAGTAACATGAAATTTACAAAAAACAATTGCAAGATACTGTATACATATATCTGTGGTATAGAAAAAGGGGTTTGTGTTACATTGTAGCATTTGAGAAATACTAATAAAAAACCTGTACCAAAATGTATACAGAGAAGGAGACGGAGTTAAATTTACATGTGTATGCTCAAATTTGCCACACTTCTGTGTGTCTAACCATGTAACTTTAACATTCTCTTAATGCAGTTTTTAGCATCAATACAGGTGAAATCCTAATGTTAAATCAGTTAATTAGCAGTTTTCCTACAACAAAAAATTATATGGAAAATTATGCATTCTCTATCTGTCTTCATGGCTGTAATAAGCCTCTGTCCCAAATCTGGACCTTAGCGTCCAAAATCTGGGTGCTTAGCATGAACCTCCAAGCTTAATTACCAGCTTGGATCTTATCTCGCTGCCACCAATCAGGATTCTGAGTACCTGATAAACTCTCTGGTCTCCCCAAACCTTTCCCTGGGGGACCCCCAAGACTCAGATGCCCTGAGCCTCCAACAAAGGGAAATAACCCACTTCCCTTCCTGCTCTTTACTTCCTCCCAGATTTTCCCGCCCTGGGGATACTAGGAGATTTCCCTGCTTCAATCCCTTGAAACACAAAACAGAGAGGACGATTTACCTTCCCCCCTCCTTCTTCTCCCCCCTCCCAGTCTTTCCCTGAGAGAGACAGTACTCCTGGCACAGAGATTCCTATCCCCTTGCCTTAACTAGGAAAAGAAAATCCAACAAGTTTTAAAAAGAAAACTTCATATAAAAAGAAAGAAAATACATAGAATATAAACTCTGCATTCAAGAGACAAGACAGGGCTATTGCTTATAAGAAAATAGGAATAAACAGTCTGATTCAAAAGATATCCAATTTGAAACATTCCAGCAAGTTACACACATGTAAATACAAACTACAATATAAACCTATTGCTTTTCCTTTTGTACTCACAACTTGGTAACAGAAGGGTAGAAAGAAGCTTGGAGATAGAAAGAAAAGCTCTTCTCTCATAGCCGAGAGAAACAAAACAGACAGAAAAAAGCCAAAACCCCCCGGAAGTTCCCTCCCTCCCTTTGAAAAATCCGGTCTCTTGATTGGTCCTCTGGTCAGGTGTTTGGTTCCCTTTGTTAACCCTTTACAGGTAAAAGAAACATTAACCCTTAGCTATCTGTTTATGACAATGGCATTCTGCAGTCTGTCTCAAAATGTACTGAGATGGAAGCAGCCACAAAACTGTCAGCGTTGCCTCTGAGAAGTGATCTTCCTGCTTAGCTGTAGGGTTTGTTCAGTATTTTCAGTCTGGGGCAACCTCAGATGTAACCCAGAAACTGTGGAGCAGATTCATCCTGGTCAGATCAGCCCTGATTGAAAACTTTGAATGTGCTCTATCTCTGTTTGAAAGGGCATAATCCTAAAGTTAATGAATTGGATTCATGGACTGTAGTACAGGGAAAATGGAGAGGTAAGCAATATTTTCCTTGTTTGACAACATGTCCAAGTATATATTAGTATTGCTGTAGGGACTGTCTAGAGGGCTTCCTTCAGCTTCTGACTTCTCAGTGCTTCAGAGAGAGTTTTGTAGCTAGTGCATGTGGTGTAGCTTATTGATGACAACAGTTAAGTTTTTATTTCCATTTCAGATTGCCATTTACCTTTGTAACCAAGGAGGTGGCTGACGCGACTTGTGATTGCCTGCTTGCGCAGGCCGAGCAGGCTGAAAAGATGGGCAAGTCAAAAGCAGCAGCGGAGCGCGTGATCCTGGAGGAATTTGGACGTTGTTTGATGAGAGTCATCAATTCAGCAGGAAAATCCAAAAGTGACCCCTGTGCCATGAACTGCTGACTCTTGCATAGGAGCCATGGTAAATTGGACTGAACATGACACTTAAGGCACAGGGACACTTTGGTTCACAGCAGAGGATTTAATATTATTTTATTGTTAATTTGGTGCTTGTTTTAAATTGACTTGCATAATATTGAAACAAGAAAATCTTTTATAATTAGGAGTAGAGTCTTTTAAATTTTACCTAAATTCTCTTCTACTTATGACGATGCCTGAAGGTGAATTTTTCTTCCTGTTGTACAGCTTTTAACTTTCTTGGGTTTGGTAAGAGTTAGATGTTTTCTTCCTCCCCCTTTCTCTAAGAAAATTGTCCAGAGAGTCTTTATAAATTATTATTATAATATATATTATTTACAGTGTATAGAGTTGCATCACTTTGTTCACATGGAAGAATCAGACACTGGAAGAAAATATTTTTGGCAGTAGACCACAAAAACAGTATATCTGTGGAGGAATTAATTCTGAAAGGACATATATAGAAATGAGCATCCTCACAATACTGACAATACCAAATTAGATAAAAGAACATCACTCTGCAACCCTGGAAGGCAACGGAACAGTGCTAAAGACCCGATTCAGCAAGGTCCTTAAGCACAAATAATGTTAAGCATGTAGGCAGTTGACTTCTTGGGACAACTTACCCATTTAGCATCGCATATGTTCTTAAAAACCTTACTGAATCTGGGCCTCAGGGCACAACTTTTAAAATGGAAAGTATTTAAATTTTTCTTTAAATGATGACAGAAATGTCATTACTGGCTTGCTGAATTGTCTAAAATGGAAGTTGAAGGACAGATGATTGGCCATACATTCAGAAAGAATTAAAAGCAATGCTGTAAAAGCAAGTTGTCCATCCAAATTTTATCATTAGATAAACATCAAGCAGGGAGATGCTGTTGTGCATCTAGGGCTCAATCCTGCAAGGTCCTGAGCATTCTCGCTTCTCATTGAAGCCAGAGAGCATTTGTAGCCCTTAACACCTCATAGGATAGAGCCCTTAAACTGGCAGAAAATGAGATTATTGTTGTGTACATTTACACAGAAACTGAGATTACTGGGTGTGAGGGAACCAACCCTTATGTTTTCCTGTTAGCACAGGTTTCATGTGAGATGGATTCCAAACTAGCTGCATCCAAGTTAATCAGAGAACTTGTGTGAAGATCAGACTCCCTGTAAAACTGTGGACCTTTTTGATACCACTTTTTTAATCTTTGGAATTCATTTGGCTTATTTTTTAAAAAGTGTTATTTAGGATTGCAGTTTGAGCCATGACATGCAAGTACACTGATACGGATTCAAGGTCACCATCAAAAACAGATTACACCTGACCTTTTGTTGTGTGGGGAACAGGGAAGGAATCAAATCAGGTCAAATACAGTTGTGCATAGAAGACACTTAAGGATGGGAACTTTTTCTAGTCTTTACTATAAACAGTCCCAAATCACATTTTTGGTAGTGTAGCTATAAATTTAATGAAAGGAAATAACCATGTTTAAATTCACAGGCATTTATTTAGTTAGATATCTTAATCCTCTCTGTAATTATCAGAACAAGATTGATACTTTTATTTTCCAAAAGGGATTTTATATTCTTGCTATGTAATGGTGTGTATATATTCTTTAACATATATTTGTGTATATGTAGCAAATACACATACACACACTTGCGAAAAGGGAATCCGCCATTCATTAAAAAGTATGTTTTTTTAATAATTAGGATCTGGATTTCTAAAATGTCAGTGCGATAACTTTAAATGTAGATAGTTCAGCCATTCATCTTACTTTTTAGTGACTCAATATAGTATGTCCAGTAAGATTTGTATAAATGTAAATTAGTGTAAGTGGATAAAGTAAGACCTAATCAAGTTATTTTTCAAACAGATTGCAATACACCTTCTTTTGTCTAGAACTAAATCCATGTTAATTTTGTATATATTCTGTGTCCTATTCTAAATTGCACCTTTTGTGATGTGTATTTATATACAGTATGGAGAAAATGTTTGTGAAACTTTGGATTACAGTTGTAGATGATGTATGATGGCATTGCTTGTAAAGATTTTGAAGGTGCAATCAAATACTCTTAGTTCTACTTGTTTTGAACAAGCTTTCATTGAGCTTGTTTCCCCTACCCACCCCCCTGCCCACCCCCGCTTAGTATGTACTAAATCATTTTTGTACTTCCTTAGCCATTTGCAACAAACTGCTGAACAAGATTTACAGTCAAGTTCATCCAGTTATTTTAAACAGATCTGGGGTGGGGTTAAAGGTTCATTTTCTAGTTCTATTTACACCTGAAAGTAGAAAGATTAAATTTATATTTACTAGACCAATTCAGAAAATACACTTTTCTATATTGTAAAAAGTTGGCTAAATCACAAAGAAAAATAAACATTTATATTATTCTGTAAACATTATTTTTGAATTCTGTTCCTTTAGAGCTGGCAAGAACATTAACAGTTTTATTAAAGTACCTGATTTATTAATTCGGGGCCAGGTTGTCACCGGAGTTGCATTTACTAAGGCCCCAAATCGGCAAAGCACTTCCGTGTCATTAAGCATGTGATTAAATACCATTGACTTCAATAGGACTGGAGCACATTCTCAAAGCATGTATGTGCTTATATGTTTTTTTTTAATAGGGATTGACTTAAGTATGTGCTTAAGTACTTTGAAATGGGGCCAAAAATATACATGCACAACCAGGTAATTGGGCCCAAAGGGGTATTTTTGTATTTAATTACCTCTCCTGCATGAGCAAATCCAGGTTCTACCCCTGTGAAGAGTGAACAGATGTAGTCCTTGATCCAGCAAACAGATCCATATGGATGGACCGTCGTGCCCTGTCAAGATCCTGTTGAAGTTAGTGGGACTTCATACAAGCACAAGAGTCTCTCCATGCAAATCTGATTGCAGGATCAAGGGTGAATGTTCAGGGGCAACTTTGGCCACAGCCTTTGAAAAATTGGCCCTAGGCATTTTATTGGTTTAATAAAAAAAAAAAAAAAAAAAAAAAGTTCTTGAGGAGCAGGTAGGTTTCTAAGTATATCCTGTAAGCGTTACTGCACTGCATAAAAACGGTGAGTTTTAAAGACAAAACTGCTTTTTTCTGCAAAATAAAACTTGTATTTTATTTAAGCTCCCCTGGCCATTTCCTCTTGAGCTTTTTTTTTGGTATTTATTTATTTAGTGTGAAATCAGTGCTCATGGAAGTGAAGGATTAATCCTCCTGGCTAGAGCTAACGAGGTGCAGTGCTCCAAAGCTGCCGCCCCTTTCTTCCCCCCCGCACTCGGCCCTACTGATGCATCTCAGTCATGGCCTGCAGTCAGTAGTAGTGCATGTCTGCTATTCCATTTCTGAGCAGACCATCAAACATACTGCATTGTGCAGTGAATGCGTTCCGGACAGTTGATCACTCCGGATTAGAATGAGGCCACTAAACACATTTGGGACCTGATTCCAGAACCAGCTCAAGTGCCGTGGTGGTGGTCTGGGAGGGACTGCAGTGTGCTAGATGCTTTACAAACAAAAGAAGATTACAGTCTACAACAACGGGCAAGGAAAAGATGCAGCATATAAATAAATTGCCCTTTCAGCATATTTATTAAATAACTAGCTGCTTTTGCTCTCCCTTTCTTGCCACTTCCCATTTAAGGCTCTGACTTTTATAGCTTTCTTCCAAAAGTCGTGATTATATGTCTGGCTGTCCTCTCTCATGTCTGCTGATATATAGTCTATATACGAGTATTTGGCCTCTCACTTGGTCATCTTCCATCCATGAGGATTGCAAGGACCATTCTACCAATATAACTCTCATGTCTCCATTGGACATCCATATCAATTTAGCCCAGCCTTCCGCAACTTGTCTTCAATTGAGGCAACCTGCATTAAGCCCCTCACAACCTCATTTCATTTCCTGTCATGGAGTGTCCAACTATTTTGCCATCTCAACATTTTCATTTCGGTAGGAGAGAACATACTGATTTATTTTCTTGTGGTTGGCCAAGTCTCTGTCCTGCACGTTAGGATGGGTCGAATTAGTTTTTTACACCTTTTAACTTTATTGGCATCTTTTTATCACACAGAACTGGCCTCAGCTCCTGCCGTTTGTGCCAAACAGCTTTGGTATGATGCTGGGCATCATTCAGGAGGGCACCATTGTCAGCAACCATTAATCCTATGCTCAAATAAATTTGTTAGTCTCTAAGGTGCCACAAGTACTTCTGTTCTTTTTGCAGATACAGACTAACACGGCTGCTACTCTGAAACCTGTCATTATCCTAGGTATTTAAATTCTTGCACATATCTAAGCTTTCTGCCTGGAGTATCCTTTATAGTGGATCCACCTCTTAGTTGTCATAGCCTCAGTCTTACACTCGAAGTCCCACCTGCTCAAATCTCTGCACTGTTCCAAGTTGGTTTGCAGCTTCTCACAATCTTCCACACACAGCATTAAACATCAGCATATAGCATACTCCAAGGTGCCTCTCTTCATATAATGTCACTTGTCACATCCAAGACAACCACAAACTATAAAAGGCTCAAGGCTAAACCAGGGGTATCAGGCTTAGACAGCCAACATGTAAAGTCCGGGGGCAGGGCATTCCACACAAGTGATGTGCAACAGCCTGGCCTGACTGTTGTAATGGAGCAAGAGCCGCTAAAGTTAAAGAAGCAAGTGAGTAAGTGGAGTAAGCTGAGATATCCAAGCTGGAATATGAGAATACCCAGAAAAGAGTAAATGTGGCATATGTACAAAAAGTTAATTGGAAAGTTAAAGCTAAGATGCTAGTGGAAGGTTACAAAATCTACCATTCAGGGAGTTCAACCACGTGAAATGGTGTTGGAGTAATTCTGGATGAAACCATGCAAAGGTATCTGACAGAAGTTACCAGAAGGTCGGAACAACTGATGAGTGTCCAACTGTGTTGGGAAGAGGAAACTATATAGTAAGTGGGTATGCACCAAGTAGGAGAGGCTCAAAAGGTAAAAGGATTTTTTTGAGGCATTGTTGTGCCTTACTGGAAACATGAGAAATAATCAGAGCAGATCTAAATGCACATGCTGGAACTGTGAAGACTAGATATGAAACCATCCGTGACATTGGAATCAGAAATTCCAAGGGAGAAATAGCCATCCACCTTGTCTGGCATTGGATGTGGTGATTGCAAACACACACTTTCAGAAGAGGGCTTGCCACTTCATAACTTATGCCAGTGGGGGATACAAATCCCAAATTGATTTCTGCTTAATGAGAAGAAGCAACAGATCACAAATAATCAATTGTAAGGTAACACCTGGCAATAGCATTGTGAACCAGCACAGACTTCTTATGGACTTTTGAATGCAGAGACCTCAGAAACATCTGAACCCCCAGCACCGGAAAGGCCTCAGTGGTGGAAACGTAGAGATGGGAATGAAAAAAATCTTTAAACGAGAATATTTTGAATGAGTGATGAATGAGGAGAACCCAGCAGAGGACCATGTAAGATGAACTGAGGCATGACAGGAGGATGAGGTTGTAGAGTTACTTAGAAAAATGAAAAAGGAGAAAGCACCTGAGCCAGAAGAGGTATGAGTGGATGCACTGGGAAGGGAAGGCATCAAATATTCTACAATTCTGTTCAGTGATATTCTTAAAAGAAAATGCCTGATGAATGGCGCAAAAGCTTTGTGATGCCCAGTTTGAAACACAAAGGAGATATTACACTGTGTGCTAATTATCACTCAAACTGATGTCGCATGCTATGAAAGTATGAGAGAAGATTATTGAAATATTTCGGCAGGGAAGAGCTGAAATTTGGGTGGTTTTGTTACTTCAAGTCTAGAAAAAAGCACTGAGAGCCATTTCAGTTCTGTTCCGTCACTGCTTAATAAAGAAAGCACAAGGTATTAAATATAGTGCTCCACTCAAACACTTCATTAGCAGGGCAAAAATTTGCAACAAAAGACTAACAATGTCCCTGTCATACATAGGAATAATCACTGTCTAGCAGAGTTGCACCCTGCCTTGAAAAATGGGCTGAATGATTCTATCTGCTCCGGCACGTAGCATGGAAATAACCTGAGAGTAGATGAGGTGCTTTGACAAACAGATTAATCCTGTTAACATTGCCCTGCTTAGCAAACTAAGTGACTAAACAGCAGTTAAACGGGGCATTACTGGTTTATATAAAGCATCATATGCAAGGGCAGCTTCACCGCAACAAACTAACTGAATGAGGAGTCATGGAAGTCCATGCAACCACTCTGCCTCTTGGCATGAAATCAGAGCCAATACTGTTCTTCACTGTGTAAAAACGACGGTAGAATAAATAGGCTGCTTTGTGAACTGTACTGTTGGATAAATCAATCTGATGCGATAGTAGTGAGGAGTTCTGTTGCATGGATCATTTAACAGGGCCATATGACCACCAGAGTTCAACAAGCAGTTCAGCACAATGGTGCTCTGTCTATGCTGCTCAGCGGAACCAGCAACAGAGGCACATGCCCTTCCAGCATAGAAAGCTAAAAGGGCCTTTTGGAGCATAATCTGGTGTACTTCAAGGGACCTGCAGCATTTTAACTGCCTCAGCACTGCCATCTAGTATTGAGTCATGGAAAGGCAAGAAAATTCACTGACTGTCTCAAAAGTTGTGTATCCTCAGCAGTGTAAAGATTTGTAAACTTCCATAGCACTGTTCACATCATCCAGGGGAGACTGTCCTCAAAAACTTAGCTTTTAAACTGCACAGGCTATTTCTTTGTTGTAAGGAAGAAGAATGTACCATTATAACTGTTTTATACACAATGATTTTTAGGCTACAACTCTCCCATTTATACATAACAGTTGGTAAGAACACAAGAATGGCCATAGTCCATCTAGCCCAGTATCCTGTCTTCTGACAGTGCTCAGTGCCAGATGTTTCAGAGGGAATGAACAGAACAGGGCAATTTATGAAGTGCTCCACACCCTGTCTTCCAGTCCTAGTGCCTCACAGTCAGAGGTTTAGGGGCACCCAGAGCATGGGGTCGCATCCCTGATCATCTTGGCTAATAGTAATTGATTAACCTATCCTTCACGAACGTACCTAATTATTCTTTTAACCCAGTTATGCTTTTGGCCTTTGAACCTCCTCTGGCAATGAGGTTCACAGATTGACCGTGCGTTGTGTGAAGAAATACTTCCTTTGGGTTTTTTTAAAGCTGCTGCCTATTCATTTAATTAGTTATCCCCTGGTCCATGTATTATGTAAAGGGGTAAATAACACTTCCTTATTCACGTTATCCACAACATTCATGATTGTATAGACCTCCATCATAACCCCCTTCAGTCATCTCTTTTCCAAGCTGACAAGTCCCAGTCTTTTTAATCTTTCTTCATATGGAAGCTGTTCCATACTCCTAATCATTTTTGTTGCCCTCTGTACTTTTCCTAATTCTAATGTCTTTTTTTGCGATGGGGTGACCAGAATTGCACAGAGCATTCAAGGTGTGGGCATACCATGGATTTATATAGTGGCATTACGATATTTTGTGTCCTATTATCTATCCCTTTCCTAATGGTTCTGATATTTTACAATCAGCTAAAATAAAGCAAGGAGTAATTGAACTGGAAAACACATTGTTATACCTCAAAGTCAACTTAGTGTTTTCAATAACATGCATAAAGTCACAACTACGTAACTTTGGACACCTTCCTTTAGTGTTCTGGAAAACAAAACTTTAATTCAGGCCTTACTTAATATTTGGCCTCCACTCACATGCCTTGTAGTGTGATCCTATCATCTCTAACAAACTACATTGGTTTGGCTGGGTAAACCTCCAAAAAACACATAACAGGAAACGATGCTGGTGATTCAGTAAATGTTTCTCTTTCTTAGATTCTGTCTTGAAATCAGTGCCTCAGGACAGTTTAAGAAGACTGTGTGGGTGGCCACGGTCAATTTTGGATGATATGTAAAACTTGAGGTTGTACCTGCTTACAATCATTAAAGACACCTAGGGGCATCTTTAGGCAACAGCAAGGAGACACTTTAATGGTGTCTGACTGGCTTCTAGCTAGGGTAAATGTATTTTACATATCTAGACTTCTCCAACACTTTTTGGGATTGTTTGGGTACCCATGAGTACTAAAACGGGAAGTGAATTTTTCACCTTCAGCCCTAAACTATTGTGAATGTGACATTAGCATGTGCTGCTAAACAGTTATGTTCAGCTCTAGCTTTTCATGTCAGAGGTGAGTGAAATAATCAGTTTCTTCCTTACTTCACAAAGCTATGGGGAGGGATAATTAAAGTTTGTAAAGCATTTTGAGGTCCCCAGCTGAAATCTTTCTGTTTCATACACCACCTATCACCGTGACGTCTGAAGGCCTTACTCATTCCTTAGTGAATATACAAAGTTCTTGGGTTTTGCTTCCATCATCCAGTCAACAGGAATTCCGTTATTTTCTTTCATGATGCTTCTAACAGAACCATCTGCCCTTTAAGTGTCTGGAGGAAGCAGGGCAAGGAGCAGCTGACCCTGCTCCAGAGAGAAGCCCAGCAGGCAGGTGTTGGGAATCTGTGGCTGCAGCTGACCGGTACCTCGATGGGCCCAGGCTGTCAGCTGAGCAATATAAAGGAAGGCCCAGTTCCCTGGGGAAGGTGCACTCTGTTCCTTTGGTTTCCCTGTTCTCCTGTAATCAGAGCAGCTGATTGTAGGCAGGGCCTGTTTGGTAGCTACCAGACGCCCCCAGTCTGAACCCTTCACCGGATGGTTGTCTGTGTTACTTTTGCTTGCTTTTTTCTTTCTTTCTTTGTAAGGAGAATAAACAGAGCCCCGAGGAAAGCTGGGTGTGGCTATTTGTCCCCAGCTGATGATCAGGACCCACCAGCCTATATGTGGTGAACAATGCAGGCATAGCTTGCCATTGCTCACAGAGAAGCATGGCTCCTGAAGCTCTCGTGAAATGGATGGGAAAGCAACAGCAACAGCAGCAGATCCTGCCATAGCAGCAGCAGCAGCAGCAGCAACAGCAACATCACCAGCTACTAATACAGCAGCACCTGTTCCAACAGAAACAGCAGTAATTCAGGCTTCAGCTACTAGCTTGGGATGTCCAGGACCACAGGTTGGTATAGGGCATGGTACTGGGAATCAGCTGATGGAGCTGAGCAGTACTTCATGAATGGCCCATGCTCTCAGCTGAACAATATAAAGGAGGACCCAGCTCCATGGGACGGTGGGGTAAATTAGGGAGCAGGAAGCCGTAGGCAGGCCTTGTGGATTCATCACTACCACTCCCCAAGTTGGGGGAAGGGCCTGCTCAGTAACTACTCTTCACCAAATGGGTGTTTGTGTTACTTTTACACCTTCTTTATTATCTTCACAAAGAAGTAAGAGAGCCCTGCAAAAATGGACAGGAACTAAGTGAGGCATGGCTATTTGTCCCCAGCCGGTGATTAGGACCATGAGCCTACAATGCTATTCAGGGGGGTTCTTCTTCGAGTGATTGCTCATATCCATTCCAGTTAGCAGCGCGCGCTGCATGCACGTTCGTTGGAAGATTTTTTTACCCTAGCAACACTCGGCGGGTCGGCTGGGTGCCACCTAGAGTGGCGCTGCTATGGCATCGGATATATACCTCAGCCGACCCGGCCACCCTTCAGTTCCTTCTTACCGCTTGTGTCGGTCGTTGGAACAGTGGAGTGCAGCTCAGCTGACCTCCACCTTTCCTAGCTACTCGTAGTTTTCTCGTTGTTGTCGTATACATAGTTGTTCTTGTAGAAATATATAGATAGAGTTAGTTGTAAGTTCTTAAATTAATAGTATAGTTAGTTATTACTAGTTACCGGGGTTCGGGGAGTAGCCCCTTCCCCGCACCCGGTGCCAGAGCTCATGCCCGGCTCACCGGGTTTCAAACCGTGCTCGGCCTGTCGCAGGCTGATGCCAACAGGAGACCCACACGACTCCTGTTTGAAGTGCCTCGGGGAATTGCACTTAACTGCTAAGTGCTCGATTTGCAAGGCTTTCAAGCCGTGAACTAAAAAGGAGCAGGACATCAGACTAAAACAGCTCCTCATGGAGGCAGCCTTGACACCGCCACCTTCGGCACTGAGCACCGGTCAGTCGGTGAGCAGAGGCACCCCCACAGCACCGGATCGCACCGGTATACCTAAAGACTCTCAGCACCGGCCGCCACCGGTACTGAAGTCGACTCCACGTCGCTCCCTCTCCCCGAGGTCAAAGAAGGCTAAGACTCCTGCTGCTTTGGCAACGCCCACGCCGCAGCCAGAGAGTGCGCCTAGATTGGACCGCCTGGCACTGATAACCGCCGCGGCACCAACGAAATCGGCACCGTTGATTCCGATCCCGCAAGGGCCGTCGAGTCCGGCGCCTGATAGCTCCCTGGCGCGTACTGCGGTAGAGCTCACCATGCCATCCACGCCAGAGGCGTTTTTGGCAGCAAGAGACTTGATCGCCCTCACGGATACGGCACTGCCCCTACCCCCAGCACTGCCGGTGCAGGTAATCCAATCTCTGGGCAAGCCAACCCTGACCAGACCACTGTCTGTCGGCTCAGCGGACCGGCACCGCTCAAGATCGTGGTCCTGCAGGCGCTCCCGGTCGAGACGACGCTCCCGCTCTCGACGCCACTCGCAGTCCTGGCACCTTTCCTCTACACGGCACCGGTCAGACTCGTGGCACTGGTCGCACTCACACTCTCCACCTCACTATTCGGGCACCGCTCTAGTTCCTGGCACCGACCTAGACACCGTACCTCTCAGAGCCGCTCAAGCTGCAGGGACTCGAGATCCTGGTCGACCTCCCAGCACCGGTCTGGTCGCAGGTCCCGGTCTCGATCATGGTACCATTCCAAATACCGGCACTGGTCCCCGCTAAAGAGGGGAGCGAGGTCTGTCAGAACTTCAGCTCAAGGTTTCTCTGCTCCTCCATGGCCATCCAGGCAGAAGTCGGTGTCCTCCCGGGTGGCCAATCAGCAGGCTCTCCTGAGCTGTTATAGCTACAACACCTGGGCAGAGGTGGGTAGATTCACAGAACTGCTACCCCCGGACTCACGCCAAGAATTTGCCGCATTCCTTGAAGAAGGGAAGAAGGTGGCCAGAACCTCCCTCCAAGCTTCTCTTGATGCGGCCGACTTGGCAGCCAGAACTCTAGCCTCAAGTATCACCATGAGGCGTATCTCCTGGCTCCAGGTCTCCAACCTGCCACCCGAGCTCCAATACACCATCCAGGACTTACCCTTTGATGGCAAGGGTCTGTTCTCTGAAAAGACTAACCCCAGGTTGCAGAGTTTAAAAGACAACAGGGTCATCATGCGCTCGTTGGGCATGCATACCCCCGTGACCCAACGCAGACCCTTCCGGCCTCAACCCCACCGCCTGTACTTTGTGCCCTGGCACAGGCAAGACTTCAGCAGAAGGCGCGGGCGGGGTAGCTGTAGACACTAGTCCGGGCCCCAACGGGGTCAAAACCACGGGCCCCCAAAAGCACCTCCGGGGCCTAAGTCTACCTTTTGAAGATGCGCACGAGGACAGCGTACCAGTTTCAGGACAGGATTCTTCTCCTCCCTTCTCCAACCGTCTCTCCTACTTCCTCCCGGCGTGGTCCCAACTGACCTCAGATATCTGGGTTCTACGCACAGTGAAACAAGGATACCACCTCCAATTTGTTTCATCCCTACCTTCCCACCCCCCAACCCAGTCCCTCTTCAGGGACCCCTCTCACGAGCAAGTCCTCTTACAAGAGGTGCAGTCTCTCCTCACCGCAGGAGCAATAGAGGAGGTACCGCCAGACGAGAAGGGAAAAGGGTTTTACTCCCGCTACTTTCTGATTCCCAAGTCCAAGGGAGGCCTCAGGCCTATCCTAGACCTGCGAGGCCTCAACAAGTTTATGGTCAAGTTGAAGTTCCGCATGGTCTCCCTGCGGACTATTATCCCATCCTTGGACCCTGGAGACTGGTATGCGGCCCTCGACATGAAGGACGCATACTTCCACATCGCCATCTTCCCTCCGCACAGGAGGTATCTTCGCTTTATGGCCAATCACCAGCACTTCCAATTTACTGTCCTCCCCTTTGGCCTCTCTATGGCCCCAAGAGTGTTTACGAAGTGCATGACCGTCGTCGCCGCCTACCTCCGCCAGCAGCAGATACATGTATTCCCGTATCTGAACAACTGGCTCATCAAGGGAACCTCCCAGAGTCAGGTCTGACAGCACGTGGGCATAATCACGGACCTATTCTCCTGGCTGGGGCTGCTCCTCAATGTGGAAAAGTCCACTCTGGTCCCCATACAAAGGCTGGACTTCATAGGGGCAACCCTGGACTCCACTCGAGCCAGGGCCTACCTCCCTCAGCCACGTTTCCAGGCGATTGCGACGATCAATCAAGGTCTGCAGACCTCCCCAACTACCTCGGCTCGCACGTGTCTCAGCCTACTGGGCCACATGGCCGCATGTACTTATGTGACCAAATATGCCAGGCTCCGCCTCCGGCCCCTTCAAACGTGGCTCAATTCAGTCTACCATCTGGGCAGGGACCCAATAGACGTTCTGGTGACAGTTCCCCCGAGCACCTTGCGCTCCCTCGACTAGTGGCTAACTCCCTCCCTGGTGTGTGCAGGGCTACCGTTCCATCCACCACAGCCCTCATGGTCCCTGACGACAGATGCGTCATCTCTCGGTTGGGGGGCTCACCTAGGTCACCTTCGTACCCAGGGCCTTTGGTCATCGCAGAAGCTGATGCTCCACATAAACGTCCGAGAGCTCAGAGCAGTCCGCCTCACCTGCCAGGCGTTCCAGCAACATCTTCACGGCCGTTGTGTCTCAGTCTTTACAGAGAACACAATGGCCATGTATTATATCAACAAACAGGGAGGGACTCGCTCTTCTCCCCTGTGTCAAGAGACCATTGGACTGTGGGACTTCTGCATAGCCCACTCGATAGACCTGGTGGTGTCCTTTCTCCCAGGGGTCTGGAACACTCTGGCGAATCAGCTGAGCAGATCCTTCCTCTGTCACAAATGGTCGATAAGACCAGACGTTATTCATTCGATCTTCCAGAGGTGTGGGTTTCCCCTCATAGACCTGTTCGCCTCTTGCACAAACAGGAAGTGCCAAGCGTTCTACTCCTCCCAGGGTCTTTCACCGGGATTGATCACGGACGCATTCCTCATGTCGTGGAGGCACCACCTGCTCTATGCCTTCCCACCGTTCCCTCTGGTTCACAAGGGTCCTAATAAAACTCCGCAGGGACAGAGTGCGCATCTAATCCTGATTGCGCCAGCATGGCCCAGACAGCACTGGTACACCACACTGCTCAACCTGTCCATGGCCAGCCCAGTTACCCTGCCACTCCTTCCAGACCTCATAACGCAGGACCACGGCAGTCTTCGCCACCCAGACCTGCAGGCCCTTCACCTCACGGCATGGCTCTGCATGGCTGAACAGATCGGAGTTCTGCTGTTCCGCTCCGTACAGCATATTCTCCTAAGTAGCAGAAAGCCTTCCACTCGGTCAATGTACCTGGCCAAGTGGAAACGTTTCTCTGCTGGTGTACAACGCAGAATGTTACTCCTTCTGAGGTCTCGATCCCCACTGTTTGGACTACCTCTGGTCTCTTAAGCAACAGGGCCTGGCGATATCTTCTCTGAGGGTGCACTTGGCGGCTATCTCCACATTCCATCCTGGAGAAGTGGCCACTCCTGTGTTTTCCCACCCCTTAGTTACTAGATTTCTTAAGGTCTGGAGCGCCTCTACCCCCAGTACGCCACCCTGCCCCACCTGGGACCTCAACTTAGTCCTAAGCAGACTTATGCATCCGCCATTTGAGCCATTGGCGACTTGCTCACTCCTGTACCTGTTGTGGAAGACAGTCTTCCTAGTGGCCATTACATCGGCCAGAAGGGTCTCCGAACTTCGATGCGCTTACGGTGGACCCACCGTATACTGTCTTTCACAAGGACAAGGTACAGTTTGACCTCATCCAGTGTTCCTCCCTAAGGTAGTGTCGGCCTTCCATACCAACCAGGACATCTTCCTCCCGGTCTTCTTTCTGAAGCCTCACTCTTCTTGACGGGAGCAGCAGTTACACTCCTTAGATGTCCGTAGGGCGCTCGCTTTTATATCGAGTCGGACAAAGCCTTTCCAAATCCCCCAGCTGTTCGTGGCAGTCGCTGAACGGATGAAAGGTCTACCAGTCTCCTCCAGAGGATCTCTCCTCTTGGGTAACGGCGTGCATACGCACATGCTATGACCTGGCTCATGTCCCTTCGGGCCATCTCACTGCGCATTCTACCAGAGCTCAGGCTTCATCAGCTGCCTTCCTGGCCCACGTGCCTATCCAGGAGATATGTCGCGCAGCGACCTGGTCATCGGTCCACACCTTTGCTTCGCACTATGCTCTGGTCCAACAGTCTAGAGATGATGCAGCCTTTGCTCAGCGGTTCTGCACGCTGCCACATGTCACTCCGACCCTCCGCCTAGGTAAGGCTTGGGAATCACCTAACTGATGGATATGAGCAATCACTCGAAGAAGAAAAGACGGTTACTCACCTTTGTAACTGTTGTTCTTTGAGATGTGTTGCTCATATCCATTCCAAACCCACCCTCCTTCCCCACTGTCAGAGTAGCTGGCAAGAAGGAACTGAAGGGTGGCAAGGTCGGCTGGGGTATATATCTGGTGCCATAGCGGCGCCACTCCAGGGGGCGCCCAGCCGACCGTTGCTAGGGTAAAAAAGTCTTCCGACGAACGTGCACGCGGTGCACGCACACCTAACTGGAATGGATATGAGCAACACATCTCGAAGAACAACAGTTACAAAGGTGAGTAACCGTCTTTTGTTCCTGGAAGGTCTTGAGCACCCTAAACTATTTAAGTCAACTGGACTACAAAGTACTCTATATTTCACAGGATTGGGCCCAGTAAGTGCACATTATAATTCCCCACAAAAATGAAATTAAGTAATCTTAAAACAAAATTATACTGAAGAAATGAGAACCCAGTAGCTGAAAATAAGCAGATGAATTTTAAACTGTTAATTATTTAGTACAAAACAGTGCAGAATGGAGGAAATCAACCAGCTACATACAGAAAGGTACTGGAAAGAGGGAGTAAGGAATTAATAACAATGCACTAAAAGAGTAACATAACCTGTGCTTTTGTTAGTTTGTGTATTTGAAAACAATATTAATATAATATACACACAACCTGAAGAACATCTATCTGATTCGCAGCAGGAGGCTATTACACCATACGTTGCAGTTATGTTAAATCTTGAGTCTTCTGTTTCCCCCCAAGTCCCAGGGTGGTTGTGTACAACTTCTTTCAAATGGACTTTTCCACCTTCTCCACCTAATCAAATGTTAACATCTCTTCCTTCCCCTTAAGGCCTTGTATGATCAGCTGATGGTACAGCTTGGACCTCATTATGCTCTTCCTCACTCTCTTTACCCACCATTAGCCTTCCCCACCCTTTCATTTCTTTCTCCCTCCCTTCTGCATGGTCAACTACAATAGGTCGGGCCTTCACCCAAATCCTTCACTTCTCTGAGGAGTTCTGCACACACTAATCCTCGTCAGTCAAATATTGGCTTCCCCACACCTGTACTGGCTTCCCTACAATTTATTAAGAGGAGGAAACAAGCAAACCAAAACTTTCTCGCCAACACTTTGCACTAGGTCTCCTACTGGGTCCTGAGTTCTTCTGTCTTTAGATTGCAAGCTCCCCAAGGCAGGAGACCTCCTACACTGGCAAGCACATCTGCAGATATTAAATATTTTCAAGGATTACCTGGCCCCACCCTGTATACAGTATTTTGTAGAATCCTGTATTGAGAAACAAGTCTTGTTTTTTCTATCCATTCCATTCTGTGACAGATCCCCTGCATCTGACCCTAGTCCATCAGTTTTATTTCTTACCTGACTGACTTTTTTCCAGTTGGGGTAGCCAAAATCAAGGTCTTTTCTTCGCTTCTTGTTATCCTAATTCATGTTCAGATTTAAGCACTTAAAGGAAGCAGTTTGGAATCCTTTATTTTTCTAATAAGCTGCCCGTGAAATTAAAGGGCGAAAGGCGGAGTGTTTACGTAATCAATCAGTACAAGTAAAACATGTTTCTAGGACAAATCTTTATTTTATTTTTTTAATAGCTTTGTGTAAGCTGTTTTGCTTCTTAGTATTTTTTTCTGCAGCTCTAAGGAATTATCTGCTGCTATAGTACTCCTTCAGTTCTTTCCCACCAGCCCCTGTTCTAAACATGTATGAGTAAACTTGGTATTCATCATAGTCAGGGGCTAACTGCCCTACCCAGAGCCAGGCATAGCATAGGTAGGTATTCAGCAAGCTTCCCCACATGACTGCCAATGAACCTCAATGTGGATTTCCAGTAGCTTCCGTAATCTAGTCCTTCCATAGACATTGTTGTTCTAAAATAGGTTGTGGTAGTGCAATCTGCATAAAGGAGAATTTAAGATGAGATCAAACTTATTTTCCACTTCGAATCCCAGGCATGACTGGAACCTAGTACAGTTAATCCTCCTAGGACTCTCCTTTATTAGCCACTGCTGGACACAGTATTGCCAAGAGGTCAAGTGACATACACCATCTCAGTTCTCCGACACCTGTGTTGCCTAGATCAGACCTTATCTATAAACACTACTCAAGGGAAGATCCATCATTTAACAAATTAGTAAGAAATTATGGCACAGCTAAGATTTGGATAGATTTATAAGTCTTTAATGATGATGAAAATGGATGTTTCCTAGTCAACTTCTTCGATCCATGACTTCCAGAACAGTAGTCCAAACCCCATTTTTTGCATGTTCAGCTCTGACATTTAAGTAACATTGCACTATGTTCCTTAACAGCGTTGTGTAGTGATTGGTGACACACAACTCCCCATCAAATAGGTGATTATTTAACTCAGGAAAAAGGTGACTCTGTTCAGATAACTCATATAAAATTTTCTGTTCTAAATACATATCCTGTTGCTTGAGGTTTAGGTTATAGTCTTTCACTCTTGCATGCGTTTTTAGGACTTGCTCAGAAATACTCACAACCTGACGCACGCTCTCTGATGGCAAACTCCAGCTCCCAATCTTTTTAATGCACAACAGTGAACCACATTTTAGGATTTTGTCATCTGACAGAAAGAGAGAAGTGACACAGGCTTCACATCTTATGGCAGCTGCTAATTTCTCAGCAACACAGCCAGCAGTATAGGTGACGCTTTCTGCATATAGTGACAGATCTGTCAGTGCATAACTCAGTGTAGAGTTAAATGAAATATGGCCTGTACAGTAAATGTAGTCTGTTGATGGAATTGCCACACAACCCCGATTGTACTGAGAATGAATGGTAGCCAGGGCCAAATCTGTCCTACGAACAATAGATACATCTAAGGTGTTCATGTCACCGAAAATAAGATTCTGATGTAATCCTGGTGTCAAATTATACTTGGTCAGCAGTTCAGAATAAGCAGTCCAGAACATCATGCATGTAGGGTTATCACAGCTAGCACATGCTTGTCTGAGGGTGCTGAGAAATAATTCCAGATGATCTAGGCTGAATGTGTAAGTCAGAAGGTAGTGGAAGGGCATGTTCTTTGGACATACATAGTTTGTGTAAAGCCATTTTAAACTCTCAGCATTAAGCAAAAAACCTAGAAATCCTAATTTATGTTTACCTTTCAGGAAGTGTCTCCCCGAAGTGTCAGTTAATGCCACAAAGACACTTTTAGCCTCAGTTAAAAGGTGACGTATTCTGGCATAATTTTCAGAGGACACAGGCCCTTTCAATCCCGTTCCGTAATAGCTTCTTCCATGAAAAATGTCAAACAGATAGCTCACCAAGCGCACAAATTTGATGGTCCCACTGCAGTTCTGAAAAGAAGGCAGGCCCAACAACTGAAGACATTCCAGCGTGCCAGCGACACTCTCACTGAACAGCTGTGCTGCATAGTTCACCCTCAAGTGACAGCTTTCACTATTTCCGGGTCTTCCTGACAATCTGTCACTAATATGCAGTAATTCCGTCTCCTGCAGAGTCACTAGGTCCACTATGTGCTGCCAGTGTGCTGTTTCATAAATGGACTGTATCCTATGAAAGCACTGAAACACATTCCTTATTAACTGGAGCATATGGCAAGCATCAAAGAAGTATGTGATCCGATGAGTGGCACTGTGAGGATGCTGAAAAGTGCACTGCATGTTGTTGGCATCGATACGTATGCCCAACGCCTTTGCCAACTCAACACCATGAGCAGTGGCCGCAGACGTCACGGAGAGAACTCTGATACCTACGTTGGTCAGCTTACTGATGGTCTGATAAAGCAACTGAGCTAGTAAATGGCCAGTCGTTCCATTTACAAAGAAATAACCCAGGGGAGCCCTCCAGTGACCAAGAACACCTACTGCCATTAGGACTATAGCTTCTGAGGCCAGTGGTGCTTCATCAGCATCAAGTGCTCCTGCACCTAGGTCTACAAACCCAACCAGACGTTGAGTCACAGGGTCCCACTCCAGCTGTTTCTTGAGAGCCATGCCCTCGATCATCAGTGAGCAGTACTGGTATGCCTGTTCTCCTTGCTCGACTCTCTGCTGAAGGTGAAAGAAAATACTGTTGCTGAAGCCTGGACTACCTTCATCATTAGACAACCAGCTGGAAGACAGAGGATAGAAATAATTCGGAGTTATAATCTAAGGGGGGGAAAAAAACCACTAACAGGCTTTAGGACTTAGTAAAGTGCTAACAGATTTTTAATGCAAATTAATATACGCAGCATCCATTTATAAAGTAATAAGGCTTACCTGGATGATACATTTTGCAGCCTGAAA
Source organism: Chelonoidis abingdonii (assembly GCF_003597395.2). Lineage (NCBI taxonomy): Eukaryota > Metazoa > Chordata > Testudines > Testudinidae > Chelonoidis > Chelonoidis abingdonii. Next base: position 18,209,326 of record NC_133773.1, on the reverse strand, counting down.
CATAACAGTATTTTCCTACAGTTCAATTTTCATCCTCTCCTCCACCTGCCTGCTCTGGCATTCTCTCCAATGGTTCCTTTATAGCCTCATATACTTTCATATATTTTTTTCATGCTGTCCTGCATGCTTGGAACAGCTCCTACCCTATTTCCCCTTCACATTTAGTACATTTTCTTGGCCTCCTGTCATAAGATAAGAATTGCTATACTGAATCAGACCTGTGGTCCATCTAGTTCAGTAACCTGTCTGATGATGACCAGAAAGAAACCCACAGTAGGCAGATGTGAGATTCTGTCCCATATGAAGGTCTCGTTCTGACCTCTAATAAGTAGAGACTTGTTAAATCCTAAAGCATGAGATTTTTATCCTATCCAAAACTTTTTTGCATTAACTGTTATAATTCTGGATATCCTTGTTCTCCATATAAATGTCAATAGCTCTTTGAATCTTACTAAATTCTCAATGACTTCCTGTGGTAATGAGTTCTACAATCTATTATTAATTTTTTCATAAAATGTATTTCCTTCTATAAATTTTGAATTTGTACCTTCAAGTGTACCCTTGTGTTACATGAGAGACTAATCTACTTTCTCTCTAACATTCATTATTTTATATGCTTTTAAGCATGTCCTCTCTTACTCTTCTTCCTTCTAAGGCGAACAATCCCAATCTTTTCAATCTCTCCTTACAGGAAAGTGGTTTTGTTGTTGTGTTTTTCCATATCTGTAATCATTCTCATCTCCCTTCTCTGAACCCAATCTAACTCTTCAATATCTTCTGAGTGACCAGCGCGGCACACAGTGCTCTAAATGTGGTATTGATCTCTTCTAGTGCCATCTGCTTCCTCTCCCAGGACTGAGCTTTATAGTTTGTTCTCTATCTAGTATTTGGCCCAGTCATCCTCTCACTGAAGTCAATGGATCTGGATCTTAGACTGTAAACTCCTCATGTCAGGGGCATGGTCATGCTTTGTGTTTGCAAAGTACCATGTATACCCTTGGCACTATATAAATAGTAGTGATTAAAGTAGTCATCGCATTTTAGTATTTGTTCCCTTTCTATTATATGCTGAAATGAATACAGATATCAAAGTTAAGCACTTGATATCTCTTTTCCCCACTGATCACTCACTTGGAAGAATGCAGCATACTTCTGACTACCTCTGCTACTGTAAATTTAATCTTTGGATGTGTTATTTTCTGATGGTGCAACTGTTCTGCACAGCCTCCCTCCCTCTCCTCCCAGCAACATGCTCTGACATGAGTTAATATTCCTGTAACAATCGCAGCCTCTTCTGTTTAGCATCTTTGTACAAATAATTAAAATGTAAGACAATAGTGTAGGTGTCACATTCAATTGTTTTTATGAAATCTCTACTTTGAACACTCCATCTCTTACTTATTGTAGGACAACCTGGAAATATAACTTGAGATAACGAGAATAAATACTCACTTTGTGAGGCTGGAAGGATGAGGCAGGGGACAATTCTTTCTTACGTAATCATAGGCTTTACTACAATAGAGGTGGAGAGTACAGGCAAACTGCCTCATTTCTGTGGAGTACTCAGTCATCTGTCTCCAGCTGTATGGCTCCCACTGCAAATCTGTTTTTAAAAATATAGGTCAGCTACGGTAAGAAGCGTGAACAGTTTGATCATTTGATTCAGATGAAAAATGCCTCTATAATACAGGGCATGAGACACAAGGCAAGAAAAAAAAATGTTGAGTTTAACAAGGCACAAGCCTAATGCCCAAGTGCTATCACTCAAGTACTTTTGTTGCAATAAAGCAAAATTCAGACTAATTGCTGAGTTCCCTCTCCTACAGAAAGGGGAAAAGGGATGAAATACTCCATGCCCCTGCCAGAACTCTCTCGCTTATGCTAGCCTTTCTCTGCGTGTTGCAGTGGATTCTGTCTTATCCCAACTTGTTTGCCTTCTAGACAGGGGTGACACTTAATATTTAACATTACTAACAATCCAGATATCCCCATTTTCCTTAGACCCTAACGCTTCAATGCCTTTAAGGACTCATGTCACAGCCAACATCCTTCTAAAGGAGAAGGATGAAATGTGGCTCCATTCAGAGAGGGTCAATGCTGTTCCTGAATTAGCTGGAAAAAGTTGCTTTGAGATCTACAGATGAAAAGTTCTATATAAGTGCTAAGTATTATTATTCGTGACTTAGGATATAAGCAATTTAAATGGTTTTTCTCTCATATTATCAAAATGAACAGAGCCAATTTTCTAAACACTTTCTAAGTGAGAGAGGAATATAAGGTTCTCTTACTTAAACAGAATTTAGATTCAATCTTGAATCTCTTAAAGCTGAATATGTTTATTCAATAAAGCCTAGTACCTCACATCACACACTGTTCTAGGGCCCAGATATGAGACGTGGCCACCCCTCATCTTCATCTCAGTATAAGCTGAGGGAGCTAAATACCTTGGAGGACAGGCCGATATTGTGTAACTTCTAGTAACCAATTAGAGATACAGTATCTTCAAGAAAAAGCCTTTGGTTCTGATTCTTATTTTTATATTACATTAGTGCCTACAGGCCCCCAACTGAAATCAAGGCCCCAGTGTGGTAGGCAATGGAAAAAAATGTACAGTTTCTGCACTGAAGAGTTTACTGTCTAAACAATGTCCTTAATACCTGAAAACTGGGCCTGCAGCAGGCTTACAGCTTCTTCAGAGAGCAGGTTCTTCTTTGCAAGCTCATTGATTAAACTAAATACATTTCGTTCTCGGTATGAGAGACACCTTCGTGCTGCAACAAGTTTCTTTTTAGGCAACTGTATTATTTCTTTCATTTCTGTCTGTTGCTCAGCAGCTATTGCAGGATTCTTTAAGCTATAGTTGTGATCTGCAGTAATGACCTCCTCATCAGGAGAATTATGTAAAAGTGGCTGCTTTAATGCTTTCTGGGATCTTCTATTTTTAAGATATGTACTCAGAGGATCCTACAATACAGAAAAGAATATGGGGCTAATTATGGGGGGAAACACTTAAAACAAGTGCACAGCTATAGTGAAACAATACAAGCCAGATTCCTGGTTGTATTAACAGAAAAACAGGAAGTGCTAATATTTCTAAGAAAGGTCTGTTTTGGACTTACTCCCCTCATATCTGAATGCTGGGTACTGTACACGTTTTTTTGGCATACAGATATTATTGTCTCAAGATACTACACAGAACAAAAAAGATGCCATCAGATCTCAACAATCAAATCAGTGGTTCCCAGACTCTTAATAAGCAACCACCTGTGACCCACCGTTAGATACATGCACCCTCCACCTTGAACCTCAACTCTGATCTTGACTGGATACAAAGGGAAGGCCCCAGGTGGTGGTTAGAGAGCGAGTCTGCCCCACATTTACTCTGTAGTGGCAGCTCCTGTGCCACAGGGCTGGACCCAGCTCCCCAATCCAGGTGTTGCAACCCGGTACATGAGATCATAATGCTACTCAGGTTTGGCCCAGCGTTGCAATCCCATGTGCCAGGCCACAATGCCACTCACTCAAATTTGGCCCAGCCAACCCTCCCTTATGATGGAGAAGCACCCAGACCAAACGTAAGTAGCACTGTGATCCCATGTGCCAGGTTTCAATGCCCAGAACAGGGAACTGGGACCAGCCCTGCAGAACAGGAGCTGCTGATGTAGGGTTTATGCAAGGCAGGTTTGTTCTCCAAATCCTTTTCCCCTATGGCCTTCCTTCTGCTCCAGCCTGGAAGAAGTGTATGTTTGCCTAGGGACCTGCAACCCATCTAGAAACATCCCATGTGAGTTGGAACTCACTGTTTGTTTGAAAAACGTCGAACTAAATTACAAGGAAAGGGTAAGAGAGCCTGTCTTGTTAATACTATAAAAGAGAGGCGTTTCAAATTCTGAAAGGGATGAATACACTAGGGAAGAATTCAGAAAATAGGGGATGTGATCTAAAATTTGGGAAGATATCTGGAATGTAAGAAAAATAAAGGTGTAACAAGCCTATAAAATATAGACACTGCTGGTGTGATGGAAAAGGAGACAGGCATGGTGCGATGCAATTCAAAAATTTAACTGCCAGATTCTTCCTATCATTAATTATCAGAAATGCTGGTTATAAAAAGCTTCAAGTAAGTGCAGAGAGCTATATTATTTCCACAATCGATTAAACAGATATTAGAATGTTATACCACACTTTGCATATATATATATATATAAATGCCTTCAATCTGCGGATTTCAAGGTGCTTTCCAAATGATCATGAATGAAATCTCACAACACCCCTGTATCTGTGCTTTAGCCAAAAGATCACCCTTCCCCTGATTATAGCCTCATCCTTCAAACAATGACCACCCTCAGTAGGCATGAAAGCCTCCAGAATAAATATTTAAATATAAATGAGTAAAAATACACATGTACAGTAACAAGAGGGTGGTATTTTTACTGTACTTTTCATGGGCATGGCAGGAATCAAGTTACCTAGATTTGATAGATCAGAACAAAATTGTCTTAGATTTAGTTACTAGGAAAAGACAAGGTTATTTCTAAGCAACAGTAGTTTCAGAAGAGCTGTTAGCAGGATGAGGGTTATTTAAGTTAAACTGAAAGAGCACTAATGCCAGCAATGTATTTAAAATTATTCAAAATGGCTTTTATAAAGAATGTTTTCCTTCCCTCATCCCTCTTTAGAGTGTATTTGTGACACAGCATAAAATAAACTCAGAAGTTTTAACTTGTGTTGCTGTAGCCTTACAACATGAGTTGCAACCTCAATTTTTCAAGTAATTTTAGTATTTGTCTTTAAGGTTTCTAATGTGTTTTCAACCTATTAAAATGGTAATTGCATGAAAAGTTCTTTTTAACTACCTTGTATAGAAAAACAGAAGGTACAGCTCCTTTCCTTAGTTTTCTTCTCATGCCATAGGATTCAAAGTCTGCTTCTGCAAAATGTCTGGAACACAATATGGCACCAGGTCCTGGAATCCAAATCTTTTTGCTTTTGGGGTCTGCTCGATTAACAGCATGGATCCATTTTGTACGCTGTATGTCATCAATGGGAAACCTGAAATATGAGCAGAGCTCTCTCATAGAACAGTCAGAGTAAAATGCTACTCTGTTAAACTGTTGTAAATCCTGAGTAATTCCACTGAAGGTGATGGAATCATTCCAAATTGATAAAAGACATAAAAAAGCACAAAAAGTGTCCTTAATATTCAAATACTTTGGTTTTGAAAAGTTACAATTTTACAGTTACAAATTCCCCAGTTAAACTGATTAAGGGGCACTTCAGAACACTTCTGAGATCAGGCAGGTCTTACCTGTGCAGTTAGGATTGCTTAATCCCACTCTGTGAGATGCCCCAACATGTACTCCGCAAATGCAATACTAATCTACCCTGAAATATTAGGGATTCAAATGGAGATCCATGCATGGAGGGAGGCCTGCAAGATGTCTTCCCTTCTCTGGTCTATCCACCTGGACCTCTGTCTGTTTTGACTGGACACTTTCAAACATACATGCTACTCTTTTCAAAAATATAGCAGTTATAAAAGATGCTATTTTTCACCTGCACACTTTCACTTTCAGAAAAATTCAGCATTCGAGCTGAAATGATATATACTTGGTACTGCCCAAATGTAATTTTTTGGGCTGTGGGAGGGTGGAGGAAGAAGAGAGCAATGAAATTTGGGAAAACTTTGTTCTAGGGTTATGCAACAGTGATTTTTCCCATGGAGATAAATCATAAAAGCTGAATTCTGAAAGTTCAAACTTAAGATTCTAAACTGCCAGGTACAAGCAGACATGGGAATTGTCATCCTGCACACATCTAACTGGAGGGTTAAGGACTGAGCATGGAAAGAGTCCTGAATTAAGTACGTTTGCTTGATCTGAAAAATATTACATTCCTTATTTTTGGGATGTGAATCAACAGTCAATATCCACAGAGAAATCAAATTACAGATGACTTACTTTATTTTTAAGCTCACAAAACTATGATCATTTGCAAATATAGTTGGGAATGTAAAAAACAAAAAAAATCTGAGTCCTTGCTCACTGAAGTTAATGAGGGTTTCATCCATAGAGTAGCTGCAGGATCAAGCTTCGGTGTAAAAGTGCACACTAATAGGGTTTGATCTTGCACCACTGCAGTGAGTAGGAATTCAAGGATCAGAATGGACATATATGTGTACATAAGTAAGGGGCAATTTATTCATAGAATAAGATACAACTCAACACAAGTAAGTGGGGAAGAATCAGGGTGTACGTGTACTGTTATCCATGATTAAATTTCATCTGCCCTTTTGGTGACTGGGCAACAAAATGGCAGGTGAAATTTAATGTTGATAAATGCAAAGTAATGCACACTGGGAAACATAATCCTAACTATACATATACAATGATGGGGTCTAAATTAGCTGTTACCACTCAAGAAAGGGATCTTGGAGTCGTTGTGGATAGCTCTCTGAAATCATCCATTCAATGTGCAGCGGCCATCAAAAAAGCAAACAGAATGTTGGGAATCATCAAGAAAGGGATAGATAATAAGACTAAAATATCATATTGCCTCTATATAAATCCATGGTACGCCCACACCTTGACTACTGCATGCAGATATGGTTGCCCCATCTCAAAAAAGATATACTGGAATTGGAAAAGGTTCAGAAAAGGGCAACAAAAAAGTTTGGGGGTAGAGAATGACTTCCGGATGAGGAGAGATTAATAAGACTGGGACTTTTCAGTTTGGAAAAAAGGAGACTAAGGGGGGGATATGATAGAGGTCTATGAAATCATGAGTAATATAGAGAAAGTAAATAAGGAAGTGTTATTTACTTCTCATAACACAAGAACAAGGGGCCACCAAATGAAATCAAGAGGTACCAGGTTTAAAACAAAAACAAAAAATTATTTTTTCATGCAACACATTGTCAGTCTCTGGAATTCCTTGCTAGAGGACGATGTGAAGGCCAATACTATAATGAGGTTCAAAAGGGAACTAGATAGATTCATGGAAGACAGGTCCATCAATGGCTATTAGCCAGGATGGGCAGAAATGGCGTCCTTAGCCTCTGTTTCTCAGAAGCTGGGAATGGGTTACAGGGCATGGATCACTTGATGATAACCTGTCTGTTCATTCCCTTTGGGGCACCTGCCATTTGGCCATTGTCAGACAGGACACTCGGCTTGATGGGCCTTTGGTCCGACCCAGTATGGCCATTCTTATGTTGATTAGTAAGTGACACTAAACAGTTAGTAAACTGGGACTTTAATGTTTTTGCATTAGAGATAAGAAAAACAATAATGCAAGGTTAACGTGTGAGATCAAGGCCTCAAAATCATATCTGCCTATGACGGAGAATTGAAAAGCCTGAGATCTTTTTCTTAGCAGACCCATGTGCTTTCCTGTTTCCCCGCCCCACCCCCGACATCTGAAATAAAAATTAATTTCAATTTCATTTAAACTCAAAGAAGGGATTCATCCTTCATTTTAAGTAAGGGCAGATAATTGTAGGGATCAGTAGTTCAGGACTTATGGCTCCATTCCTGCAAATGCTTAAACATGTTTAAGTATAACAGTCCACTGAAATGGGGCTACTCACTTGAGTAAGGCTACAATATTTTCAGGATCAGGCCCTGCTAGGACTCTCTATTTCCCTTTAATTCTCTTCAGCATAATAATTTTCATAGGTAAGTCCTGTGCCTGTTGCATCTGTAGTTGAAAGTTCTGCAATTTTACAGACCGTTCTGGGGACCTGAAATATTACTCAACAGTCTGGATCAAATTATAAAATCTCAGTTTGAAATTGAAAAGGCTACTCACAATTTTAAAAAACAAAATCTATCTGAAAAATACTTAATCTTCTATCATTACAGGTATCCTCTAAGATTATTATAAAAGAAAGAGAATTTTTTTGGTTGTGGGGTTTTTTTTTTCAATTTTATTTTGTGCATTTGAGAACACTGAATGTCAGTAGAGCTTGTGAAATGGTTAAAATGGCAAAATTTGAAAAACAGGGCAAAATGTTTATGAACATATATCCTCACTACCATCACCCTGTTTTTCAACCACTGATTGAGCTGGTACAATTTTTTTTTTAAATGTGCCAGAGACAAAGGAATGTTTTATAATTCTTTTGGCAGCCTAAGAGTCAATTTCAGCATTTATGCCAGAGGTCCCCATTGCAGTGCCCGCAGGCACCATGGCGTCCACTGGGGCATCTACGTGCACCCATGTACTGGTCAGCGGATGAGCATTCGCTGAAATGCTGCTGACAAGCTGCCTCATCACCGATTTTCGGTGGTATTTCGGCGGCGACGCCTCTGGATGATGCGGCATTTCGGCCACGACGCCCACTGGTGTTGCCACTTGTCGGTGGAATTGCAATGAATGCTCATCCACTGCCAAGGTCCTCCGTGGCTCGTCATCTGGCACCCACCACATGAAAAAGGTTGGGGACCACTGATTTACGCTTATTGTCATTTTCTGTGATGTTGGGGGTGACATCTTTCACTTTGCAGCAGAGGAGAGAAAAACGGAGGGAAGGACGATTGTGAAGCCACAACGATTTATGGGGATTTCAGTGGGGAAGGTGTAGACCCCAAGACTGTTTAACTCTTTAAAACTCAGGTGTGGCTGAGCAGCCACATCCCTTCAGCATATGCCAGCAAGGCTCCAGCTCTTTACATCACGTCCTAAGGCTCTAGCCTTCTCTCCCTACTCCATGGTTCTCAAAATATTGCCCCCGGGCTGGTCGCCTCACGCCAAGGCTGGTGGTGATGGTTGTTTTCTCTTCAAGTCCCAACTCCTGGAGTCTAGGGATGAGGAGAAATTCTCGCCTTTTTCCATTATAAAAATACCTTCCAATATCCACTGAAGGCGGCTGCGATGGAAGGCGGACCCCTCCACCCCGGCTCAGGTCACTCCCCCCCCCCCGCTGTTTAAGGGGGGGATGACTCGTGATTCTGATCGCGTGGGTGCGGCCCTGCTGAGGCCCACGCGGGGCGGTTTGACTTGTCCGCGCGGGGCTGAGGGGAGCCCCCAGTGTCCCCTCTCAGCGCTAACCATCGCGGCTGAAGGGCCGCCCGCCCACTCACTGGTGGAAGGAGATGCCCCGCTTCCGGCTCAGCCCGGTGTCTCGCGTGGTGCAGCCCAGAGCGGAGCAGCTGCGGGTCATGGTCCGCGCGAAAGTAGGGCACGGCCCGGGGCGTCCTCGCGCTGCCCGGCACCCGGCCGCCCCACGCACCCTAGGCCACGTCCCGCTGTCGCGCGCGGACAAGTCAAGAGCCCCCCACTCCCGGCACTAGGGAGCGCTCCAACCACTGCCTGTGCTGATGGAACGCGCCCTCAGATTGGCGAGCGCCTCTTCTCTGCCCTTTCCGATTGGTTCTCGCTCCTCCCACCCCCGTTCGCTAGCCCCTGCGCTATGGAAGCGAGGCTTTCATTGGTCGCTGTCCTCCCGGCGTTCCTGTGACCACACCTTCTCAGCGCAGAGACTGTTTGCGACCCCACCCCACATAGCTCCGCGGAAGAAGGAAATAGGGAGGGAAGAGAAAGTAGAGTTGAACCAATCAGAAACGGCACAGGAGGAGACAGCCAATCAAACCCAGCGTACTTGGATCCAATGGAAGCGGCGCTCTCTCGGGGGAGGCTGGAGTCGGGTTACGTATGCCTGTCCGTCACTCCCGCCTCTTCCCTTTCGTCTCTGGCTGCTGCGGGGCGTGGGGCGGAGCGGGGGACGCAGGCTTCTCAATGGGGAAGAAGCTGCTTGAGGGGACGCTGCCCAGTCCCCAGCCAGCACCATGGGCCCCAGGCGGGGAGGCCCTGAGGCAGTCGGCGCGCCACGTGGCGCCTGTGCTCCCGCCGCCTGGGGCTCAGCCGGGGCCGGGCTTTGCCTGAGGGGGGCCGAGCTGTTGGGCTCATAGGCTCATTGCTGTGTGGACGGAAGGGGCCTGGGGCTTGAACCCGAGTCCGAGTTTACGTACTGTGTAGTCGGGTACGTAGTAGCAGGAACAGCCGGGGCCTGCGATCGCTCAGCCTCCCCCACCCCCTGCATGGAGTGTCCCCCGGATCCGGGGTAAGTGAGTCGTGGTTAGCGCTGGCCTATCCAGGTGTCTTGATTTGACTGGGTTGGGCAGAGAGCCCAGCGGTTCACGTTGTGTCTAGAGACACGCCTTCCCGCTCACGCCTTGCACAGCAGTCTCCAGCACTTCAGCGTGAGGCTCTTTATTTTGCCTACCTTACAGGAAAGAGGCCCAAGGTAACTCGATTAGTGCACCAGCAGAAATTAAACTAATCCTTACGTGCTTTACTGGAACAAACCCGTGGATGGCTAACTTCTTCTGTGCTGTACCAGTTCTGCTCTGTGTAGCTCCAGTAGCCAGTTGGGCCAATGGGCATTGCCGTTTTACAGATCTCACGTAAGAGTTAATGTTGGCGTGAGCATGTGCAGAATTATTGACATGCTCAGGTATAAGAATTTAAAACTTTCTGGAATTTAAGACCCCCTTGTGATAAGTAGGGAACCTGGGCAGCTATTCTAAACTAAAGTAGCAGTTGATTGAGCTACCTGAAGCATGAGGGGATGAAAGGAGGCGAGAGATGGAATATTGGCAAGTATCTGCCGTATTGATGGCTCTCAGTACTCAAATGTGCATGAACTAATCCAACTTGAAGTTCGACAGAACAGATACGTTGCAGGCAATAGTCGTGCAAGATTCATTCCACCATTGGCATGCCTTAGCCTTGACTGGAGGAACCTTTCTGTGTGCAAGTGTAACTTAGTTGCCAGGAGAATTAACTTGTAGCCCACACTTAACACTAGAAGAATACCCAATGTTTTGTTGTGCTGGCTTTTGTAATGTAGATAAACTGCCCACTAGAACATGGACTAAAGCAATCAACTAGCTATCAGATAGTGAAACCTTTATCACATGTGACAGCCATCTACTACTCTCTTCTTAGAGCCAAGTGAAGTGTTGGTTCAAGGGGTGGTTGAGTGCTACTGTTCACTTAATATTTACTTGACACGTGTCCAATGATTAAAACCTTTTCACTGCTGTTCACATCATGATGTGCTGTGATTAGTATCTGTTTGGATGAGGATATGTGGTTTAAAAACTGACATAATGTGCTGACGTAACTTAAGTGGAAGGCTGGGTAAAGCCAATAAATATTACTAATGCAAATAACTGCTGCTAATGTTTGATATTTTTGCACTGATGTAATTTTCGGAAGAAAAATCACTTTTTAAATGTATGTTCTTACTCCTTTAGGGATTTTTCTACTGACAAGATCTGCCAGGCAAGCTTGGAATCTGGAAGTTCATATCACTTAACTATTGTTCAGGTGAGGGTTTCATTAAGTGATTTTGAAGTATAGCTGATTTTCCTTAATTTGGGGAATCCAACAATAATTTAAGGATGTTCAAAAATGGGAACTAAATATTTTATTTTACCTACATTCTTTAGGAAGGGGCATCACTTCCCATAAAAGTCTAAACTGACTGTAGAAGAGAAGAGGGTTTGGCAACTTAGCAGTGAATTGCAAGAATTGTAACTTGCCAATGTTAGGTGTAAGTAGTCCCCTTCTCTGATGTGGTTTTGGTTTGTTTCACACCCTGACTGGCAAAATAACTTAAGTGTGGATCAAGTACCAAACATCAAAGAAAAGGGGACCTCTGTTTTTTTTATTTCTTTTGCCCTGTAACAGTAGCTGCAGTAGTAGAATCCCTTGTGTCCTACCCAAAAAGTAGCTTCCTCCCAGGCTGTGTCCCTTGCTTGCCTGTTTCCTGTCCTGAGCAGATAAAGTTGCTTACATCATGGTTCAGCAAGTTCTGGGGGGTCGGGGGCAGGAGAAGAAAAGTGAATAAAAGGTGAAAATAGAATATTTAAAACTATTGATATAAAAGCCTCAAATAACCTTAGGTTTAGAGAGCTTCCCAAATTTTAAATGTGGTTAGAGAATAATACGCTTTTTTGAAGAGAAAACTAAGTTAGTTTTTATCAACTTTAGAACTTGATTGGGAATTGGCAAGCCATGTATAGTAAGCTAGGGTTAAAGATTTGCAAGATGAATGTGGTAATTTTTTTTTTTAATGAATATATTGTGTTAATTTGTTTTGCCTAGTGTCCAATGATTAAAACCTTTCACTGCTGTTCACATCATGACTCACTGTGATTAGTGTTTGACTGGATGAGGACATGGGGTAAAAAAATCAAAACTGGATCTAAAAACATTGGTAGTCCAGTTTGCAGACTAAGAAAAACATAAAATACACTTCTGGAACTCATTCAGCTTGAATATATAACAAAAGAACTTCTTCTTTCCCTCCCCAGCATTCAATTATTGCTGTCTACTTGTGAAAGGTGACTAAGACTTTTTGGTTGCACTTGTTGACATGTGGGTAAGCATTAACACTTTTGTTAATTTGCTGATTCAGTTTGTGCCTGGTATTGTATGTCAGAACAGTGTATTACAGCATATTAGTGTGTACTACAGTAGCTTAGTGCAACTAGTTTGGGTCTGACCATCATGTTTGTTAGGTGTTTATTTCATATATTCAGACTCCAGGTCTTGGAGATAACACGGGGATAATTTTAAAATAAGCTGAACCACAGAGTAATGACCATTCTTTCTAAAATAAACGTGTAAAAATCAAATGTCTGTTTCTTTGAAATACAAAAAAAAATTGTTTAAATGCTACTGGGAGGACATCCTAATTGTGGTTGTAATAGACTGGGCTTTACTGAACTGTTACTGAGCTTGGTAACATGCAGAGACAAGATGGGTGAGGTAACATTTTTATTCAACCAATTACTGTGTTGGAAAGAAGAGCTTACACAGAGCTCTTCTTCAGGTCTGGGGAACTTAGGAACATTTACTGAAATTGTGGCCTTATTGAGCGAAGATTCCAAAGAATGTTGAGAAGTAGAAATTAATCTGCACTAAATTAGACCTGTATCTATATTGTCAAAAATTTAATATGCTTTTATACTTTTCAGGTAATTGTGAAGAGTTTCTATGTTCCATCTGAATTTCTTCTTTGATCTTTAAGCAAGATGCTTGAAAATTGTTTCTTTACTTTAACCCCCTCAGTGAAAAAGAGGAAACTAGTTGCTGATGCAATGTTTTTTTATAGTGGAAAAAGTAGTAGAGACATTTCTTGCCTTCACAACGCATTTGTTTCGAATACAACCTGTGAATCTTGGGAGATTGCTTTTGGAGACTGTTGTAAAATCCTCTTTATTTGTATTGATGATAAACATGATATGCTGCCCTTGATTTAATTATGTGGTGTCTTGGCTTTATTTCTTTTAATTCTCTGTTCTCACTGCTATAGAATAAGTGCCTTAAACATGTATGAGATCTAAGCCTCATACCACTGCAGTTAGTTAGGAAACCATCCCTATTTTCACCCTGGGAATTATACTAGTAGCAGTCTCACATAATATTCAGCAGGGAGGGAGAAATGTGACCTTTTCCATGAAAATGGCAAATCACAATCATTCACCCCAGTAAAGGTGATCAAAATGTTTTACACTTGCTGGGGCTTGTCTCGCCCTTGGGCCACCCTGCTTTGGAGTGGCAAACTATGGTGAAGTGGGCCAGCTGCCAGCAGCTTCCATTTTGCCTTCACTGCTAGGCTCTTGCATCTTCTACTGAATAGCAGAACAGCTTGACAGTGGGATTTGGTTACAGATCAGAAACAAAGGGTGCAGAACTGTATGTGGTAAATACGTTGGAACCTCCTCTACAATGTTTTGGGGCCCTTACCAAGGATAGGAGAAGGGACAAACGTCTTATTCCTTCAGGACTCTCAGAGGCTGGGCAGGGGTGCTAGAACCATTGTATATTGGTACTGAGAGCTACTGAACCCAACTAAACCCTCGGTATGATGGACACCATTTCAAGCCCGGGGCCGCGGTGCCCCCCCACTTCCAGCACCGGTGAATCGGGGCACTGCTGCCAAGCAATCCTGTACCAGTGGGGCGGGGGCAGCCATCCCGCTGCTCCGCCATTAGAGCTCTATGAAAACTCCCCGGCGAGCCGCCGCAGCAGCGTCTGACCCGCCTGCCCTAGCCGGGCTGTTGTGAACGCGCGGCAGGCCGCCCGGACCGGCACGGGCTAGGCCCCTCTGCAGGCCCCCTCTCGCTGCGAGCTGCGCGGCCCAGAAGGCCCGGCCGGGCGCGCGGGCGGGGTCTCGGTGCCGGAAGCCGGGGCTGACGAGGGCGGCGCTCCGGCTGCCACGTTGAAGCGGGATGCGGAGAAGCCTCGGGGCGGAGGCAGGCAGCTGAGCCGGCGCAGCGGAGAGCTCGGCCCCGCCAGGTGAGGAGAAGCAGGGCCCCGGGGGAGCCGGCCGGGCGCTGCCGGGTTTCTCCGTTCCTAGGGCGTGGGGTTGCCAGCTGGGGCCTGGGGTCTCTGGGGGCAGAGCGGCCCTGTCTCGCAGGGTCCCCCTGGGCAGAGCAGCCTCGCTTCCCCGGGGCTTCCCGCTCGCTGGCATGGCCTGGGCCGGCCTTTGCTTCTAGCTCTGGGACTGGGATCGGGCCTTTTCCCTGCTGCAGGGCCAGTCCCTGAAAGCCAGGGCTTAATTCGTGCCAGGGCTAAGCCCCGCCACCCCTAGGCTTGGCACGTAATAGCCCCGGCACCGCTGGACTTGGCTTGTCAGCTACTAAAGTAGCAGGATTACTTGTGTCCTGGCTCCTCTTTCATTACAAATTAAGCACTGCTGAAAGCTGCCTTGCTGTCAGCTGAGAAGTGACAAACTCTCCCCCTAGCCCCTCTACCCGGAGCAGTGGCAGGGTCCTGTGGATATCAGTGTTGTGGCAAAAGTGATTAGACCTAGCTTTATCATAGTAGCCTCTGAGGTTGTTTAATATATTTTACTAATCTCTATTTCATAACTTATTCCAAAACACATGTAATATGAGTTTGGTACTTCTAGGATTTATAACCTAATCTTAATTAAAAAAAAGTTATGCCCCATCTACACCATGTTTGCAAAAACCTTCTGTATAAGCCATCTTTAAACACAGTATCCAACCACAAGGGAAACCAGAGCGTAAATGGAGCCTTAAAGCTCTTTAGGAAAAGGGATTCTAGAAAGATTGCACGATTGCTGTGAGGATCACGTATTAATAACCATTCTGAGATTTTCATCTTGTTTGTATTATCCAAGTTAGTAGATATGTAAATATTACCCTACCACAGTTACATGGAGTGACTAGCCCAAATATAATCCTGAATCTTTGATTTGCAGCTCCGAGATGTTATTAATGGATATTGTAAAAATACTTGTAATTATAAATGTGCATACAAGAAAATGTTTCTTCACTGTTTTAGTCAGTGAATTTAGTAGTTAGTGAGATAATTTTTGTTTTCATTTGTAAAATATATGCATCTTTTATAGCCTTTCTGTACTGTAATATTATTGACCATACCATGCTATAAGTAAAAAATATAAGAAAATATGTGGAAAAACCATGAGCCTCAAAGGTGCTGAATCACTCAGGATATCAGGCCACATGCTAGAACTTCTCTAATGAACTATATTTATGAGTGGTTCACTAGAAAAGTGCAGTAACATGTTTTTCCTGGACAGTATAGATGGGGCTGTAGTGCCAACATGGCAACAGCAAGACTTCCAACATACAAATTTTCTTTTGCCAGTACGCTTGTGACTAAAAGTGAAGCTATGTCATTACCATGGTATAAAATAGACACTGCCAAACAGATGTATTCCTTAGACTGACATCCAACCAATCATGTGGTGGTAAAGAATTTATGAAATTTACTGTTATGTTATAAAGAGGAGGGGAGTCCGTCTGTTTTATGTTCTCTTTTAAAATGGTGTTTGGTTCATCAGTCATTTAAATAATGTCACTCAGTGTCCACCTGGCAGTGATCTCTCCTATGAGGGAGGGGTCCCAGTTGGTCCTGGCAGAGAGTGGGCAGCAGAATACCCTGCATGTATTGCTGTTTTTAACAGTAAAAGTATAGGCAATGAGAAAACAAGAGTACGATTTATGTGTACATCCACTGTAGAAATCACTTTTAATATCCAGAAAAAAACTCTGGAAAAGCAAGCCTTGTTATGAGCAAATGCAAGAGATTCCTTATCTTAAATTGAACTAGACACAGTAATATGCATCTTTGTGATTCCCCAGGTGCTTCATGGGTGTCTGCATACTTGATGAGGACACCCAGTAATCATCTCTTCCATGAGCAGTTTCAGAGAGGGATTATGCAATTGCCCTTTTTTACTTAAAGGTTTGAAGTCCAGTCAGGATCTCTCCACACAACAGCATTCTTCAGCCCAGTGGAGCACACACCTGCTTAGCTTAGAGCCGACTCTCAACTAAACGTCACTCAAGTTTGGGAAAAGCATTTCTGGGACAGATATTTGAAAATGTTCCTTAGTTTTAAAAGTAGAATGAGGATACACATGGTACTTTCAGTGTGAGGTGCCCTACTACAATGGTTTTTAATTCAGTTATATAAAGAGATCTAATTTTTGAAATGATTTTTGAGGTCTGCTACAAACTAACTTTGTAAAATATCCCCCTAAAGGATACAAAGTTCATATGAGTAAGACAAACTGTGTGTTGCCTGTTAAATTATCAAGAGCTCTGTTGAAAAGACCTTTGTCTAGCAACAGTCTAAGAACTCCTGATATTGATTATGATGTTCATATTTGATGTAAGATGAAGGGTTCACAGTTAGGGCCTGTCATAGTATTCTTCCCCAAATCTGAACCTTAGAGTCCAGAAAATGAGATACTAGCATGAAATCCTCTAAGCTTAATTACCAGCTTAGATCTGATACTCTGCCACCAATCAGGACTCTGAGTGCCCGATAAACTCTGGTCTCCCCAAAACCTTCCCTGGGGACCCCCAAGA
>NC_133773.1:18160852-18191774 GCF_003597395.2 Chelonoidis abingdonii | reverse complement strand
GAAAGTATCTTGTTTCCTGATTGGTCCTCTGGTCAGGTGTTGTTTGTTAACCCTTTCCAGGTGAAAGAGACATTAACCCTTAGCTTTCTGTTTATGACAGGGCCCTACCAAATTCACTGCTATGAAAAACGCATCATGGATCTGAAATCTGGTCTTTTGTGTGCATTTACCATAAACACTTGGGGGGGAGACCAGCCTTTCTCAAATTGGGGATCCTGACCCAAAAGGGAGTTGCAGGGTGGTCACAAGGTTATTTTAAGGGGTTGCAGTATTGCTCCCCTTGCTTTTGTGCTGCCTTCAGAGCGGGTGACCGGAGAGGGGTGGCCGTTGGCCAGGCGCCCAGCTCTGAAGTCAGCACCCTGCCAGCAGCAAGCAATGCAGAAGTAAGGGTGGCAACACCATACCATACCACCCTTACTTCTGCGCTGCTGCCTTCAGAGCTTGGCGCCTTGAGGGGGGCCCAACTCTGCTGGCAGCAGAGCAAAAGTAAGGGTGACAATACTGTACCATGCTATCTTTGCTGCTGCTGGTGGTGGCTCTGCCTGCAGAGCTGGGTTCCTGGCCAGCAGCCACCATTCTCCAGCTGCCCAGGTCTGAAGGCAGTGCCACCGCCAGCAGCAGCGCAGAAGTAAGGGTAGCAGTATTGCAACGCCCCACCCCCCCCACAGTAACCTTGCAACCCCTCCACAACTCCTTTTTGGGTCAGGACCCTTACAATTACAACACTGTGAAATTTCAGATTTAAATAGCTGAAAACATGAAATTTATGATTTTTAAAATCCTATGATTGTGAAAATGACCGAAATGGACATGAATTTGGTGGGCCCTATTCATGGTATAATTATCTGGGTATGTGTTGTCAGAATGAACGTCTGTAGTGTCAAGATTGAAATCAAGTACAGGAAAGAATTAATTGAAACCTTCCCATTATCACAGAGTAAGTGTGGCCAACAAAGACATTTAAATTTTGAGTATTCCCACTACTCCCTTTTCTAAGAAAATGTTCCTCATTAAATAAAAATCAGAGGACAAGATATGTTGTTCTTTAATGTTAATTTGCCCTACAATATTAAAGTCTATTTTTGGGTCAGTGTAACAGATTAATTATGATAAGCATTTTGCAAAGGTTGAACAAACTCTTTTTTTCTGTTAGAAGTAATTTTCAAATTACCATTGCAACCTTGCAAAACTCACTAATCCAGCTAGTGCAAAAAGTTATATTTTATACACCCTTTGGTCAGGCCTGGCAGTTTTCCAGGAAAAACAAGTGTAGGATGGAGCGCTGCTAAATATGGTTTAAACCAGGAAAGTGGGAAAAATATTGGCTTCAGTGTCCAGCAAGTTCAGCAAGCATAAGACAAATCTTTTCAAACTTTGGATACATCCATTCAGAACTAAGGAATAGGCTCAATCTAGCCACTACATCAAAATTGGTCTTCTGCTACAGAATGTTGTAGGCCAAATGGGTTAAGGTCGTTGTTTTAGCTGTTGCAGTTACAGTAATAGTACAACTGGTCGTCTGCAACTCTTCATGCTTCTGATTGCTTAATGCAACTGTGCGTTGTTGTTTTTATATAAATATGGAAAGATGAATCATGACGTGTATAACTTCCTTGAGAAAATACAAACTCAAATATATACAGACATTCCCACTTTCAGCATCATAATGACTGTTGTTATTACATCCCAATGCAGTTTTACTTTTTATTTGAACAATCCTAAATTAATCTGTGTAGCTACTGCCTTATGTAACCACAGTTTGAATATGTAACTTAAACTAGTATAATGCGATGTGCATGAATTTGAAACAATTTTTAAAATAGCAAATGCCTTAAACTGGGACTAACTAGTTTTATGCGGGGTGGTAAAAACCTTGATTTTACTTGGTAACAACCAGCTCTGGTAATTACCATGTCATCCCTGCCTTGAGTAAGTAAATTTTTGCAAGCCTGAATTATTATATTTTGTTTAAAACATCTGTGTGTTGCAAAGTCTTTTAGATTACTATGTGCTGGGCTCTGCTTAGGAGGCATTTGATGAAAAAATTGAGCATTTTTCAGAAAACTTTTAGCTGGAAGACCAGTTTTATCAGTTGCTCTTTTTTTCTGAATTATCTTGCATCACATGATGATTAACCTTTGCACTTCTTCACACAACTTTTTGTTCATGCACAAAAGCTGCATAAATCCACTTGTGAGGACTGTGTGACTCAAAGTTGTTGAGCATTTCAGGCTTTCACTTAAACTTTCACTTCCTTTTAAACCATTGACGAAACCACAATTAGGAGAAAATTCTTGGCATTTCAGAATGTCATTGTTATGAGGACCATATAACCTTTTCATGGGTGATAGGTAGAAGATGGTGACTGAAAAACTGTTGATATCTGAAATGAGTATTTTGTGTTACTTATCTTTTTATATACACATGCTTCCTCAGCCTGTGTGGGAAGAGGGCCATACCTAAAGGGATACTTTTAAATTTCTTTGTACTTACTATTGTTGGAAGTAACACCTAAAGTTACCAGAATTTAAAGAGGTTAGAAAAAGCATATTTTTATCTTTTTTGCTTGCTTGCCTGCTTTGTACATTTGATACGCCTCTATATAGAGTCAATTTCATTGTTTTCTCTGTATAATCAGTCGGAATTGTTGTTTGTGAGGGTTTTGCACAACATTTAAAAATAGGAAAATGATGTTGTGAGACCACAGAAATTGACAGACAGACTCAAGGATAGGTAATGAACCTGAAACTCCTTTATGTTAATTTCTTGAGATTGCTGGAATGCAAGTTAACTATGTCCCTAAAATATCACTAAGGAACAGGATTAGGAAATTCTTTGACATGATTTTAGAAACCAATATGGTGGTTTTTAGTAGTGACTTTTTGTGGTAAGTTTCAGTAGTTTCAGTTCTGATGGCAGTTTATGAATGTCAGTTTGGGCATTTAGAAACGTGGACAGTATTTTAATTTAAATGTAATAGCTGCTGGAAGATATCAAGTTATATCATGTAAACTCTTATTATCAAAGGTATTTGGTCTAAAAACAGAATCTCACAACAGTTGCTGTGTTCCCGGGTTTATTTAGTTTCATTCAACATGTTTAGCAAGTATTAATTTCCTGTAAACTTCAATAATATTTCACCATTGCCCTCCTCCCTAGAAATGCCACATCATTCCCACAGTTCCATGTACAGCCCATCTCCCCTCTGTTGTACTGGTGCCATTTCCTCCAGATTTTCTGTATTACAAAAGTTATCTTCTTTCAGCAGGATGAAGTTAAAGGAGATTGATCGTACTGCTATGCAGGCATGGAGCCCTGCCCAACAACATCCCATTTACCTGGCTACAGGTAACTTGTTGAAGGGTATGGTCCCTACCCATGGGGCTTTGTATGCATATGGTATAGATTATAATATGCTCACTATACTTGTATTTTATAATAGAAAATTAATGTCCTAAAGGCTGAAATAGTAATTGAGAATGCAGTGCAGTACCCACTTGAAAACACTTTTCAACCTCTGGAGTATCAGCTTTCCTTAGAAATCAAAACCCCAGCTCACATATTCCTTGTAAATGTGCATGTTTGCCCTAAGTGTGTGGCAGCGTTGGTAATTGAATTTCAAGGCTTCTCTCTCCTAAATCATAGGATTTCATGACCCAGTCTTTACCAATGGCTTGCAGTATTTCAGTAGTTTTGGCTGCCAAAACTATTGCCTTTCAGTCTATTTCTGAGTTTCTTCTGTTATTTGTATGGGATTTTTACACAGCAGCAGGAGAGAGGAAAAATCACACACTTTTTTTTTTTTTAATTTTATTTTAATGGGAAATTTTGGTTGTAAAATCAGGAAGGGGATTTAGGGGCAGGTGAAATACCTGAAACTACTTGCTCCCTTTTTGAAAAATGTGTTATGTTTTGTCTTCAGTGTTCTTCTGAGACACTGAAAATTTTATTTCCTTTGTGTGATTTGATGCTTTAGTAATTTGAAATTCCCTATTTTGTATTATGTCATTCTGATACAGTAGTATTTTTCTGCATAGGTACATCTGCTCAACAGTTGGATGCAACTTTCAGTACCAATGCTTCTCTGGAAATATTTGAACTGGACTTGTCTGATCCTTCGTTGGATATGAAATCCTGTGCAACTTTCTCCTCCTCGCACAGGTATGAATTGAGATTCCAAATTCATAGACTGCTTTATAAAAATGCATTTTTGGTGGCAACTGCAGTCCATGATATGGGTTTCAAGGACAGTGTATGAAGCTTTAGCCCTGTGTCAGTCTTACTGGGAAAGGTAAGAAGGATGGGCTTGTGGTTAAAGTTGTAGACTTGGACTCTGGAGACCTGATTTCAGCTCCTGTTCTGTCACAATATCTTGGGCTGTTATCTGTTGGGTGATAGTCATAGAAATGTGGAACTGGAAAGGAACTTGACAGATCATCTAGTCCAGTCTCCTGCACTCATGGCAGGACTAAGTATTATCTGGACCTGACAGATATTTGTCTAGCCTGTTCTTAAAAACTCCCAATGATGGAGATTCCACAGTCTCTTTCAGTAACTTGTTCCGGTGCTTAACTACCCTTATAGTTAGAAAGTTTTTTTTCCTAATGTCTAGCTTTAAATCTTCTTTGCTGCAATTTTAGTACATTACTACTTGTCATGTCCTCAGTGGTTAAGAAGAAGAATTTATCACCCTCCTCTTTATAACAACATTTTACATATTTGAAGATTATCATTTCCCCCGCTCAGCTTTCTCTTCTCCAGACTAAACAAACCGATTTTTTTTCCATCTTTCCTCGTAGGTCATGTTTCCTAGACTTTTTTTTGTTGTTCTCCTCTGGACTGGCTCCAATATGTTCACGTTTCCCAAAGTGTGGCACCCAGAACTGGACACAATACTCCAGTTGAGGCCTTATCAGTTCTGAGTAGAGTGGACTAATTACTTCTCTTGTCTTGCTTACGGTGTTCCTGCTAATATATCCCAGAATTATATTTACATCTTTTGCAACAGTATTACATTGTTGACTCATGCTTAGATTGTGATCCACTACTACCTGCAATCCTTTTCTTCAGTTCTCCTTCCTAGACAGTCATTTCCCATTTTTCATTTGTGCAGTTGGTCATTCCTTCCTAAGTGCGATACTTTGCATTTGTCCTTATTGAATTTCGTCCTGTGTAATTCAGACTGTTTTTCCAGTTTGTCAGGATCATTGTACATAATTCTAATCCTGTCCTCTAGAGTGCTTGCAACCCCTCCTAGCTTGGTATTGTCCACAAAATTTATGTGTGCTCTTTTTTGCAAGCATCCTTTCATCTGCGAGAGACAGTGGGAATTGCAGCCTATGATGTAGATGGTTTGCAATGTCTTATGTGACTAAATACTCCAATCGAAGATTTGCATGATCTTTAGTGTACTCTCTATGCCATTATCTAAATCATGTGTAAAGATATTGAATAGGACTAGACCCAGGACACATCCTTGCAGGACCCCACACAATATACTCTTCCAGGTTGATTGTGAACCACAGATAAGTACTCTCTGAGTACCATTTTCCCGCCAGTTGTGCACCCACTTTGTAGCATGTTTGTCTGTATTTTTCTAGTTTGTTTATGAGGCATGTGAGACAGTATCAAAAGCCTCACTAAAGCTGAACTATATCATGTCTACTTCTTCCCCCAATCCACAAGGCTTGTTACCCTGTCAAAGAGGGTTATTAGGTTGGTTTGATATGATTTTGTTTTGTTTTTGATATAAAGGAAGATAACGGTCAGAGCCCTGAAGAATTTCCAGAGAGCAGAGGGAAAGTGTTAAGTGTGCTCTTAAAAATAGGAAAAGGCGGTTATAGCTTCCACATGTTGTCATCCTATTGTGTTTAGGTATTGTGGGGGACTCCTTTGATGTACCTCTGTGTTTTATTTTTGCATTCCATATGTAGTTCAATACTTAAACCTAGCTATTGGGAAAAAACATTCCTGGTTGTGTTGCTTCATTTAGACCCATTTTAATTCTAACTTCATGCTGTGTATTTAGCTATAACTTATATAATTAGCATTAAAAATCCAAAAAGCCATCCTATTGGCATCTTAGTGGCACTTGCAGTAGCATTGTAGTGGCTTCTGTTCCTCGTACATTGGCCATAACAATGTCAGTGAAAACGTGAGATGCTCTTCTTGGAGATAGAGAAGGATCTGAAAACTTTCCATTGACACTGAATTAGGTCCATTAATCTTTCATGCCAGATACAATGTCAGCACAAACATTAGTCCTTCCATTGACCCATAGTACTCTGTGGAGGTCTGTGCAACACTTACAGATTGTTAGTGTTCATCAGTAATAAGCTGTAGTGTCAGCATTTAATGTCTTTTTATCAAAGATATGTAAGTCCAAAATACAGTGTGTTGTAGCTCGGCTACACTGAGATATATAAACATCTAAATCCACTGAGGGACAATGATCATGTTTTACATCACCTCATTATGTAGATGGAAGTTAATTCCATTACATTCTCTACAGTCCATTTTTAAATAATGATGCACAAGTCTGAGACTGTCTTCCAAAGATTTACACCAAACATAGTTGCCTGAACTTTTAGAAATTATAAATTAATTAAAATGCGATTTGTACAAAACAGAAAGAATGTCTTCCTTGTACAGTATCTAACAAGACGGGGCCCTGTATCGGATGCTATCTTAGTATAGATGACTGGGAACTGCTCAACACCAGGTTAGAGATATAAAATTTAAGTTAGTTGTGCTGCATATACTCCTCTTGCTACTTGGAGCATTCAGCATATAATACTGATTAATGGTGGCATTGTTACTGCTGATGTAATTTTTTTTAAAAGCCCTACCTCTTGGGTTTGGTTTGTTTTTTTGTAGAAACTTGTTAGTTTGCTTTCCAAATGCATTAAGGCCACTTTGTAAGAGCAATGCCACAAGAGGGTGTGGGTCGTTATGCGGAAGAAATGTACTCTGCATGGTTGAACATACAGAAATATTGTTTGGTTATAAAACCAATTCGTTTAAAAAAAGGAAATCTGGATACTTACAGATTCACCAAGCAGTATACACCAATATCAGAGATTTATGTGGTCGCTTGTAGTTGGCTATGCGTATAATTCTCATTCAGGGATCATCTCTCAGTCCTTTGCAAACATTATCTCAAAAAATCCTATGAGGTAAGTAAGTATTCTGACTTTAGAGCCTTGAACTGAGGCACATATAGGTTGTGACCTGTCCACTGTCACACTTTTGGCAGATTGGGAGAGCCAGGAATAAAACCTAGCAGTTCTCAGTCTCATCATGCCTTTATCTTACCACCAGCCCACACTTCCTCCCATAAAGTGTTAGTGTTTTTTAATCAGGGAACACATTATGATGTTCTGACACTTATGATATGGCAGTGGATTTTCTTATATTGTTTATTTTTTATCTTGTAGGTACCATAAATTGATATGGGGACCTCATACAATGGCTTCAGATGGTAGTCTTTCTGGAGTTCTAATTGCAGGTGGTGAAAATGGAAATATTATTCTGTATGATCCATCTAAAATTATAGCTGGAGAGAGTGAAGTTATAATTGCACAGAAAGGCAAGCACACTGGTCCAGTAAGAGCTTTGGACGTGAATATTTTCCAGGTTAGATTTTTTTTCTTCAGTATACACTCATGGATTAGTAACATGGATTAGTAAAATGCTATAGGAAATGTTCTTCTCTTGTAATTTTTTTGGGGAAAGTTGTATACATATTTTTGCATATTTTAAAAAAGAAAACAATCTTTGACACTAATCATTATTTGACCTGAAATAATTTTAAAAATGTGATCTGCTTTTCACCATTTAGGCTATTTACTTTGTGTATCTTTCTGTTTAGACATTGAAATAAAATTGTTTTTTATTTGTTTTCTAGTCAGTTTCACTTTTCAGTTCTCATGCACTACTCAGTGTTATCATGGTTGCAGACAGATGATGAAATTCCTTCCAAAAACTGTTTTCACTGAAATTTAAAAAATAACAACTAAATATTAGTTTTTAGGTTTTGTAACTCTTCCATTTTTGTATGTTATTCCAAAATAAAGATAAAATGTTGGGGCCTAAAACTCATTGGCTTGACACAATTCTTAAAAGTAGTAAGGACTTAATCACAGAGCTAATTTAATTCCGTCACTAATGAGGATTTACCTCCTCAAGATATAGCATCTTTTCTCATTCATGACTGTTCTCTGAGAACGCAGTTTGTATTGATTTACTAAGTAACATTTTTTTTCTTTTGGCACATGTTTTTACTAAGGCAGTAGTTAATTCAGTGAACTATGTTTAAATTGCATGGTTTCTGTCCTTGTTTATTATGACGTTGGAACTTGTTTTGCAACCAGCATTAGAGTATGAGCAAAATGCATTGATATAATAGTTATTTTCCCTCTAGTTCATTCTCCTCAGATCCCATTGCTATTATCTTGGGATTCCTCTTCCACCTGAAAAACTGCTTCAAATGCTTCTCTTAATCTAGGAAATGTTCTTATAGGCCTTGATCTTGTGAATGCTTACTCATGTGTTTAACTTTACTCACATTTGAGATCCCATTGAAGTCAGTGGGATTAGTCACACAAATAGAGGTAAGCACAAGTTTAACTGTTTACAGGTTTGGGGCATTAGTACAATGGAGTCATTTTGTGCAACCCCATTCTTTGTGTCCATTTTCTGCATATGAGTACTGCAGAAACGAAGAACACTGCCCTGGGAATTTAGGTTCAACTTGCAGCAGAGTATATGGGTCTTGACTAATAAATAATATTAGAAACATTAAGGATTCTTGTACCTCCTCTAAAGTGCTCTTGTTGTGACAAGGGCTATGTTCTGAGCTAATGTCAATTGGCACAGCTCCATGGATTGGGCCCACAGTGTTTGGGAAGGTGAAGGCTGATGCCAGAAATACTCTCAATGTCTATTGGCATCTTTCTATTACAGACAAACCTTGTAGCATCAGGTGCTAATGAGTCTGAAATCTATATCTGGGACTTGAACAACTTTGCCACACCAATGACACCAGGAGCTAAGACCCAGGTACTGGAGTTATGTTTGTCAAATGATTTGAAGAACTCTGAAAAATATGCAGATTATTTATTTGAAATCTCATACAGTATTGTAGCAGTTCTAAGCACTAATCTCTATTTTCAAAAATTTAATTTAAATATTGCAAATATTACCTTGAATGTAGTTAAGCCCTCAAAAAACATCTGTTGTTGTGAGATACATTCCTTAAAATAATTATGTACAGTATGTTCTTACAGTACATATATTGTATGTATTTTGCTCCCAAACAATAAAATAACCCC
This sequence comes from Chelonoidis abingdonii, assembly GCF_003597395.2. Taxonomy (NCBI): domain Eukaryota; kingdom Metazoa; phylum Chordata; order Testudines; family Testudinidae; genus Chelonoidis; species Chelonoidis abingdonii. The sequence goes on along the minus strand of NC_133773.1, from coordinate 18,182,442 downwards.
CAGTGGATGATTGTTTTGCTGATTGTAAATTTATTGACTGTTAAGGCTAAAAGTGGAGATTTCTCTGTTTTGTTTTGAATGTGATCCATTAATAGCTTCAACCTTTATAAAACAATACAGAGAGGTTGTAATGAACACCACCTTTGTGAAAATTGACTCTGAATGTACTGGAGACTTAAATTGCATTTCAGGTAACCAACATTATAAACCAAGTCTGTTTATAATGATGTTAATTGTGGCTGTCGTGCAGTTTGTGTCTAGTTCTTAATTCTTTTGCGCACCCAGACCTCCCAGTAAGGTTATCAAATTAGTCCAATGACTAATGAACATTTTGGAGACATGTTAAAGATCCATGCCCTTTGAGTTAAGGTGTGAGAGCTTATAATGTAGATGCTGTGAGACACCCAAGAAATTTCTAACATAATCAGGGAAGACCAGACTTAATCATAGAATATCAGAGTTGGAAGGGACCTCAGGAGGTCATCTAGGCCAACCCCCTGCTCAAATCAGGACCAATCCCCTGACAGATTTTTGCCCCAGATTCCTAAATGGCCCCTCAAGGATTGAACTTACAACCCTGGGTTTAGCAGCCCAATGCTCAAACCACTGAGCTATCCCTCCCCCAATAAGGTTAAAAAAAAAAAAAAAAAGTAAGCAGAAAAAAACTTTAACACTTGCCCCTCCAAACAAAAACAAAAAACACCACTTTTCATTTTTCTATACATCACAAAAGACCAATGAAGGGCACAAGTCCAATTTTTAAATACTTTTTTTGCAGGTCACTATTAAGCTCGTGGAGACAACAAACTTGCTCCATCTTCCTCCATAGCTGGCAAATTTGTCACAGGCAGAAAGGACGGAGGGGTGCAGATAGCCAGCCCATAGACAAAGCTACTGTATATTTAAATGCATGGGTTTTAAAATTTCCTAATGTCAATTTTATTTATTCAGGAAGGTAAAATGAACACATGGGCTATGAGGATTAGCTTTGAAAACTTGTTCTTTTAGCAAACTTATCTAATCACAAAAATTGAGCTCTCTGTTGGAAAAAAGAGATTGTTGGGACGTGTTTTGTTTGCAATAGCCTCCAGAAGACATCAGCTGCATTGCATGGAACAGGCAAGTCCAGCACATCTTGGCGTCTGCCAGTCCTAGTGGTCGTGCTACCGTGTGGGATCTGAGGAAGAATGAGCCTATCATCAAAGTCAGCGACCACAGCAACCGGGTAATGTATGGTATTAAACTATCAAGAGCCTGTGTTAATAATCATGAATGATTAACTATTAGACTTATTCTTGCCATGGTGAGACAAGTGACTGCACGGATTTTCATCAGACTCTTAAGTGACTCAGGAACATGTCCCTATTGTATACTACCTGATGTAGGATTTGTTAATTTTTAAAGAGCTATAATTATATGCCAAAAATAGATTATTACTTTAAATAATTATTTTTTGCAAATGATTCAATTAATATTTGTCAGGAAAGGTATTTGGTAGGGAGTTTAGGGTTCAGGCAAGAGAAAGGGACATTATGTATTACTCATCAGTGAGAAGTCAGACTGATTATAAATTTAGTATTGACCCATTCATGGCTGCAGTGGGAAGATTTTATTAAAATAGGCTGAAGTGCTGTCATCTGGAACAGTGTGTGTCTGAGAGAGAATAAAGCAGCTGATGCATTTACAAATAGGTTTAAATAGTTTTACTTCCATAGTGAAGCTACTCCTTGAGGTTGACCTGGTGCCTTACAGCTCAGATGGAGAGTGTAAAGAACTCCAGCTCCCTTACTCTCCTGTACAGCAACCAGGCACAGGTGCAGGGACTGCTCCCTGGCAAGACACTCCAGAGGCAATGGTCCACATCCCTGGTGCACTGGACAGGAGATCAGACTGCCTTGCTGTGGAAGGTGCATGATATTGGGGTTGTAGAAATGGGAACATCCTCTTTGTCCCATGGAGAGCTCCCCGAAGCAGAATTCCTTCCAGGCTCACCCTAATGCTTGGGATGTGTCTCAGTAGCACAAGTAAATATTCCACATAAGGCTGACTATCCCCTTGTTGTTTGCAGCGTTTTTGTAGCCATGTTGGTTCCAGGATATGAGGAAAAACAAGGGGGTGAGGGATGAGGTAATATCTTTCATTGGACCAATTCCTGTTGGTGAGAGAGACAAGCTTTCTAGCTCCACAGGGCTCTTCTTCGGTCATACGAGTCACAGTTGTAGTTTCTGGTTAAATAATTATTCGTGTTTATAGTTAGGCATCTTACATTTATGAACAAATTTATTAAAGGAAATTATTAATCAGTGATTGCAAATATTTATATTGATAAATGATTTAAAGCCTCTAAAACTTTTTAGAGGAACTAGCAGTTTAAAAATATACTTAACAAACAAGTTATTCCTTATCTGAGTTACTAATAACATCTTAGACTTCCAGTCTTCATCTAATTTACTTTTCACAATCTGTGTTTTGCCAGTTTCTCAGCATAGCTTGTTTCACTTTTGGACTCCAGCACAATGCTGTAGTGTTTGCAAGGGACTAGTTGCATGCTAACAAGTGGTTTTCATTAAAATCTGTATATTTTTAATTTCATTAAAATATTGATGTAAGGGTTTTGCTGTATTTGTTGTATTAAAACATATGTTTTGGACACAAACCACATGAGTGTCCTTTTGAGCTAGCCTTTGAAACCCTAAACTCAAGTAGCATTCCCGATGTTATTAAATCAACATTCTGGGAGCTGGGTTGGGGGCTTATTCCATTTGTCAGTTCTTTGCCTTGAAAAAGAGGAGAGAATTTTGATCTAATCATGGTGTAACCTGGCTGATACTCCTGGTTAAGAACCACTAAACTAGACTGTGTGCCTGTGAGGGTACGCAGAGGTACATCAACTCATCTAGATATTTGCCTAGTTTTACAACAGGCTACATGAAAACCACTAGTGAAGTCAGTACAAACTACAATTTCATATAGACAATGACTTGTTTATACTGTTCTATATACTATACACTGACATGTAATTTATATTCCAATTGATTTATTTTATAATTATATGGTAAAATGAAAGAGTAATTTTTCAGTAATAATGTGCTGAAACACTTTTGTATTTTTGTGTCTTATTTTGTAAGCAAGTAGTTTTTAAGTGAGGTGAAGCTTGGGGGTATGCAAGACAAATCAGACTCTTGAAAGGGGTACAGTACTCTGCAAAGGTTGAGAGCCACTGGTCTAGTTACAGAAGAATACAGTGTCAAAATGGGAATAAACAGGGCCACGCTCCAGCCAGCATTCTCCATGCTTCTGTTTTAGAGGGTTCCTTTTTTCTTATAGCTTTGCTTAATTATCTTGTGGTCTAACACTACTTTATCTATCAGATGCACTGTTCAGACTTGGCTTGGCACCCTGATGTGGCTACACAGATGGTCCTGGCTTCTGAAGATGACAGGTTGCCTGTAATTCAGATGTGGGATCTTAGGTTTGCTTCTTCTCCTCTTCGTGTTTTGGAAAACCATACAAGGTATTTATGTCGACTAGTCTGTAAATCTTGAGTTTTGTTTGTTGTTTAGCCATTTTCCCCATTCTAATCTTGGTTTGTACACAACTCTCTATCAGTTGGTATTAATGCCATCCCAATTTTAAGCTCCAAGCAGATGCTTTAGCAGCTACTGTAATCCTTAATCTGGACTTTTAGTGATACAGCAAATCTGTGCCAATGGGTCACGCTGGTTTTAAGGAGCTAGAACTGTGAAGAAGGATCCCAGCTTTAATTTTAAAAAGTACATTTCTAGCTGTTTCCTTTGAGAAGAAAGTCTCAAAAACGTAAATGTATGTAAACCGATTGCAAGGGTGCAAAAGAAGCAGCAGCTGGGCTCCACTTCTGCATGAGGGGTTGGGGAATCTAAAGATCCCACACCCATACATTGGAGGGGTAGCCGTGTTAGTCTGGATCTGTAAAAGCAGCAAAGAATCCTGTGGCACCTTTTGGACTAACAGACGTTTTGGAGCATGAGCTTTCGTGGGTGAATGTCATGCACCTGATGAAGTGGGTATTCACCCACGAAAGCTCATGCTCCAAAACGTCTGTTAGTCTATAAGGTGCCACAGGATTCTTTGCTGCTTTCACACACCCATACAAACTCTCCAATGTGCTTTCTAATCCAAAATGAGTTGCTGAAATTTGGGGTGTATTCTAATGAATCTTTTCACTAACTCTCCCCTAAACCTTTGGCTGACCTGGTGTACAGTGGTGTGGAAATGGTGGACAGGAGTTTACTGCTTTCAAGGATGGAGGGCAGCAAAAAACTGTGTTGCAAGCACTCTCTGAAAATGCTGATGTTGACTGTGCTAATGTTAACCCTTTGGTAATAAAAAGAAGATTGCCCACAAGTATTAGTCACAGTTCTTATCCTGCAGTTTTCTGACTCAGGTATTAGTGTGACATTTTATTACACAATCTACCTTTGATATCCATGCTTTTATCAATGGATAGTCTTTGGCTTTCAGGTACCTTTCTGGATTGTGCCCTTAGCCTGTGGCTATACTGTCATGCCTCCTTGTGCAGAAAGTGGAAAAAATCTATTTCAATAAAACAAATGTTGGCAGCACCTTCTCTACTCTCTCAACACAATTGGGGTGGCAGGGGACTTGGCATTTAAAGGTGAAGTGGCCAGGTAATCTAGATGTGTGCTAATGAGGGTGCCTCATTAATCATCATGCATTTATATTAATATTTTCTTACTATGGCTTTTCACACAGGGGTATTTTGACCATTGCTTGGAGTATGGCAGATTCTGAGCTGTTACTCAGCTGTGGAAAGGATGCTAAGATTCTCTGCTCTAACCCTAATGCAGGGGAGGTATTGTATGCAAACCACTTTTAAAGGTCATAAACAGAGAAAGATTCTTTGCATTATATTTGTTGTGGAGAGTAGTGGAGAACATACTGACTTTGTACATAGATGATACAGTGTTGTGAGCAAAATATTTTTTTAAAAGTAGTTCATATTTGTTTTACACTGTGCCCTTCATACCAAAGCTGTGTTCTTTGACCCCAAACATTTTGTGTACACAACCCAACTGAGAAAAAATGGGTCAGTCTTATACAAAGGTGACCTCTTTAAAACCTGGAAGTGTTAGCTGCTACTGTCAGCCATATATAAACCAGAACAAGATAAGACTTGTACCCTGCTTGCTCTTATGGTTCACTGAAGGGACACTGTCAGTTCAGTTTTATCCATTTAATCTGCCTCTGCTAAAAGTAGCTTTGTGAAGTGCACCTGTCTATGGGCTCTTGTTTTTTTGTCCATGGTTTCCTTGAGGTGTGTTTTTTGACATACCCGCTGTTCTTTGCAATCCAAAGAAACCATGAGCCAAAAATCTGGGATCTGGTGATCTATATGGGCGGGGTGAAAGTAAGATAAAATACTGGTACAGGGGTCCGGCTCCAGGCCCCCAGAAGAGGCAGGGCCTTGGGGACACGGGTTGGGCCTGAGGGTCAGCCTCCCCAGCCAGCCCTTCCATGCTGCCCAGCGCCACCTGGGTCTCTGGCAACAATTTAAAGGGCCTGGGTCTCTGGCCACTGCTGCGGTAGCAGCAGCGGTGGCCAGAAGCCCTGGGCCCTTTTAAATTGCCGGGCCACAGGGCAGATGCCCCTTCCCCCCCCCCCCACCGTCGGCGGCCCTTGGGGGGCACAAAAGGTGCAGCGACGGTAATGTATGAGCCAGTACCGGCAGCTGCTTCTTACCAGTACGCCATACCAGCCTACTTTCATCCCTGCATATGAGAACCCTGAACCCTTTTCCTTGCACATGTGAAAGCCTTGTAGGCCAAACATCTGCTCACTACCTCCTTTGGCCCCCATGGACTGGGGTATTTGAAAGAACCTGCTTTCTTTGCTCCTACTCCGAGGAAGGAGGTTTTGAAGGTATTGGGGCTTCCTGGCCATGGGTTTTTGTCTTGACTGCATCCCTTCAAATCTACGCATGAGAACTCTGATTTGGGGGAGAAATCAAATTAGTATTGATTGTGTCATTTCTTACTCCACCATTTAAATGGCAGTACCCTACTCTAATACAGATATTTTTGTACCTACATCTTTATGGCTCTGATTTGGCAAAGCACTTAAGCACATGCTTAATGTTAAGCAGGTGCGTAGTCCCATTGAAGTTAAGCATGTTTCAGCTTTGTTGGATAGGAATTCATATCCCGCCCCCCCCTTTTTTTTAAAGCTACAAGGCATTTTCAACCAGACACTATTTTGTATTTGCTGTAGAAGTGGTAAGAGTTAATGTCTGATTGTATTGATGGAAAACTAATAGAAGCTTTAATAATTACATTCCTTGCAGGTTTTTAACTGAACATCTTTTTAAAAGGATGTGGATTCTTTAATCAGTAGACTTGAATCTTTGATTAAAATCTATGGGAAGTAAGCAGGTAGTTTTTCGCCCAACAGAGGGCTCCCATAGTTACTAGATAATACAAGAGAAACTCATTGAGTCATGGAAACATAGTTTTAAAATATGACTACGTTTTCTTTGGCTATTTGAAATGTGCCCTAACACCTTCCTATGGATGTTGCCGTAATGCAAAAAGACCCAAAACTGTGCACAGAACATTGGTGAAAGTCAGCATAAGTAAACAGGCTTCTCCCAAGGTTAAGCTATATCTTGTTCTTCCAATCATGCCCTCGTTCCAAAGCAATCAGCCTTATGCTGTGCCCTGATCAGCAGCAGACCATGGCTCTGTTGGATCAAAGTGGGAAGCCAACGGTTCTCAGCTGAGAAACATAGCATCATTTTAAATGGGATTTAGGTTCCTAAATCTCTTAGGTTTTGAAATAATTACCCTAAGTGACTAGCCCAGGGTCGTGCAGGATGTCTGTGGCAGAGGTGGGCACAGAAGCCAGATTTCCTGAGTAGCATTCCAGCACCTTAACCACAAAGCCATCATTCTTCTCTTGAAAGCCTTTAGCCACAGTTTGCAGCCCCTCCTTTCTCTTGTCCCATGGAGATGATTTTAAAGCAGGAGACCATAATCCTGTTTCAGAGTATGGTTGCCCATCCTACTGACACAGGATCTTTAGTGACACATTAGGGTCTACAATGTCGTTCATTATGTTAATACTGTTTCATCAAACTCTGTTTTGGCACAGGTGTTGTATGAACTTCCCACAAATACCCAATGGTGCTTTGACGTTCAGTGGTGTCCCAGAAACCCCGCTATCCTTTCAGCTGCTTCTTTTGATGGACGGATCAGCATTTACTCCATCATGGGAGGGAGCACAGATGGTTTGAGGCAGAAACAGGTAGACAAGGTATTGAAATACGTAATGTGAAGTTGGAGAAGAAAATAGTTTGTTCCGTGTGACAGTATTTGAAAATGGCGGAAGCATTAACTGCCAAAGTAGTGCACTAGACTGTTGAATAATTATCATGTACAAATATGTATCTTATGTTGAATATGGCAGGAAATGTGCAATCAATTTCTTTCTCTTTAAAGCTTTCATCCTCCTTTGGAAATCTTGATCCATTTGGCACTGGGCAGCCACTCCCTCCGTTGCAGCTTCCACAGCAGACAACTCCTCAGAGCACTGTTCTACCGTTAAAGAAGCCCCCCAAATGGGTCCGACGGCCTGTGGGTGCATCGTTTTCAGTAAGTGACAGCCCCTTTATAGGCTACTGAGTGGGCAAAATTGACTTTGCGGTAACATTTCTAATATATTCTCTGCAAGCAGTATAGAAGGGGTGCCATATTGCATTACAAGACAGCTTCATTCATTTGCAATAATGACTGGAAAGTGCACTGTGGAGTACCACGTTTTGCATTTGGCAGCCAAGTGAATAAATACTTTACAAAATAATTTTTATGGGTGCTGCATCACTATACACTTTGTTAATTTACTTTGCTATGTGTACTTTAGTTTTCAATTATGAACTACACAGCATAGTAAATACACTCTGTGTTTAGTAACAGCTTTGAAGTGTGTGAGACCTCTCTGCTGTTAAGTCTTTCTGAGAAGAGTGAGAATGCCAAGTTTTGTTGTTTTTTTAATATATAAAAGAAAAAAAAATAGGACTATCAAAGTCACAGATTAGCCAAGTGAGTTTTAGCAAGGTTCCACTGAGAGCAGAGCCATCTGTTCTATAACTTCATTGTTCACTTACTTCTAAGTTACAGGTTTTTTAACTGATAACTGGAATATACTAGGTGTTTGTTCTCTCAGTGTTGAACCCTGACTCAGAATAGATACCTGCCATAATACTGATCTAGTCTCAACATAGTGTTCTCTGATTCATAGGTTAAAGTGAAATTTGACATCTCCATTATGATATAATTCATGTTGTTTTGGAAACAATTAATATATCCTTCTAACTGTACTTTGGGATGTTGATTCCCATTAGTTCATCCTAGTTCTCTATGAGCTAACTGAGAAATTTGGATGTGTGTGGGTTTTTTGCTTTATATTATACTGGCTTCATTTAAAGCTAAATCAGTTACTTTTTTTTTCTTCTTCTTCTTTTCCTGTTATCCAAATCTTGGTTCTTTCTCTGCCACTTTTATTTCTGTCTTTCTAATTTGCCATTTGTGTGCTGTCTAAGGTAACATTGCACATTTTTATGATTGTTTTCAGGTAGCACTTATCATGCCATATGTGTGTGCATAATTTTATTATTTAACAATTAATTGTAGCAGCACCAGAAGCCCCAGTCAAGATTAGAGTCCCATTGTGTTAGATGTTTAAATAAACTGTCCCTGTTCCTAAGAGCTTTTGGTCTGAGTCTGTGATCCTACAAACGTTTATGCAAATGAGCAATTTTACTACTCTTAGTAGTCACGAGTTCAATGGGACTACTCACGTGTAAATATTGGCAGGATTGGGGCAACGAATCGAGAGAAAATGTGTGTGTAAGTAATATATAACGTGTGTGTATGTGTAAATGTGTGTGCAGTGTATAAACACGTTGTAATATTTGGTACATTATTTATTAAATTACAGTTTGGAGGGAAGCTAGTTACATTTGAGAATATAAAGTCTCATCAACAAGGACCTGAGCAGCAGCAGCTGCAGCACCACGTGTATGTGAGTCAAGTTGTCACAGAGAGAGAGTTTCTGAACCGCTCAGATCAGCTGCAAGAAGCTGTGCAGTCTGAAGGCTTCATCAACTACTGTAAGAAAAAAATAGAAGCTGCCCAGACTGATTTTGAGAAAAATGTGTGGTCTTTCTTAAAGGTAATGTTTTTCAGATGTTTCTGAATTATTAAAGGATTCCCCAGCCTCTTAAAACCAATACTAAAAGTGGTTCTCAGTGCATGGTAAAACATTTTAAACAGAAAACACTGTGTAAAGATAATGAAGCAATTTCTAGTTTGTACAGTAGAATGAGATTAGATTCTGAAAATGGCATCAAATAATCCATATACTTGATCAAAAGAGATGACTGGTGGCAGGACAAGAAATATTTGAAATAAGTATGCTTTCAGGTCTGCTCTTTAATAACAGGGAGCGTATTTTACCTTACCAAATACTAAACCTGAAATCTCTCATTACCTGACCTAGTATAAAGATGTACCAATACTAGGATAGTGGTTAAATTATGTCAAACCTTCCCCAGAATCTGTAGCTCTTTGCTTCTGCTAGAACATCTTTTAGTTAGGACATTTTGTGTTTTCAGAATAAGAACTGAATGGAAATTGAAGAGGTCCAGTTACTAGAAATAGCTATATTCAGAGGACCTGGTTCTCAGAGTCCACAATTAAGTTCTTTCTTTTTAACCCATTTTGCTTAATCATTGATTTCCTGTACATGGTTACACGTCAGTCGAAATTACAATGGGGAAAATGAAAACATGCTTCTTTTGACTAATAGCTTTTTGGTTTTTTAAAGGTGAATTTTGAAGAAGATTCTCGTGGCAAATACCTTGAACTTTTGGGGTACAGGAAAGATGACTTAGGGCAAAAGGTAAATCTGCTTGAAAGTTGTGTATGTATTAAGTATGTATACTGAGGAATATATTGAAATATAAAATACTAGAGACAGGGTCAGAAGTTGAGGTATATTATTTGGCATATGGATGGAAAGTTGGAATGGCAGTAACAAAACAGAGCACGTGAGAGGACATAACATTTTTCTATGTAGTAGTATCTTGAGGGTGCTTCCTGATAACTCAGTTAAAGCTGTATTATCCCAGGATGCAGTTATCACCCTGTGATAACTACTATATTACAATTACTATCCTATAAACTAGTGGTCTCCAATCTTTTTACGCCCAAGATCACTTTTTTTAATCTAAGAGCAATCCAGGATCTACCCTGCCCCTTCCCCGAGGCTCCGCTCCCCCTCCCTCTACACCCCCCCTTTCACTCACTGTCACCGGGCTGGGGTAGGGGTTTGGGAGGGAGTGCGTGCTCTGAGCTGGGGCCAAGGGGTTCACAGTGTGGAAGGGGGCTCTGGGCTGAGCCTGGGCCAAGGGGTGGGGGTGCAGGAGGGGTGGGGGTGCAAGCTCTAGGAGGGAGTTTGGATGCAGGAGGGAGCTCCAGGCTGGGGCAGGAGGGAGTACAGGGTGCTGGCTCTGGGAAGAGGGGCAGGGGTGGGGCAGGGGTTTGGGGTGCAGAAGTGGGTGTGGGGCGCTGGCTCCGGGATGGGGTTGGGGTGTGGCGTCCTGCTGGGCAGCACTTACCTCCAGCAGCTCCCAGTTGGCGGACGGTGCAGAGAGGCTAAGGCAGGCTCCCTGCCTACCCTGGCCCCACACCACTCCCGGAAGAGGCCAACACGCCCCAAGGGGAGGGGGGGCACATGGCTTCGCGCTCTGCCCCTCTCTGCAAGCACCGCCCCTGCAGCTCTTCTGGCCAATGGGAGCTGCAGGAGCAATGCTTGTAGGCAGGAGCAGCGTGCAGAGAGAGACCGCTACATGTAGGAGCCGGAGGGGGGACATGCTGGCTGCTTCCTGAGAACCACACGGCATGGAGGCTAAGAGGGAGCCTGCCAGCCCTGGCGCCACCAACCAACCAGTCAACAGCTCAGGCAGCGGTCCAGGTTCACTTTTCAATCAGGTTTCCGGTTGAGAACCGGATACCTGGTCACCCTATCTGGCATGCTTTTGTGAGCCTGCTTTTCAAGCCATCACCTTTATTTCTCAATGTTTCATTCTTCACCTTTTTCAGTAGAACAATGTTGCCTCCTTGAAATCTCCAATTTGTCTGTCTTTAATTTTAACTAAGTTGGTACAAACACTTTACTCATTTTTGTAATCTGTAGCACCTTCATACTTAAAAATGCTTGGAGTTTTCAGATAGCCAGTTTTCAGCAAAGATTTGCGCTGTAAACTGAATTCATGTTATCCAGTGAGTTGAAACAATACAGAGTGACTGACTAGTCTTAGAGTTAATGACATCTTGACAACAAAAAACAACTTATTCTTTAACATTTTTAGGTTCCTTACTTTATCACTAATATAAAAAGAGCAGTTGGTGTCAGTTTGCCAGAATGAACTTCTAGTAGCATGTGGCTTTATTTTATTATTTTTTGGTCTGGCACTCTGGCCAAACCAAGGGAACTTCTGGAATATCACTTTTCATTGCTGTATTTAGAGTAATGTAAATAAAAATGAGAGTCTAGAAAAAAACCTGTGCATTAAGCTAAATTTACGGACTAGAGCAGCCTCTGTGGATACTATTCAACCTGTAGAACTAGAAGTAATCAGATGAGATTAGTGGTATTAGAAAAGCCATCCTGTCCAGCTGCTAGACTAATGTTTTTCCAATCTGTATTTTAACGCTTTATGTATACATTAGGTTGGGATTTTCAAAGAGATCTAAAGGAGTCAGACACCCACTTCACATTGAAAGTCAATGAGAGGTAGGTGTCTGAACTCTTCCGCCTGTTTGAAAATCCTACCCTGACACATTGTCGTGCTGTGGTTCAAATAATCCTAACAAAATCCAGTTTCCCTAATCACTATAGATAGGGATCTTTTCCCTGTGAGAGCTGTGTTATAACATTATTTTTATTATTTTATTACTACAGTAGAACTCAGAAGTCCCAATCAGGATTGGGGCCCTGTTGTGCAACACAAGGGAAGACACAGTCTCTGCCCCCAGAAAGCTAAAATCCAAGAAGATTTTAACCTTTAGAAGCAGTCAGTTCCATCACGGTTTGGTTAGCATGGATCTCAAAGTAAATTCCTCTGCACAATGATCAGGGAAACATTCTAGCATGGTTTCAACTCTCATGCAATCAGGGCTTTATCTCCAACTTATGGTGACCTGTGAAATGTTAACACTTGCTACATACCCTAAAGTAAGAGAGAAAACCACTTCTCTAATAAATCTTATTTGTTTTGTAGATTACTTCAGCTCTGACTAAAGAGAATCTTGTAGATGGCAAACTAGAGGAGGTAAGCAAACAAAAACAACAAAAATCTTTTTTGTCACATTAATATAACAAAAATGTGCCAGGTAAGAATCATTTCTCTTTTAACTCAATAGTTATACCAGAACGTATGAATGACTCAGATTATGAGCCTGTTGTAAATTTACAATTTCCACATAAAATATTGAAAGTTCATATTTTAAAAAGTCCCTGAAATCTCTGGCACTAGAACTGTGTGAATATCATTAGTTAGTTTATTTCTTATCACCCAGTTAACAGTTACTGGTGTGTTTTTTGTTTTAGGATCTCTGTCTGCAGGGAGAGAAATTAATCTTGACATGAGTTTGTGGGGTTTCTTTGCTCCTCCATATTGGTTGCTTTTTTAATGCTTTTGTAGTGTCCATTACAATGTTTATGTTGTCTGTGGGTATAGAAAGGTGTCGTATCCTTCCTGTTGTCAGGCAATCTCTGCAGCCTCCGGATCATTAACAAAAAGAATTGCAAGATGTTGGGGGAAGAACCACCCTGGAAAGCACAGAGTAAATAACAACTTCAGTAGCTAGCTCAGAAATAAACAGCTCCTCTTCTCTCTTTCTCTCTGCAGACCCACATTCTCAGCAAGTCATGGTGGTTGTAGTCAATCACTACTTATATTGCAATTTCTACCTTCCCTTAAACATCTGCTAAAACAAAGTGTTGTGAACTCTAACAGGAGTTGCAGAAGGGAATATAATCTGTGGCATCTAAGTGCTCATCACTCTGGAGACAGACAGTAGAGGGAATCCTGCCCTTATCACATGGAATGAGGGAGCTGGGGAAGGGAGCTCTCGCCACAACAATGATCTAGGGACTGTCCAGGTCCAGGATTGTAGGAGTGGGAGAAGGCAGGGAATGCACTGCTAGGCAGCGTGCTTTGCTCCTGTCAAGAGGAGCAGTTTGTGGCCCTGGCTAGTGTGTGCTGTACATTGCAGGATACCGATAGAGGGGACTGCCTACAGGGCCGGCGCATGGAAGTTTCGCCTAGGGTGCGAAACATTTTCCTTGCGCCCCAGCCCTGAGGTCTCCCCACACCACCACGGCAGCTCTCCCTCCGCCCTGAGGTGCCCCCTTCCCCCCCCCCCCGCGGCAGCTCCCCATCCTCCGCCTTGAGGCACCCCCTCCCACCCCAGCTCACCCCTGCTCCGCGCATGAGCACCCCGAGCACGCCTTTGCTGCTTCACTTCTCCTGCCTCCTAGGCTTGCGGCGCCTAAGCCAATCAGTTTAGGCGCTGCAGTCCTGGGAGGCAGGAGAAGTGAAGCGGCTATGGCGTGCTCAGGGAGGAGGTGGGGCAGCAGTGAGCTGCGGTGCAGAGTTCCCCTGCGTGCCGCGCCCCCCTTCCTCCCCTTACTTGCTGCAGGCGGCCCTCCCCGCGCCCCCCTGCCCCAGCCCTCTCGGCCTAAATGCTGACAACGACTGGGGCGGCTGAAGATCTGTCTGCCACGGTTGCTGCCGAAAAAAATGGCGTCCCTAGGCCTAGGTCGCCTAAATGGTTGCACTGGCCCTGGCTGCCTACTCTTCCCAGAGTGAATATGATGCATCAGCAGGCCTGAAGCTAGGCCCTTCTTGTAACGGGGTGCTCACCGTGCCCCGCTGGGTTCCGCCTTCTGGCCCCGCTTCCCAATAAGTCAGGACCACTTCAAGCTGGTGCAACACCCATGCTCTTTATTCCTATGTCCATTCTCTCCCCCCTAGCCAGCTCCAACTATCTGTAAATAGGTTATTTACAGGTTTGGCCTAGCACAGGCCTCAGTGGCAACAGGATCCTTCTGAGTGTACTCCTTCCCCCCAACTTTCAGCCCCTGTTAATGAGGCGGGCAGGTGTGGCCATTTTCCAGGACAGGCCTAGCTAGTGATGCAGCCCCAACCCATTTCCTCTGATTGGGGCTGGGGTGGCAGGAACTAATTAGGGTTTTCCCTGCAGTGCCTGGCCACACTTCTCCCCTAGCATACCTGTCTGCGTTACAGAGAAAGATTTGGTCTAATGGTTTAATTTTCAGCATGTGGGACTGAATCTGAGATTCCCACAGCTTTCTGGTAAGAATGGCTTGCATTGAATATGCATCTTTTTTTTCTTAGTGGTCCAAAGTGGTAATGGAATATGCCCTCGCCATACGTTCTCTGCTTCACACTCTCTTCTTTATCAGAGTCTGTTACAGACACCCTTCCTATCATTGTCGTGCACATGCTCTTTTGGCTACCATCAATAAATGTCAAATTTAAAAAAAGTGGCTACATGTGTTCAGATGGCTAATTGGAAAACTGTGGCCTGGTCTGCACCTAAAAATTATATTGACCTAGCTACGTTGCTCAGGGCTGTGAAAAACTCCGTGCCCTGTGCAGAGTAGTTAGATCGACACAATTCTTCCATCAACATAGCTACCATCTCTCAGAGGGGTGGATTGTCTACATCGGTGGAAAAACCCTTTCTGTAGATGTAGGAAGCATCTACACTACAGCGGTTACAATGGCGAACCTGCAGCGCTGTTGTAGCGTAGATGTGGCCTAAGTATGGCTCTAGTTAGTGGGGAAAATGGAGGAAGTGAAGACATTTACATTTCTGCAAATGGAGTTCTGCTCTTGGCAGACTCGCTCTGTATATTGTTGGCTCGTGTTCCTTTTAATCTGTGTTCTGCAGTGCTGAGTATCTTTCTCTCTCTCTCTTTCCCCTGCAAACTTTTTCCAAATGCCATCTTCCCTTCTCTGCAAAAGGCTCTTAAAGAATCTGACCAATCAGTACAAAGTGATGGTGAAGATAGCCAATCTGCTGAAGAACCATTCTTGGGAGAGGTAAGTGTTGGCTTCTGTATTAACTATGTTGGTTATCACGCGCTTACCCACTGCCTTAACAGCTCATTTCCTTTCTAATGCGTCTTTCTAATGTTCTCTCTGTGTGTGTATTGTACCTGCGTATATTTGCACAATGGCAAATGAGAGGGGACGCGGTCAATAAGCAGTTTCTCTGTTCAGGTTTGGTTCACACTATGAAAAGGTTGAGAACTAATGTGTGAAGGAGACTTCCACTGGGTAGTATGCATTTCTATATGAATTTCAATTTAAATTCCAAAATTAACATGTTGTGCATAGATTTTAACATCGAATTTGAGATAGTAGTTGTTTTTTGGTTTTTGTTTTTTTTTTAACTGAAAGATCATACACGGTTCTATTGTAGAGGCTGCTGAATGCTCTGGCACTTATCCAGTAAAGCATTTTTAAGCATGTGCTTAATTTTCAGCATGTGAGTGGTCTCATTTCAATTTCCAAAGCTAAGCGTATGCTTAAATGCTTTGCTGGATTGAGCCAGGGTGCCCAGGACCTTGCAGGATCAAGCACCAGATCTCTGTGCGGTGAAGTTAAATGTTAGGTAGGTAGCATTAACATACAGATATATTTTTCCCCGCAAAAAGGCTATGCTTATTTAAAAAGCAGTACATACCAATCTGATGCATCCTGCTGGAGCGATTAGACGCTTGGACATTGACTCACCCTGACACCTTGAGCAGGTGGCTTAACTTTTTGGTTCCCTTCTGTAAAATGAGAATGTTATCATCTGCACTCCTCACAGGCTAATTAGCTAAAGTTTCTGGAGGGTTTTTTTATTACTATTATTCTGTGCATTCATGCATGGAAATCCCAAGGCTGTACCTTGTTGTCCAAGTAATTGCTCACAATGTCTAAATACTCGCCCACATATTTAAATGAACCTCTTCCCAGTGAAGTGAACTCTGACGTTTTTGAAGTGTTTTTCCCTAATTGCATCTAATTTTAATAATGCTCACCAGTGATCTGTCAGCAGTGTGCTTTTATGTTTGTACATGTCCATAGCTAGGTAGATCCCTGGGTATGTTCAGGGCTTTTCCACGGTGCTCAGAGATTTGCTTTGTACAGATGCCAGGGGAAGTTAATGACGCTGAGTAGAAACACTGAGCATAACAATGCTCTTTCACTCTAAGTTAGTGGCCCCTTGCGGAACGGCTTTAAGAAAGCGTACCATGCCCTCCAATGTAAGGTGTATGTCTTCAAACGTGGATTTATTTAGCCAAATTCTTTGCGCAGACTGAAAAACTGCACTTTTCCTCTCTATTAGAGAACAAAAGAGGAGACTGAAGATCTGACATCTGGAAAAGAAACATTTAACATCTCTGTCAGTGGAGGTAAAAACCTGTTTATATTGATTTCATGGTACTTGCAAATATTTTTAATTATTGAGATATAACTGTAGTATTACCTAAATTCTCTATATGGAGCCTTCTGCCTAGGAAATGTCAGAGAGTCTGTTATTTACCCGCATTTCAATTATTTGCACTTCTATGTTAGCTTTCACCCAACAATCTCAAAAGTACTACAACACCTGTGTTAGGAAAAGTAAGGAATTACACAGGGATTGTGTCCCCCATCACTGAAATGCATCCACCTCTGGGTAGTTCGACACCTTTTTAACTGCATATAGCAACTCTGCTTTTAGACAGATTGTTAGGAAGGATCCTGTACCAGTTGACACTGAAACTAGAGGAAGGGTTTAATAGACAAACTGTTGTTAGCAGAGTTCAGATTTGGTCAGGAGATGGGTGTTAACACCTCATTCTTACCAACACTCCCAGGGGATCTTTAGTGACCACCGAAGTTCAAGGCCTTTCGTGTACATCTCATCCACAAGATAACACTTCAAGAAGCCCTGACAAAATACACTGGGTCATAGTTTCAGTGCTGACTCAGAAGAAAGAATGCTGTTTAGTGAAATACTAGCAGGACTTCCTATGACACTGAAGTACATGATTCTTGGAGATCTCTTATCCTGGTACTGGTATGGCCTGATCAAGTGCGTTTGAGATCTCTTGGGATCATAGCACAAAGTGATAAGGCTGCAGGCTCTTTGGCCTTGATTCAGGAAATCCACCCTATTGAGGACAGCACTTAAGCATATACGAAAGTGTTGTCTTGAATAGCAATGAGCTTAAACATGTGCTTAATTTTTTTCCTGAATCAAAGTCTTTAAGAAGAAAACAGCCCAGCATCACAGAGTGAGAGAGAAGCTGCTACTTGACTCACCTATATCACTGTATGTTTAACACTTATTTTATTTTGAAGCAGTGAAATTTTTAAAACTAAATTATTCCTCCTGTTGCAGATGTTGATGGTTTGATTACCCAGGCTTTGCTGACTGGTAGCTTCGAAAGTGCGGTTGATCTCTGCTTACATGATAATCGCATGGCTGATGCCATCATATTGGCCATAGCAGGTGGACAAGAGCTGCTGTCGAGGACGCAGAAAAAGTACTTTGCTAAGATGCAAAGCAAAATTACCAGGGTATGTAGCTTTACAACTGAAAACTAGAACAAAATCTGTGCGTATAGGCTTTCAGCAGAGTCCTGAAACTGTTAATGTTCTTGCTATCTATATACATTTGTTTCTAGGAGAATTGAATGTAGGGTAAATTCATTCACTGGATCTGTGAATGAAAGGGTGTTTTTCTGTTTTGTGTATTGTTAAGCAGAGAACAGGCTTATTAGCTAGGACGAAGAGCAGCTTTTACTCCTATTTCTACTCTCTCCCCTCAGCCTTTTAAAATTTGTTGATCACATTGAGTAAAAAGAATCCTCGCTGATGAACAAGGATAAATATTTAGTTTAAACAGTGTTTAGTGTATGTGCAGTCTCTTATCTGGCCATCTTTAGCAAGTACTGTAGTTACTCCAGCTGCAGCACTTACTATGTTAATTTCTGTGCCGTCAGTTGGAGGAGAGATTTTTGCTGATGTTTTGCTTTACTGTGTACAAAGGTTATCTAAGAATAGCAGATATAATCTAATCACATAACATCTATGAGACAATGTGATATGGACATCTGGCTATTTGTGCTCTGCAGCTTCTGCCTTGCTGGCAATGCTCCTTCAGTTCTTTGCCTGCTGCTGCTCACTTGTGTCAGAGTGTCAGCAGAAGGTGAGAGGAGCAGCCATCAAGCCACACTGTTACCAGAGTTGGCATTTTGAAACTGACAGTGGATTTCAGTTCTTGCTTCTCACTGTTCCTTTGACAGGGAAAGGCATTTAACGGTGTAGTTGGAGGAGGGAAAATTGAAAAGAGCAGGTTTTTATCTTCATGCTAAGGTCATGAATTAGCAAAGCACTGAATCACATGCTTAACAGGGAGCAGTGGTTTCAAATGGGACTGCTCGTGTGCTTAAAGTTGAGCAGGTTGCTCAAGTGTTTTTCTGGCTCAGGTTGTAAGGCTGCAAAGCATGACCAGCACTAACACACCATCTGAAGTCTCTAAGTGGGCCTTTACTGACCATTCCCTATGATCCGACTGGGGCAAAGGCAGTTCCAATTTCTTTTGTCTGGGAAAAGAGTAAAGAGGGAAAATCTGTCCATCTCTCTGAGACCTTTTCTAGATATCTTTAGTAGGCTTAAAGAACAGACATACTGGTATTTCTAATACTCCTTTTGGCAATCCATCCGTTGGGGAAAGACAATTCGGTGGAACACCAATCCCTTACCTATGCATTGTGTTAGCAAATAAGTGATACATTTCTCATTGCACATTTTTTTTGATTCGTTACTTGCCTTTGTTTTTCTTCTAAAGTCATACAAACTGTTTGCTATGCCCAATTGTGTGACTTACAAGGCCCTTGTTCACTAAATATCAACACAGCTGCAGAGTAAATCAATATTCCATCTGAAGTGGATGAGGGCAGAGCCGGGCAAGAAAGAAAAAACTGAATACTATCAAGATCCTGGCAGTTTGGCTCACAGGACAAAGGGTGGGGTTGTTCAGTTAGTGGACAGAGTATTGTTGATGCAAGTCTGGGTTGCCGCTGCTTAGGGCAATCTTTTTTAACTGCAGTGAAGTACGCTGCCGGGAGCTTAGAGTTTAATGAACTGGAATTAAAAGGTTTGATTGGCATGCAGTTTAGGAACAAAATCAGTGATGCCCCTCACTTTACCCTTTGTTGTGCATAAGTTTTATAACTAAATTCTTAACCAAACAAAGCTAACCTTGTACTGTAAAATAAATTTTTAAAGCACGTGCAGTGTCCCTAATTTGCTGATTACTGTACCCATGTGATGTTGCACTCAGGACACCCAGAGCTGTGAGCCACCATGTTCCCACTCTGCCTTAGCAAGAGTGAATGTGTGGCTGCTGATAAGGTATGTGTCAGCTTTCTGACACATCAGCCTGTCTCCTTTGCCAACAAACTCTACAGGACTCCGCCAGCCTAAACCTTGCCTTGCAGGTGACAATCAGTGAACCCCAGTTCTCGAGTTCCCCAGAGATACCTCCCTGCAGTGTCCAGTCCCTCTCACTGGACACTCAAAGAAATTAAGTTCCCTGCCTCCAAAGAGACAACACACACACCAGCATGTTAGGTTAGCTAAGGCTCACACTTCCATACAACAGCACTGAGATGGCTTTGTAATAAAACAAAATAAGTTTATGAACAAAGAACAGACTTTTCAGTGATACTAACCAAGAGAAAGAGACAGGTATGATTACAAATAAAACAAAAGAAAACATACTATAAAATAAAAGTGACTAAAACTTAATCTTTCTTTGCCTAAGCAGTTTTTGTATGTACATCAAATTACCAGCATTCATAGCGTTTCAGACTAGGGGATCCAACTTTTACAGGCTCAAAGCATTCTGTACCTGTGTCCTCTCAGTGATGGACACCTAAGGAGTTCTCTCCCTTTCTTGTTATAGACAATAACCCCTAAAACGTAATATTTGAAAAGTAAGCACAGAAGAAGTTCCTCTCCCCTGCTGCTTGTTCTTTAGGCTGAAGGCGCCAAGCCCCTTTTTTTCACCCTCTGGTCAATTTGCTTTTTTAATTAGTTTGATCACTTTATTTATCTTCGATGCAAATGTACTTCTGTTGTACTTTGCTTGCAAAGCTTGACCCTGGCACACTGGTGAATCCACACTCCTTTGTCTAGGACAAACCTATTTATCTGCTCTACTCAGATTGCTTTGTTTGAACACATTTTAGGAACGTATTTCCAGCACATACGTAACGCTTTTCATGCTACCCATGCATACCTCACTCAGTAACGCAAATCACCACTGTGTTACCAACTTTCAGAAAACATCTTATTCAATACACGTTTATAGTAGAATAATATTGTATTCAATAAGTTGATTCAATTGTTTATATTCTTTGTGGTTCAGACCCTTTTGTTTCCCCCCTGGGACATCTGCACCCTGATCCAGGGCCACCCAGAGGATTCAGGGGGCCTGGGGCAAAGCAATTTCAGGGGCTCCTTCCATTTAAAAAAACGTTGCAATACTATAGAAAACTATATTCTCGTGGGGGCCCCTGCGGGGCTGCCCCCCCACCCCCGGGCAGCCTTGCCCTGATCGTTACATTATGTGGTGTGAATTTTATAATAAGGATACTTGCTGTCCTCTGTTGTCTTTGCCCTGGTTTCTAAGTTTCACTGGCTCCATCTAAACATGAATTTACATAATCCTTCAGATTAGCTGAGTCATGGTGAAGTGTCCCAAATACCCTGGGGTTGGGCACACAGCATAGATATAAATGATATGGTGTCAGGAATGGGGATTCTACAAAGACATCATTCGGTCTTTCTCTTTGCTTCCCAGCTCATCACTGCCGTTGTGACAAAGAACTGGAAGGAGATAGTTCAGTCATGTGATTTGCAGAACTGGAGAGAGGCGCTGGCTGCTGTGTTGACTTATGCTAGGCCAGATGAATTTGCAGCTCTCTGTGGTAAGAAAACTTAAGAATGGATATAATTTATTTTACTCAACTTTAGTGAAACTATGCTTCTTCTTCGAGTGCTTGCTCATATCCATTCCAGTAGGTGTGCGTGCGCCGCGTGCACGTTCGTCGGAGACTTTTACCCTAGCAACACTCGGTGGGCCGGCAGGGCGCCCCCTGGAGTGGCACCGCCATGGCGGCTGATATATAGCCCTGCCGGCCCGACCGCTCCTCAGTTCCTTCTTACCACTCGTGTCGGTCGTTGGAACTGTGGAGCTCAGATTATCTGTTCTCCACCTCCCTAGCATTCACTCATTTCCTCTTGAATTTGTATATAGTTGAACTTTAAATAGTAGTTAGTTTTTGTTCTTTAGTTGTTTGTAATTAGTTTGTAGGGATCGCGGGTTAGCCCGTCCCCTACCCCGGCACCGGGCTCATGCCTGGGTCGCCGGGCTTCAAACCGTGCGTGGCCT
>NC_133773.1:18142120-18143878 GCF_003597395.2 Chelonoidis abingdonii | reverse complement strand
GGACTGGAAGGGGCCTCGAGAGGTCGTCTAGTCCAGTCCCCTGCACTCGTGGCAGGACTAAGTATTATCCAGACCATCCCTGACAGGTGTTTGTCTAACCTGCTCTTAAAAATCCCCAATGATGGAGATTCCACAACCTCCCTAGGCAATTTATTCCAGTGCTTAGCCACCCTGATAGTTAGGAAGTTTTTCCTAATGTCCAGTCTAAACCACCCTTGCTGCAATGTAAGCCCATTGCTTCTTGTCCTGTCCTGAGAGGTTAAGAAGAACAATTTTTCTCCCTCTTCCTTGTAACAACCTTTTATGTACTTGAAAACTGTTATCATTTCCCCTCTCGGTCTTCTCTTCTCCAGACTAAACAAACCACTGCTGTTATTAGAAGTAGGTGTATTAAAGTCATTCCTGAGCGGGATGGTAACTTAATGTTGTTACTTTTACTCTAACTATGCAAAGACCTGGATTTAAGGCTCACCTCCTGTCTTCTTCCTCTGACATGCAACGTAGGCACTATGAATTCAGTGTACGGCAGTATCTCCCATTCCTCAACAGCACCATTTCTTGCCAGTTAAAGATGTGATATAGATGAGCCAACAGAATCCAGTTCATTCATCCTTGGTCAGGAAGATAGCGATTACAATGTAGGGCTAAGGCCTTGGGAAAGTACGGAAAACATGGGCATAGGAGATACCTGGTATCCCGGGGGCACTCTGAGGACCCAGTTGTGGGAAGAGACGAACACTGAGGAAGAAGCTTATTGTGCATGTGCTACAGCTGGATTTCAAATTTGTCTTTTTAAAATAAGACACCTGAGAGGGTCATCTGAACCCAAGTTAAACAAACTCCACGTACATAAAGGCAGTCAACTTCCATTTCATTGAAGCCTTGGGACTTACAGGCTATTGTGTAAGTGCTGCTTGGTGTGAGCCCTCAGCATGGGGTAAATTTTTGCAGCAGTTACAAAAATGTGACAAAAGGAAACTTTTTAATAATGACACTCTGACAGAGCTGGCTTTAGGGGCATGTATGATGCCGTTCAAACACCAGTCCGCTTTCTAACTGTTAGTACCTTCTCTATACTCCATCTTTCTGCTGTGGTTCCCTTTAGTTAGCAAAACTCTTGACCACTTGTCTTCTCTGTTGGCTTTTGAATGTGCAATGATTTAGGCTCTGTCTTTTTTTTATTTTATTATCTTGATTTCATGGCTGCTTTGAAGCACTGGGATGCCTGATTTTGTGTGTTCACAGAGTTCCTATAACCTGCATTGCATCTGGTAATGTGATACCCTTTAGGGTGTTTTTGTTTTTGTTTTTTTTAATTTTATTTTCCGTGATTGGTATTTCTTTGTTCAATTCAGGTTAGAATTGCCCCTACTGTCACTACCTGGAGTAACAAAACTCCTACTGCCCTTCCCAGCCATCCTCCTGCAGCCTCTCCCTCTGACACACAGGTATAACATTCATTATTCCTCTTTGAGCAGATCCTGCTCCCTTTAAATAAATACCCCCATTTACAGTTTGTATGCTTGATGCATTCCGGTGCATTTGGGAGACAGCAACAGGTGTTCAGGTCAATCTGATTTTTTTGTTTCCATTCAGCTCTTGTTACATTTCCAGATAATAACCGGACAGCTAGCCCTGAAAAAGCATTAGCTGGTGTTTTAATCAAAATTTAAGTTCAAGTGAGAACTTCCACAGCTTCCTTTTGGCTGTGGAATCATGCAAGTGTTGCAAGAGTAGTCTTTTTTTTTTTTTTTTTTT
>NC_133773.1:18131391-18142020 GCF_003597395.2 Chelonoidis abingdonii | reverse complement strand
AATTTTCTCCCCTTTGCCAAGAGATTTGTACTGTGGATTTTGCAGGTCCAGTCTGATGACTTGTGCCTCTTCTCCTGGGGTCCGGACCTATAGCTGGACGCTCTGATGTGATCGTATTGAAACGATGGTTCACGTCCGGACGTCTTGTTTTTGTTTTCCGGCAGTGAGGCTTTCCCGATAGCTCTTCGCCGAGGGGCAGAAGTGTCAGATGTTCTGCTCCTGAGGGCCGCTCCGCGGGCTCCTCTCGAGCTTTCTCTTCATGGACGGGGGGTCTCCTTATCTTGCCCCCGTTCCGTTGTCCCGGGTCTGCGCAAGTTACGCGCAGACAGTGATCCTGTGATCGTCGGCATAGGCGGCGACGTATGGTTACCATGTGCTGCTGTCCCGGCGCTCCGACTTCTACTCTTCCGGGCTTAACAGGACTTCGCAGGCTTCGTCACCCGACTCCACGTCCCTTACACCTGACGGCCGTGGTCCTGTCTGGCTTGAGTGCTGCGCGCAGTGTCACCCGAGTCGACAAGTCCTTTGCGGGAGCAGGGGAATCCTCACCGGGCCATTATCTCGCATGGAAGCGATTATTCATTCTGGTGTGCCGGAGTTCCATGGTCCTACTGCGTTCGTTCTGTTAGTCTGGACCTACTTACTCGTATTCTCGGGCAGGCCTGCCTTCTTCTTCTTTCGGGTCCCTCTAGCCGCATCTGCCACTTCCTCTGGAGTCCGAGTACTTCCTTTCACCCACTCGTTTCCAGTTCCTATAAGGGATTGGAGGCATCTCCTCCCTTAAGCCTCTTCACTATGTGCATCTTGAACTGGGCCTGCCTGACTCATGGGGCCCTTTTGAGCCGTTAGCAACTGCTCCTTTTTTATCTGTCATGGAGATTCGTTCTCGGTAAGCGGATCCTCTGCCAGCGCCGTCATCGAGCTCGTGGCGCTTGGTCGCAACCTTGCGCATTCACCTCTTCACATAGTAAGGTGCATTCGACCCACCGGTCTTCGAAGGTTGTCTCGCATTCCATCTTTATCAAGGTATTTTCTGACGGTTCTTCTTCCGGGCCTCACATTGCGCGTGACCGCAAGATGCAGAACCCTGAGTTGTCCGCGGGCCTGGATTCTATCGCAGATCTAAGCCGTCAGCACGTCGCCCAGTCATCTAGCCGGATGGGCGCGTATGAATGTCTCCTGTTACCTTCCGCGCGATTTTCTTGGGCTAACATCGTGTTCGGATTGCTAATGATTGCTCACTCCCGCTTGCCGGTCCGCCTCTCTGCCTCGGCTAGGCTTCTTCGGATGCCTTTCTTGGGCCAGTCATCCGAGAAGGACCTCTGCCGGGCGGTACCGGTCGTCCAGGTGCCTTTTCATCGATTTATGCGCTGGTTTTGAGCATTCTCGGCGAAGGGCTCGGGCAGCGTTCTTGTTTCGAACTTTCATCCGACCCCCCGCCTCGTAGGCTTGGGATCACCTACTGGCGCTGGGTATGAGCAGACTTCGGAGCCCCAGGTTACTACTTTACATGTATGTTCCTTCGATGTGTTGCTCAATATCATTCCCACCCGCCTCCTTCCCCTCTGTCGGCAGGTAGCGGCAGACGACGGGGACTGCGGTGGAGGCCGGCAGGGCTATATATCAGCCGCCATGGCGGCGCCACTCCAGGGGGCTCCCTGCCGGCCCACCGAGTGTTGCTAGGGTAAAAGTCTCCAACGAACGTGCACACGGCGCGCGCACACCTACTGGAATGGATATGAGCAACACATCTCAAAGAACAACAGTTACAAAGGTGAGTAACCTTGTTTTCTAAATACTCCAAAGTTATTTTCCTTCAAATTAATTAATTTGTTCATAATTCGTTCGTTGATTGGATAATTCCTTTATTTTGGATTATGGGAACTCATTGGAATTTTAAAGGAATACAATCAACTTGAAATCAATACTCTATTATCTTTCATCTCCTACCCAACCAAATCTGTCTCTGTTCCTGTTCACCATGCAGCTCCCCCTACTGTATTTGTTCTGTGAACAGACAGCTGTTCAGTCTCCAGGGATGTCAGTCCAACTCTTTTTTTTCATAAGGCATTAAATTCATTGTTTTAATTTTTTGTGATAAAAGAAACATACCCCTCCAGGTGATCCATTCCTAAATCATTGTACAATTCAAAGGTGTTTGTACTTGGGAAGAACAGGTATGCCTCTTCACGACCAAAGCAAAGCGCAACCACTGTTATCTTTTCCTATAAGCCAGCAGTGATGACCATTAATATGAGAGCTGCCTCTGCCAAGAAAACAGTATATAATATTCTTTTCCTATGAGATGCCAATTCAAATGTTTCAGAAACATGACTAGATGAGGCAGAATTATCAGACAGATAGATTAACAGGATTTCTTGGGGAAGAGTCAACATAGCTTTTGTAAAGGGAAATCATGCTATTAGAATTCTTTGAGGGCGTCAACAAACATGTAGACAAGGGTGATCCAGTGTACATAGTGTAGTTGGGCTTTCAGAAAGTCTTTGACAGGGTCCCTCAGCAAAGGTTCTTAAGCTTAGTAAGCAGTCATGGGACAAGAGGGGGAAGGTTCTTTTATGGATCAGTAACTGGTTAAAAGAGGAAACAAGGGGTAGGAATAAATGGTCAGTTTTCACAGTGGAGAGGTAAATAAAAGGGTCCCCCAAGGATCTGTACTGGAACCAGTGCAGTTCAACATATTAATAAATGATCTGGAAAAAGGGATAAAAAGTGAGGTGGCAAAGCTTGCAGATGATCCAACATTACTCAAGATAGTTAAGTCCAAAGCTGCCTTTGAAGAATTACAAAGGGATCTCAAAAGTGAGATGACAGATGAATTTCAATGTTGAAAAATGCAAAGTAATGCACTTCGGAAAATGTAAACCCAACTGTACATACAGAATGTTAAGGTCTATATTAGCTGTTACTACTTAAGAAAGTGTTCTTGGAGTTGTCATGAAAACAGTTCTCTGAAAACATCTACTTAATGTGCAGCAGCAGTCAAAACATCTAACACTGTTCGGAACCATTAGGAAAGAGTTAGATAATAAGACAAAAACTAATATAATGTCTCTATATAAATCCATGGAACCCCCCCACATCTTGAATACTGCATGCAGTTCAGGTTGCCCCATCTCAAAAAAGATGCATGAGAATTGGAAAAGGTGCAGGGAAGGGCAACACATATGATTAGGGGTGTGGAACAGCTTCCATTTGAGGAGAGATTAAAAAGTATGGGACTGTTCATTTTGGAAAAGAGATGACTAAAGGGGGTTATGGAAGTCTTATTTACCCCTTCACATAACAGAAGAACCAGGGTCATCCAATGAAATTAATAGGCAACAGGTTTAAAACAAACAAAAGGAAGTACTTCTTCACACAATGCACAGTCAGCCTGTGGAACTCTGTGCCAGAGGATGTTGTGAAGGCCAAAACTGTAACAGGGTCCAAAAAAGAGTCAGGCCTTGGCTACGCTGGTGCTTTACAGCGCTGCAACTTTCTCACTTGGGATGTAAAAAAATACCCCCCTGAGCGCAGCAAGTTACAGAGCTGTAAAGCGCCAGTATAAACAGTGTCCCAGCACTGGGAGCGCGGCTCCCAGCGCTGTAAGCTAATCCCCACGGGGAGGTGGAGTACCTGCAGTGCTGGGAGAGCTCACCCCTAGTGCTGGCGCCGTGACCACACTCGCACTTCAAAGCACTGCTGCGGGAACGCTCCAAGTGTATGGCTGCAAGTGTAGCTATACCCTCAGATAAATTCCTGAAGGACAGGTCCATCAATGGCTGTTAGCCAAGATGGTCAGGTATGCAACCCCATGCTCTGGGTGTCCCTAAACCTCTGACTGCTAGAGGCTGGGCCTGGATGATGGGATTGATCACTAGATAATTGCCCCATTCTGTTCATTCCCTTTGAAATGTGGCATTGGTCAGTGTCAAAAGACAGGATACTGGCTTGATGGAACATTGGTCTGACTGAGTGTAGCTGTTTTTGTGTACAACCGTGTTAGCACTTTAAGTTGTTAAAGCACCTTGAAAAAATTAATTCTCCCACCACGGCTAGGAGGAGGGAAGTGGTGTCTCCTTTCCACAGAGACCCACACCGAGGCAGAGAGGAGTTAAAGGCTTGCTCTTGCTTCTATTGAAGTCAGTGGATGAAGGAACAGATCCTTGAGACTCACCAAAGACCACACAGCAAGTCAGTAGGAAATCCAGGATGAATGTGGAGGAAATCCAGTCACGCACACCATGTGTTCACTCCTGCATACCATGCTGTCTCACCTCGTCTTATTAGCATAATAAACCAGTGGCTAGCCATGGTTACACCAGCCTTATGTTCTAAACCTTATTAATATTACTCACGTGATGGATACTGTCACAGCTGCAAGACAAAATATATTGTGCTAGCAAATCAGATTGCCAGGTACATGCAAATAACAGCAAAATGCGAGACAAGCTCAGACTAGCCCCCATCATTTGTCCCCTTTGGACACATGAACATGTTGCACAATTAATCTGTTTTAGAGTGTTCCCACACTTTGGGTTCCTATGATTTTGCACATAAACACTGAGCCACATTGGCCAAGCAGTATCAGGAATGTGTCACAATGTCTACATTCCCTCTGTGCAAGGGGGAGTAACATTTTCAAAAGCACCCTAAGTGACCGAGTGAGTGCGCACAAAACAATGACAATTTTAATGTTTCTCTTCTTTGTTTTGCTAAACTTAGAGTTTGGGCATATATTTGAGTATCACCAGGATTTTCATTGTCTGACCCAGAGCTAGTCCAAGCATCCTGAATGGTACTTTGTTTTAATTATCAAGTATTTTATGAGATAACTCAAAAGATTTTTGTTCATAATTCTTAGATCTGTTGGGTACTAGACTTGAAAACGAAGGGGACAATCTACTGCAGACACAGGCTTGTCTGTGTTATATTTGTGCTGGGAATGTAGAGAAACTAGTTGCGTGTTGGACTAAAGCTCAAGATGGAAACAGCCCCTTGTCCCTTCAGGTTAGTGTCTTTGTGAAGAAAGATGTTGAGTGACATGCTGTAATAATTTGGTGTAGTACTTTTGGTAAGTATGTGAGTTTGACTTTTAAATAAGTTTATTTTTATACAGGATTTTGACAGACCCTCTGATACTTGCATATTCTTGAGCATGAAAGTGATGTTACTTTAAGAGTAAAATAAGATTATTTATAAATGGCCTGTGCTGACACTGTATTGCAAAACATGTTCAGTTTTTATCTCAGCTTGTAAAAATAAGGCTGTTGCATTTTTGAATTTATATACGTTCTTTGCAAGGGTTGATAGTTTAAGTTCATTAGAGACCTTGATTTGTTTTGTAATTCTTGCTTTTGGAATAGATGGTTTAGAAACTTTGGGGACAAAGTACCTAAAAGTAAAACCTAGAATAGTTAGTCACAGGTGTTTTTGAAGGTGGACATGGATATATTTATTTTTTGGACTTGTATATGTGTGTTGTGCTCCTTTTAAGGCAAAGTCAATATCTATTTCCCCACTACAAGGGAATTCTTGCATTTTTTTCTTTTTATGATGCTGTCCTATGAAATCACTTTGGATTTGAAAGCGAACTGTGATATGGGAGAGCTGGAAATCCCAGAAATTATTATTTTAATCCTGGGAGGATAAAAGCTTACTTATTTATTAAGATATTCACTTACTGAGGAAAAACATGACTGAACTAGAGTACAGTCCAATACACACACAATACTAGTGGTTTACTATTGCGATTCATGTGTGGGTCTGGATTTTTTAAACACTGTACCTTCATTAATGGTCTAGAAGAGGGAGTAAACGGTACATGAATGAGATTAACAAATTATACTAAACTGGGAGCTATTGCAAACACCAGTGAAAGTGGAGGAATAAGACAACGATAAGAAATGTAAACAGAAAATAACACGATGAGATTAGGATGACCTGATAGCAAGTATGAAAAATTGGGACAGGGGCTGGGTAGTGGAGGATAATAGGAACCTATAGTGTTGAAGACATAGCCCCGAATATTGGGACTGTCCCTATAAAATAGAGACATCTGGTCATCCTAGGTGAGATACAACTGGGGGAAAAAAGTACTAGTGACATCTAGGAGAAAAATAATCCAAAACACAGCAGTTCAGAGGGAAGGAGGAAACTGGGGAATAGGTTTCAGAAAGAGAGCAATGGTCGATAGAAGACATTTCATTGAACATGGAGTTTACAGTGCTGTTTGGTAGTTAAAAATTTTGAAAAAAAGAGCCAATGCAGTTTTGAGCTACGTATACAGAGGCACAGTTGCACAGGTGGTGCAAGCAACGAGGAGAATTATTTTGAATGGTACATGGGTTTAACTAGGAGTCATGGAATGGAATCAAGAAATGGAAAATTTATGATGAATATCAAGAACAATTTCTTGTCATTAAGAACTATTAGACTATGGAATAGTCTCCCAGAGGGAGTAGTTGAATCCTCTTTGCTTAAGACGATTAAAACTAGAGTTGCCAAAGCACTATTAATGGTACGTTAGGGAACAATCCTGCATTTGAAAGAAAATGGATTAGATGACCTAACTGGTCTTTCCCATCTCTGCTTTATGTTTCTAGAAAAATTTTGTAACCGCGGTAAATAACATTCTTTTGTTGACTAATACTAGAAAAAATGGCTGCAGATAATATGCAGGTACCTTAGATCTCATAAAATAAACTTTTTTAAAAGCTTTTCTTTATGGAGTAACCAGATTACTACTGGTTTATTTAATGTCAGTACATTTTAAAATGCACAGAAATTGATGATCACTGATTACTGTTCTATTATCTTGCTCTCTCTGAATATTACACAGAAAATGAACTAATAATGGTTGGGAAAACCTTTATTTTCACTCTGTTTAAAATAATGTAACGAGAACTGTGTAGTATGCAAGTTGATCTCAAGTCTATTACTGACATGCTGTAGTTAGTGGCTGTTTTCTCTCACTTGATCCCATGAACCTGCTGTTTTTTCCACTGTCACAATCCTCCAGGACCTCATTGAGAAAGTAGTAATCCTGCGTAAGGCTGTGCAGTTTACACGATCTGTAGACGCTGATGCTGTCGGCGCTCTTCTGGCTGAGAAGATGAGTCAGTATGCCAATCTGTTGGCTGCACAGGGGAGCATTGCTACTGCATTGGCTTTCCTTCCTGCAGACACCAACCAGGTAAGTGGCCTTAACTTTCCTTCTGCCCCCTTCTAGATGAACAAGCTTTAATTGAAGACCTTTGCGTGGCACATAACAGTGTATAAAACTGTCACTTGAAGACATGTTCCAGTGTGGTTTGGGGTTCTTCTTCCCGCTCAGAACGGCACTGACAGGGATTAGTATTGTGCGTAGATGGGAAAAATCACTGGAATGGAACATGGTCTCAGTATAATTGTCTCCTGGTGCCTCAGAAGTTAAAGAGGGGAGGGGGCTGGAAAATAAATCAAGGTGAAGCCAAGACTTGGCTTTGTGGTCCCCAAGTGACAATGCTCTCTTACTATGAATGGTTTAATTCCTCTCCTGCTAACCACTTCCGGTGAATTTCATAGGTTTTGCAGGGTGACTATTGGACTATCAGTTAATTCCTGTATATATACTGAAGTTTTTCTTCTTGTCACTCTGAGCTGTGAGAATTGCATTTCATTCTTCGAGCCATGCCATTCTCCTGGCCAGTGCGGATTTGAGAAGAGCTCTCTAGAGCCAGTCACCAGTGGTTGTAGCTGCAATCACCCCCCATGCCCCATTTTTCCCCTCTCCACATTTCTTTGTCATTCCCACTACTGCCGGCCTGGGAATGAGAATACCAAACTTGGGATTCAACCCACACTTCCAGTAGAGTCACCTGCACCAGATCCAGCTGGAATGCCTGTTTTCTGGCTGACGAACAGATTTGCTTCAGCCAGCCAGAATACTGTTCAGTGGAGTATCCTGTCCTCTTCTGAACAGTCCTTTGAAGTTTAACTGATCAGTAAGTGGCCATCCATCTGCTGATTTAAGGCCACAGATTCCACTTAGTGTAATTATGTGTTTGCTTTGGTTTACTATTTGTAGCCAAAGATCGTGCTGTTGCGGGACAGACTTTGCAGAGCTCAGGGAGAACTTCCAGTGGGACAGGAGACACCAAAGTCCCCGTATGAGAGAGAACCCGTGCCTAAGGGAAGAGCTGGACCTGTGGCTGGACAAATGCAGATGCCCCAAGGCCCAGCCCAACAGTATTATCAGCAGGTAAATGATTTACAGCTGTCAAGCTGAAGCAGTGCTTGCACTGTTGGTGTTTTAAGATGATGGCTTGTGCACTTATTCTTTCATGAATCCAAAGTGTGTGTGATGTGCCTACAAGCCCTTTGGACAGCAATTCCATTGTGCTTTCTTGCCATCTCTGTAGATGCTTCCTTTACTCTGCTTTTGGAAACACGTCTCACATATCTTATCAAGCAGCCTGGGGTTGGAGATATTTTTTTTCCTTAATTTCAAATGTATTTCAGTGCAAAGCACTATAGCTTCAGGAATTTTTTCTTTTAATTTTCCCCTCCCGCATGCAGCTTTTGAGATGCAGTCATGTCATGCAGTTACCATCTCTTCAGCTAAGGTCGGGCTGACTATTTGCTCTGCAGCCCGTTGCTGTGTAATCATCCAGAGAAATTGCTGCACAGCTGCAATAGCAAACTCATGGCAGGTGATGCTGATTCTGCTGGCCCATGCTATGAGTCCAGTGATGGACAGATTGGGTGGCCAGTACAGCCTCATGCTTAAAATCTCTTCCCCGGGGTGTGGAGTAGGAGCTGTGTATGGAGAACATCTGCACCCTGGACAGGGTTGAGGTGCTGGTGCGGGAGGCCTGGAAGACCAGAACGTGAGATGTGCTGGAAGAATGAATGAGTGAATCTGGGGTAGAAGAGGAAGTTGTTTTGGGGGGCGTTGGGTGGGAAGGCAAATGAGATGTAAAGGAGATGCGGACCTTTGTGCTAGATTGGACTCAAGGCTGTACCAGATCAGACTACATGGTAGAATGAGGGGAAACAGGCTTGCCATTACTGCCATGGGATGGTGTGAGACAAGCCATCTCAGCTGTTCTCCTAGTTTAAGTGTGATCGCCAATCCCTTAGCAAGCCATTGTTGATTGGCTGGCCCTTTTGCCACTAGCTGCTTTCAGCTAATTCCTTGAGAATGGAAGGTGTGTATTAGTGGTATAGGAACTGTTGTTAAATGGAGAAAATGGAAACGAGAGCCTAGGTCTGCACTTTGGGTTTCCCTTCACATCCTGGGTGCTGACAATGTGGATTTACTAGAATGTTCACACTTTCTGGCCTTGAGGCAGCTAATGCTTCAAGTAAATCAAGTAGTTGCATCTTCCCAGCTTTGTTGGATTCTGGAGGGGGTTATGCTGCATCTCATCGCGTCAGGGAAACAAAATTATTTGCCTTTTTGAGGGCAGAATGAAGGGGAAAGGCTGAAGGGTCAGGGTATTTGGCATTGTTGTCTTCCTTTGTATATCAGTGGCTTTGAATGCCTTACTGCAGAGTTAACCCCAGATGATATCCTGGATGTAGAACTTACAAAAAGTAACTGTCAGAGTGGGCAAAAGACTTCCTTAGATTTATGCAATATCACTGTGCTTGTTTTCAGATACATTATTGCAAATGATTAAACCAGCTTTTCCTTTCTGTTTCTCTCTCACCTTCCTTCCTGTAAGCAGTGATTTGTATTTAAAGGTGATACTGCAGTCGCAATAACTTCCATGTTCCATTATGGAAAATGTTAGCTTTCCTAGGTACGAGATGGTCTTGGTAATGCTACAAACTGAAGTTTCACGTTTTCTACCCGTTAGAGTTAAATACTAGGAAGGGGATGGGAAAACTGCCTCTGTTTATTTAATAAAAAACAACAAAACTTACATACAGGTAAAATTATGGTTTAAACACAAACCAGCAAGTACATTCCAAGTGAACTGTGCAAAGAAATTTTTGACTTGCAGGTTCCTTGTGTTAAAAACACAATTCCACATTTAGGTACTGCAGGGATTTGATATTAACGAGGTGTTACAAACAGACATGCACCAGTATGTAGATTGGACAGAGCAAAGTAAAACGTAGTATTTGAGCCTTCACTTTTCGTTTACTTGCCATTGGCCCCAACTTAGAAGAGCACTTAAACACATGTGTAAGTCCCTCATTCCTGTTCAGGCCAGCACTTAAGCATGTGATTAACTTTAAGCATGTGCTTAATTATGGGCCTCTGTCTGTGTTTCATTATAATACTCTTTTTTTCAGTAGGCGAAAAGCATCTAATTAACTTTTTAAAATTGCAAACTGATTTTTCATCAAATCATGCACATACATGTTTGGGAAGTTATTAAAATGTTCATATTTGTTGTTGTAATGGCTCATTATATAAAAAGATACATAGAACCATAGAACTGGAAGGGGCCTCGAGAGGTCGTCTAGTCCAGTCCCCTGCACTCGTGGCAGGACTAAGTATTATCCAGACCATCCCTGACAGGTGTTTGTCTAACCTGCTCTTAAAAATCCCCAATGATGGAGATTCCACAACCTCCCTAGGCAATTTATTCCAGTGCTTAGCCACCCTGATAGTTAGGAAGTTTTTCCTAATGT
>NC_133773.1:18110821-18130193 GCF_003597395.2 Chelonoidis abingdonii | reverse complement strand
CCCAGCCATCCTCCTGCAGCCTCTCCCTCTGACACACAGGTATAACATTCATTATTCCTCTTTGAGCAGATCCTGCTCCCTTTAAATAAATACCCCCATTTACAGTTTGTATGCTTGATGCATTCCGGTGCATTTGGGAGACAGCAACAGGTGTTCAGGTCAATCTGATTTTTTTGTTTCCATTCAGCTCTTGTTACATTTCCAGATAATAACCGGACAGCTAGCCCTGAAAAAGCATTAGCTGGTGTTTTAATCAAAATTTAAGTTCAAGTGAGAACTTCCACAGCTTCCTTTTGGCTGTGGAATCATGCAAGTGTTGCAAGAGTAGTTTTTTTTTTTTTTTTTTTTTTTCCTCTCTCTCTCTCTTTCCCCCTAATGTTGGAAATATCAGGTTTAACCTTTAAAAAGTGTCTTAAAATATCTAGATGGCAATTTTTTGTGACTTGCTACACATCATCTCTTCATTATATCGAAGGGTTTGTGTTCTAAGGATGTCTGCTTCTTCATTTCTTGTGTAAATGTGGCTGTGGTTCACCTTAATATTGTTCAAAAAGCCTGGCTCACGAAGGTGATGAAATGATCAGCACAGTTATGTCAGTGGCAATGGCTATTTTCTGTTCATGTCAATTCAAGGCCTTTAAATGTGAAATTGTGAAATCCCATTCAACTCCTCCTCTGTCGACTTGTTAGCAGCACTGACTACATCTAACCTCTTTTCTCTTTACTGCATTCTTGTTTCCCAGGGAGACAATCCTCCACCCCCAGGTTTTATTATGCCACCAGGGGCTGCTCATCCGAATGTGTCGCAACATCAGGCCGCCTCTCCCGGCTACAACATGTACTCGCAGACGGGGGCACGACAGCCGTACCCGCAGAGTAAGTAGCAATGGCTTATTTACACAGCATTTGCATGAGTGAGTTTGTTTGGGAGGTTCAGACCAATGGGGAAACCAGTGCCACTCTTTGGATGAGGGAACAATCCACAGAAAGCTCCTGCTACTGTTCCCGTTCACTCACCATACCGAGGGGTTATTTTGTCAGGGATGATGTGGCACTGCCTATTGAACAGCTAAATTATAATTAAGCGGGTGGCTACCAACAAATCTTAGATTGAGGCCTAGACTGGCCCTTCCTGAAAGCTCAGAGAGCCAAAGATCCCTATGAGTACTCCAGAGCCAGGTATTTCTCAAGCAGCCATGCCTACTTGTTGAGAAGGAATTTTAACCTAATTCAGCTATTGCAGAGTCGGCTCAAAGTGAGAGAGAGACAGAGAAAAAGGGGACAGGGAAGAGACCATGATAAGGGCAAAGATGGAGATTAACAAGGAAGGGGAAGCTGCAGTAACCCGTTTAAAACAAATAATAACAAAAGAAACACGGGATGTGGAAGAGTAACCGGGGGGGTGGGGGGAGAGAGAATATGGAGAAAGGATCCTATGGGAGCCGAGGAAAAATGACAAACACCAAAATTAGACCAGGCACAGTGTTTGAGTTCTCATCACTAGATGACAGATCGGGGCCTTGCGGTGAGGAGACCTGAGTCCTGGCCTTGGGTCTGCTACTAACTGTGACTGTGTGCCTGTCATTTATCTCCTCTGTATGGGTTTCCCCGTCTGTCAAGTGGGGACCCTGCTTTCCTACGTGACCGGGCTATCGTGTGGATGATGTTGCTCCTAACTTTCCGAATCTAGAAGGCTCCCACAGAAGTAGCCACCAGTCTTTCTAAAACCTGTTAATTTTCCTCACCTGTTAATTTTGAGCGTATGGGTTGTGTAACAGCCTGACACTTATGAGTTTTGGGAGAGAAGCAGAGAGCTGCCGATAATCAAGGTCTATGTGAAAAAGGACATAATTCCCATTGCCTCCCTTTCAGGCTCCAGCAACAGGGTGAGGTGACATGGCCATCTGAGTCCAGGCACCACATTGTGGGAGTGGAAACTGGGTAGCCAGGAAGCCATTTCAAGTGGGTTGGGAAGGGAGGAGGTGGGCATTGCCACTAAGGGAAGCTGATGTGAAATCTGACCCTCCACTACAGAGAGGGACAAGCTGGCACCTTTAACCTGCGCTAGCAGGATATTAGCTCATTACCTACCAGTAGCAAGACTCTCCCCCATAGCTGACTTTTGGAGAAAGGCCCACAACATCTGAGGCCTGAGCTTGCTATTCATGTTAGGTGTCCTACATGACGGGGCATTTTTCTACTTATTAAGCCATTGAACTAGTCTAAAATGTAAGTGTTCTGCTCAACTGAAATCAGGAGGAAAGTTGTGATCCTTGGTAGCTAGGAAGAGGGAATGGGGCATCAAAACTGGAGAGGATAGTAGCTTTCTCCTAGTCTAATAATGTTACTGACAAAACCTCTCCCTTTTCTCCCCCTATCTAGCTTATCAGCCACCACAGCAGTATTCTTTTGGAACGGGGGGACCAGCACTCTATCAGCCTCAACAACCTATTGCTCCTCCTACTTCAACCTCCTACGCTAACCCTCCCTATATGCCTTCTGCTTCTCCCCATTCTGCGCCCTCTCAGTTATACTCAGGACAACCTCAGCCCTCTCCAACAAGCTTGAATCCTGGCTCTTCTTTCCCCGCCCCTCCTTCTGGTGCATCCTTCCAGCATGGCAGACCAGGAGCTCCAGCTACTTCTGTGGCTTATGCACTGTCTACTGGACCAACAGGTACTCTGCCTGCAACCAATGAGCTTCCTGCATCCCAAAGAACAGGTCTGTGCTTGAAAGGAGTTATTTTGCTTATGTGGATTTTTGTTGTTGTAGTTTGTGTGTTCCGGTGAATTATTAATATAAAATGTGGCTGCGTTTTAGGGTTAATGCAGTGTTTCTAAAAATGGCATTATCCTCTCTGTGCATAGTATAGCTGTAATACCTTGTCTACCACAGCTGAAGCCATGCTAGCATAATAGCTCTGATTCCCTGATCAATGTGTACAGAGATCTTCTGAGAGTCATGCTGTGCTATAGAAAAAGAATCTCTGTCTGCCCTGGTCAGAAGAACCATACTAGAACAGTGTTCATATGCAATTGATGCTGGCACAATTTTAACCATCGTGTGGATGGAGCCAAAATTGCTACGTGATTGGTGAACCCGTACCTAAAAATGAGCAAATGTGAAACAGTTGTGGATGCAGTGAGCCTGGTTCTCTTCTTACTCGCACCATTTTTACTAGCATAATTTCTCAGTAGTGTCATCCCCAAGTCTCACACATCTATAAATGAAAGGAGGGTCAAGCCCAGTGTTGGATCAAATTTAAGAAGCTCTTTCTACTGAATAGCCTCACGGAGATGCAGTCATTAGCTCTGTTTTGCTAATCATCAGCTGTGTTGGGATTACTGTGCTTATGATGCCCTGAAAGAGGGTCATAAATTATTTAGAAACACTTCAATGGCATGTTTTTTCTATAAGATAAACAAATAAAACAAAAATAGCATGTGTCTGTTGCTAGAACACAAGAGCATGTTTGAGTCTGATAAGAGAGTGACCCAAGCATCCTTTACTGTTGTTTTCGGTTTGAGCTGCTTTAGTGACCTTTGCATGATGACCGACCTATCTCTTTATTAATGTCGCTTATTTCTCAGCTAACTTTTAAACAGCGTTTCCAGTCCTGATGTGTACATGAGCAATTCTGATTTAAACATTGTTTTAGATCCGCTCTGTTAACTCAAAGGGGATAAGGGAGTAATGCAGCAGACTGAAAACAGGGCTGTGTTTAGGCAAGGATTCCATTGTTTAAAGGGACAGCATCCTGTTAATGGGCTCTGAGATCAAACCCTTGAACTTTCTTTTAAATGTCCTTTCTGGTGGGGAAATGGTTTGCTCATGGCGTTGCTAATGGGATATAGAGCTTCTAGGTTGCCAGCTGGAATCCGGCCCAGGTTGGTAGTGACTGAAAGGCTGATGTTGTTTGTTCGTCGATGTGAAATGTATTTGGTTTCGGTCCATTCCCAATGAACAAGCGTCCCCAACACAAAAAGCCCAGACCCACTTGGTACTAATTGGCAACATTATTGTCCTTCTCATCAGAGATGTCATGGCTTGAATGGGAGTGGAAGCTGATCTGTTCTCTGACCAACCTGAGCAATCAATCTGGGTCAGGAATGAGGCACCCTTGACCAGGAGGAGCTCCAAAGGGTGGCTCAGGGCACACTGATGTTACCTGCATTTATCTGAAGCTGGTTCTGCCCCTACCCTGACTGTGCCTGTTCTCTGGATAAACAGGACTGCTGTCCCCCAGGCTTTGGCTCCAGTTCCTTACATGGATATCACATTTACACAAACACGTGAGGAGGAAAATGTCCACTCTGTCCAGGGAAGAGTTGGCTCAGTTTTGGAGGCCTGTCAGCCTGGGCTGCATTGTTTAACATTGTAGGGATGTGTCTTCCCAAAGGGTGCATCTTGCTGAGACTGTTTATATCCTATCTGTTCTACAAACAGACAGAATACCTTCTCCTTTCCTCTTCATGATGAGGCAGTTGGACACCCTTCCCCATCTTTGTGTGAGGGTTACACCACGAAGAGGAGGTATTAGTAAAACGGGTGGAGTGGGAGTTGCTTCCAAGTTTTCTAGCTTTGCAGAAGCAAAGCTGCACACTGTAATGCAGACAGCATTGTTCCTCTACCTTCCAAAAAATGCAGGTAGCAGGAAACCACTTTTAACAGTTTTCTCTCTAATCCATTTTACTATTAGATGTAGGTCACTAGAATGCAGTTGAGAGATCTGTCACCTGTTAAGTTTCTTGTGTTAAAAGTGTAAGCAATATAGTCCATATGGCTCTTTCAAAGTAGGGTACAGCTCTCACTGTAGAAGCTCCCAACCATAGTAACAAGCACTGTAATATAGGCCACTTTCAATTTCCACTTTTTGCTCAAAGGTGACCTACACTTCTTTTTATCAAGTTCTGTCAACATTAGCAATATGGGCTGAACTTGTCCGGGGGGAGATCTGGTGTAAAGTTTAAAACTTTTAAACTTGGGTATTGAAAATTCTTTTAATTGATTATCGGCAGATTTCAGCACTGAGACTGCAGTGCCGCAAAGCCTTTAAGTATGTGTTTAAGTCCATCCCTGTTCACCAGAGCATTTGAGCACATACTTAACTTTAGTCACGTGCTTAGTCCCACTGCATCTTCAGGGCTGAATTGCTCTATTGCACAGGGTTGGGCCGCTGAGTTGGAACCATATAGCTGCAATTGAGAGAACTTGGTCAAAAAGATGTTTCAGGGAACCTTCAACAGACTGTTCTGTTCAGGTTGTTAGATCATTTCTCTCAGAAAACTGTACCAACCAGAGAGAGGAAACGTGCTTTTTTAAATGTTTTTAATGCTGAAAGTACAATATATATTCTGTTCAAACTCCATCCCCTCAGAGTACTCTTGATAAATAGACTCTGCTTACTATGCCTTATTCACAGAAGCTGTGCCCCATAGTGAAAAAGGCCACTCAGTAAGAGACCATTATATTAAATAAATGAAAACATAAAGCCAACATTAAGCTCATAGCTGTACCTCCAAATGTCTAGGTGCAAACAGAGAGATGAGGTGCGTGGGGTAACATCTGTTATGGGGCCAAATTATGTTGGTGAGAGAGACAAGTTTACACAGAGCTCTTCAGTCCTGAGCAACATAGTTACCCCGACCTAACCCCTCTCCCTACTCCCCGTATACAGTGCTGTGTGAAAAGCTCTCCCGTTGGCCTAGTAAAGAGCATCTTTACTTTAGCAGCGCAGCTGTGCTGATGCAGCATTTTATGTTTATGGAGACCTACCCTTTATCAGTGTCACAGCTAAATACATGGTGGAACAGATCATTTAGCATAAGGAATTAACACACATTTCAAGGTGAAGTGGCCTGTTAACACCCCTCCAGTCATAGAGAGGAAAGGAGGAGAGAGGCGGGGTGGAGGGTTGTTAGTGGATTATAGATCATTGTAATAAACCATTAATCCAGTGTCTGTATTCAATCCAGGATGTTTAGTGTCTACCACAGTTCATGAATTTAAGCAAACAGGATGGTTATGCCTAGTAATGGAGGTCTGATCTTTGACTTTGAATTTCTGTGCATTCATATGTTGTAATGCAGGATCTTAATACAATTTTGATGTGGCTTGTTTTGTTTTTTTTTAAACTTTATTCATTCAAAAATAAAAATCTAATGCTTTAGGATTAAAGGATATATGCAGTAAACCAGCATCTTTCAAAGATGCAGGTATAAAAGCTAGAACTCTGTGGGCAGTTTTTTCTGTTTTTTTTTTTTGTTGTTGTTTTTTTTTACACAAAAATATAAAAATTAGTAGACTAAGCAATATGAATAAGATCATATCATATTAGAAACTAAGTGCTTTCAAATTTCATTTTAAATCATCTGGACTTTTACAACAGCAGATATTTAAGGAACCTATCTGTGGCATCCATCTTAAGCATGAAGTAATTTTTTTTTGTTGTTGCACAGTATTCCTTCTTTTTGGGGTTATGACAGTGCACGTCTCAGTCCAGTGAGAAGTTTGTGCAAGGATTATAAATCTCTAAAAAGCAGGGTTAATGACAGATGTACCTAGCAAATAGAATAGCTGTCTAGTGCTCCCCTTTTCCCTTCTAGATGATGCAAAGTATCTTGCTGTGTCATGTTATTTGGATTGTCAGCTCAGTTAGGGGAGGGAACTTGTTTTGTATTTCTGTGCGAACCTCGAACCTCGTATCATAACAAACATGATATTGACATGCAGTATAAATACAAAATAATCATGTAGGTCTTGATTCACGAAAGCACTTAAGCATGTGCTTAAGTCCTACTGAAGTCTAGCACTTTGAGCACATGCTTAAATGCTTTACAGAGCAGAAGCCATTGTATTGAGAGAATTTTGTCTCTGAGTAGTCTCTTGGTTCAGTTGGCCTGATGATAAAGCGAGTCAGGACTCTGCAACAATTATTAGGAGCCACTTGAAATGATGACATTCTAAATGGGAAAGGAGTCAGACTTGTGTTTTGGGAGGGCAGAGGAAAGTCATTCTGCGGGGTTGATGGGGCAGTATATAGCACTAATTCATGTTATCATTAAACTGGCTATTTAATTAGATTAGATTTTTTGTCAGGTGATTAAAAATTCAAGCTTTGCACACTTGCTGAAATGAAATAGCTTATGAGAAAAATAATTACAGGTTAGGCTATGTTTACTTTTTTTAAACGCCTTAGTTATTTTTGCATTTTATCTACAGAAAATCAGTCTTCTCAAGACCAGGCGTCTACCCTGCAAGGTGAACTAGCTACAGAATAACATGGAAATCATTAAGCCACAATGTGAAATTAATGAAATGCATGTAACCCTCATAGTACACTAAATTCAATGCTCTTTGTCAATACATTTTTAATTGAATCCAATTTTATAATACCCCAATGAACATTAATACCAGAACTGGAATTTTTAACCACAGAAATGAGCTGATGCATTTTAACTGAATTCTATACAATTATTAGCAGTATTAGTAATGCTAAAAAAATCTGATGTCATAGTCTGCGCTACAAAAGCCAGGCTCTCCATATCTGAAATCTTATGAAAACTGATGTGTCAGATAGGTAGAGGAAATAATACCTGATGATCTTGTTGGTCAGGGGATGTGACTTGAGTTTTGGTTAACAAGAAGTCAGATAAAAGGTTTTTAATTAATTGTTTAATAGGCCTCTTTAAGGTCTTATGGAGCATGATGGCTATGGAACTTGTTTAACAAAACTCTCAAGTGGTTGTTAAATTTAGAGTCCAGTTAAGTCTGTACTAAAGTAACACAGAGCACTGTGTGAACATGAATTCGTAGTTTACTAAAAGAAAAACACTCTGGTGAAAAAAGTCCATTGAATTTTTTTCTTTTGGCTTTTGGTGGCTTTGTACAATAAATCCTCATTACCCCCAGTTTAAGCAGCATTAATGTTGAGTTTCCATACAGTGGTCCCTATTAAACATGCATAATGAAATACTGGAACAATTTTTAATTCACTAATCTAAGTTTTGTACTGCAAATTTTGCAAGTACACAAAAAGCACTTTCTTTTAATGACCTGATTTCTCATGAAAATCACTGAAAAAGTGATTTAGAAACAGTTAGCCTGTATTTTGTATTTCTCTGTCCTCATTACTACTGACATTGGCCTGAATGCCAAGGGGTCAGAATCATCAGTCTGCTCAGACAGCCCTACTCTGCTTTTGTGACCGAACACAGCCATAAACCTGATTTAACTGGCTGGGTAAACCTGCCTTCTCTCTCTAGAGTGCACAGATGAGTGTGACCTAGGATTTTAGGACCCCTTCTGATGTTTATTCTTCACTTGGAGTATCCTTTCTGTTTTCCTTTTGTTGTTGTTGGAGAACACATCTTGTTGCTATGTAAACATCCTTCACAAAAACACAGAGCAGCAACATTCAGAAAATATCTTAAGCAGAATTTGGTGCCTATTAACTGCTTTTTTCCAAACTTCTTTGAGGTATCGACTATTGATTAACTTTTATCATAACATTAACGTGGTTGTGCAAATGAAATTGCCCAGCAAATGGTCTGATTGGTTTTGTTACAAACAGATATAGCAAAACTGATAACTGAGAGACTATGTTAACATATTTTGGCTGTGCGGTCCTAACTGTGTTTCTGCCAGCAACGTTGCCAAAATTCAGAGGGTTTGGCAGTGCAACATTGCTCTCTTGGGAGATCAGAGGTTGGTAGTTTGCTTTTTATGTTGACCACTAGGAGTTTAATTTAGTGCATTCAGGGGATTTATATGATGTACAGGAGGGGAAGCTCAAGGTCAGTAGGTCAAACTCCAGCTTAGCTATAAAGAAAGTAACCTCTCTAAGGCAGATAGAGCACAAGGGCTTTCGGTGTGATGAACTGCAGGGCTTGCTGCTTAGCACAATTAGTGGTGCAGAAGCAGATTTGAGAACCCAGACTTTGGTTAGCAGGTCACGTAACCACCAGTTTTACAACTTTGGCAGAGCCAGCCTTGCTTAAGAGTTTTAGATGTAAGTAGAGCAGTAATTTGGAGGTGTAGTGAGGCAAATAGGTCTATTCCCCATCTTCTAGGATTCTAACACATGATTAACGTTGCCTTTTTTTGTTATAGGACCTCAAAATGGTTGGAACGATCCTCCTGCATTGAACAGAATGACAAAGAAGAAGAAGGTACTGTATGATGCATTTTAAAAAGCAGTCTCTTAACTAAATGGTATGAAAACAATTGCTGGAAGGAGAAAAATGAAATGTTCTCATCAAACAGCAATTTAATAGCATCAGAATAAAAGTTGCATTTAAAGGGAAGGAAGAAATGTAAATTTTCAGCACATATTCTGAAATACATTCGTAAACACCCTGAAATATGCATTCAAAGGAGACTGAGTTCTTGGGGAAATTGTTGTTAATAATCAGTATGGTCACATTTTGGGGCAAAAATACTGTGGACCATTGTTATTTGCAGAAAAGCAGGTGAATCGTGAATGTTTGCCTAGGGCCAGACCCTGAGTTTGTGTATGTTGTCATAGCTCCATTGACTTCTCTCAGCTACAACAATGTCCACAAGCTGAGGATCTGGTCCCTGGTATTTACTAATGGTATGAGAGGTGTCACGATGAGAGACCATGATATAAAACTTTACCTTTATCAAAGAGTCTGGGTGGGAAAATGCAGCATGGCCAGCGTAGATAGCGGGAGTGAGGAGCTTGTGACACTTCGATTAGGGTAGAATGAGCCTTTCAGTTCTAGTGTCTGGGTTCATTGTGGAGCATCTTGCAGTGATCAAAATTCTTGCATCTGCCAGCTGTCATACTGGTCCATGTGAAATGAGAAAGTGGTGATCTGTCCATTTCTTCATGGCAGCCTGAGCACACAGAATAAGGTTGTGAATGTGCACGGAGACAAAACGACAGTAACTAGTAACCCCTGGAGTTTGTCTGTCCAGGTCAGGATTACCAAACATCACTGGCAGGATGGAGTTGGGGAAGCTTGCACTGTTCCTGTACATGACAAATTCAGGGCTTTGGTCTCCAAAGCTGCCAGTCTGGGGTACCTTTTATAGAGGGTTAATACTCTCAAAGAGGAGGAGGAAGCATACCAGTATGGATAATGCCTTGATGATAAATTAATAAAAAATTGGTTAGAAAATACTTTTTAATTGGATTAGTTGTTGCGGAATGTTTTGGATATAGCCATGGCTTCTATAACACAACCTGATCTTTAGATTTGGGGAGTTATTTCAATAAAAAGTCATGATCTTTTTCACCCTGCCCTAATTGGTACCAGCCAAGCTTCCATCATGAATATTTACGCACTGATTTATTTACTGTGTATTTTCAGTATAATAGAGTATGGGTTTCATAATGGTTTTTAAACTATTAAATATTATTAAATAGTTTTAAAACTTTTTTTATTGTAAAATAAAGAATATTTTGCATTTCTCTCCCCTCCGCCCCCAACAAGGCTTTTTTAAAAGTAATTTCCCATGACTAATGACTTAATATTTATTAATGAAAACATTGAGGGCCATGATTTTTCTTTTTTATAGCTAAAGCTGCAAGTTTTGCTTTTTTTGCTGTGACCAAAACATGCCATGACAAGCAACCAGGCATAATTACAGCTTCATTCAACCAGAACTATACTTAGCATCTTGGACTTTCTTGCTGTTTCCTTTAATACCCTTAAAAAGTGTGGAAAGTCTAATTGGGGTTTGTTTTTCACATTACTGTAGTTGTAACAGAAACCAGCATCCCATTTAGTCATTGATTCTTTCCTCTCCAAACACTCTCATGTTTGTGGCCTTTTGTGAGTATGTACATACAAACATTTAGGCACTAGTTCTGAAAGGCACTAATGTCATAGTATTCTTTCCCAAATCTGAACCTTAGCATCCAAAAAAATGAGGTACTAGCATGAATTCCTCTAAGCTTAATTACCAGCTTAGATCTGATAACGCTGCCACCAATCAGGACTTTGAGTGCCTGATA
This sequence comes from Chelonoidis abingdonii, assembly GCF_003597395.2. NCBI lineage: Eukaryota > Metazoa > Chordata > Testudines > Testudinidae > Chelonoidis > Chelonoidis abingdonii. The sequence continues at coordinate 18,119,209 of NC_133773.1, read as the reverse complement.
AACTCTGGTCTCCCCAAAACCTTCCCTGGGGACCCCCAACACCCAGACCCCCTGGATCTTAACATAAGGAAAGTAAACTCTTTCCCTCACCAGTGCCTCTCCTAGGCTTTCCCTCCCTGGGTTACCCTGGAAGATCACTGGGATTCAACTCCTTGAATCTTAACACACAGAGGAATTCCCCCTCCCCCTCCCCTTTATTCCCTCACACAGAGGCAATACAGATTCAAGCTCCGTGAATCTAAAGCAAAGAGGACATTTACCTTTTCCCCCCTCCCACTCCTCTCTCTCGGAGAGAGAGACAGAGATAAACACAGAGAGCAGATTTTTCCTCCCCCCTTTCTCCTTCTCCCACCAATTCCCTGGTGAGTGCAGACTCCCTTCCTTTGCCTTTAAAAGGGGAAAAAATAAATCAGGTCTTTTACAAGAAAAGTTTTTAATAAAAGAAAGAAAAAGTAAGAAATCTCTGTAATTCCAAGATGTAATATTACAGAGTCTCTCAGCTTATAGAAACTGGAGAAAAAGCTTCCTCCAATACAATTTAAAATACTTCCAGCAACTACACATGTGCAAATAAAGAAAAACAATTAAAAAGACTATACTGCCTTTTTACCTTTGTACTTACAAAATTGGAATAGAAGATTAGAGAGCCTGTAGGTACGTGTGGTCACTCTCAGAAACCAGAGAGAACAGCAGGCAGAACAAAAGACACAGTCAAGCTTCCCTCCACCCAGATTTGAAAGTATCTTGTCCTCTGATTGGTCCTCTGGTCAGGTGTTGCAGGTCACTGTTTGTTAACCCTTTACAGGTGAAAGAGACATTAACCCTTAGCTCTCTGTTTATGACAGCTAATAATTGGACTTAATAGAAATCTGTTTGCCAGAGGCTTGGCTCTCATTTGAAAGGTGTATTGTTTGTATAGTGTCAGCTGTGGGCTAGGCACTTTACAGACGAGAATAAAAAACTGTTCTTGCAAAGAAGATCTTAAAATATCAATACAGATTAAAAAACAATAGTCTATGAATACTTCATTTCTTATCTCCCATCTGAGTAATGCTATCATTAAGTAATCTGGATATTTGGGACTTAATTTTCTGTTATTAACTGAGATTCATTCTCATTTACACTTTAATTTTCTTGAAAGAAAAATGCCATGTTCTAATGACTGTATGCCACTCTGAGTTCCGTAGTGTATTCTACTACGTTGTATCCACTACTGCCTGTAGATCCCAATCCTATAAATGCTTAATCACATGCTTTTTAAGTTGGTGACTAGCCTTTTGGCTTGAAGTTAAGCATGTGTGTAAGGGTTTGCTGGATTGGGGTTTTAGATTATAAGATTTTTGGAACAGAGACCTTTTATGTACTTGTTATCTATCACTTGTACAACAGTGCCAATTTATATGTCATAAGTAAAAATGTACAAGGCGCTCACAGAGAGGGATTGTTTTCTACATTTCTGTATTACAGGTACATCGTGTTTGAAAGACAGGGTTAGTACAATATAGCCCTTTTTGTGGAAGTAATGAACAGAGAGGGCATGGTAAACTTTTTGTTTGATTTTCTTTAGATACCTGATAACTTCATGCCTCCTGTTCCCATCACATCCCCAATAATGAATCCTCTCCTGGATCCACAATCCCAGATGCAGCAGCCGCCAACTTCACTGCCACCTGCAGCCCAGGCTACATTTCAGCCCTCGCATCTTCCATCAGGGCAGCCCATTTTACAAAACCCTTTCCAGCCTATTCAGCAGCCTCTGGGGCAGTCAATCATGCCTCCAGCTATCTCAAAAACTAGTACAGAGGGGGCACCAGGAGCTCCAATTGGCAATACCATACAGGTAACGGTAATTAAGATGTTGTTTTGTATTCCAGTAGTACCTAACCACCCCATCCAGGATTGGGGACTGATTGTGCTAGTCACAGAACAGGCACAGAATGAGAACGTTCTCTGTTCATCTTAGGCCTCAACTACTTGAGAAAGTGGCACCGGTTTAACTAAACTGATTCAAAAGTCTGTATGCACACTGTTATTTTGGTTTAGCATGAGTCGATTGGGAATTGGTTTCCGTTAAATTGAAATAAGCCACTCTTAAGCTGAGGTAAGAATGTCCCCATGGGAGTTTTCACAGTTTAAATGGGTATAAAAATCAATTTAAGTTGAACTAGTACAATTTTTTCATGTAGACAAATCCAGAGAGAGGCTGAGAGAGAAGGCAAAATCGAGTAAACCATCTCATGGTTCAAAGCTATCTGCATCTCTGCCCCCTTCAGTGATCTCTCTGAATGCACCCCCTTCAGATTTCAGGCCTCAAGGCTTTACGTCTCCAGGGTAGAATCTCATGATTCTCCCACTCTCAGCCAAGACGGTGGGCTGCAGCCTCCTGTGCACCAACCATGATGGCTGAGCAGCCTGACTAAATTTGACTGCCAGCAGCCTTTCTTTCGCAGCTGTGACCAATGTGCATGTAGAGACCCACTACAGCTTTGACAAACCAAAGTACTTTGTGACTTTAACAGTATGACCAAGCATAACGAAATGGGAGGGTTAACATAACAATCTATAGGCATATCTGTCTGACCTAGATTCTCCTGGGCACCCCCACTTCTGGGGGCTGGAGTTCACTTTGCTTTCCGTGGTCCCTGTGCCCCCTGTCTTCGCCCCCCACCCATCCCCGCTTTAGATTCTCTCTGTTTGTCAGTCCCAAGGTTCTGTGTTTCCAGCTTAATAAAAATAAATAAATAATAATTGGAGATATACCAGTCTCCTAGAACTGGAAGGGACCTTGAAAGGTCATTGAGTCCAGCCCCCTGCCTTCACTAGCAGGACCAATTTTTGCCCCAGATCCCTAAGTGGCCCCCTCAAGGATTGAACTCATAACCCTGGGTTTAGCAGGCCCATGCTCAAACCACTGAGCTATCCCCCCCCACCGTCAGCTTCCTGCCTGACAGACCCTCCATGGGCTTACAGATTAGTACCTCTCATACTGGGCCCTTCCTGATGGTTGATCTCAGCCTGGTCATAGGTAGCGATGCCTGTCCCGTTAGGTATCTATGAATGGGGCAACCTGAAGCCATCATCCCCTTTCCTGCAGAGATGCCAGGAACTCCTGCTGGAATTAACCCCTGTAATCATAACAAACAATGGAATGGCAACCAGTTGGACATAGATTATATATCAGTTATTACAGGCATTTCCTGTGTCCTTTTCCTACCCATCCTTTGTTTATATCGACCAACCTCAACCTCAGAGCATTCGTCCCCTTCCCCCCAACCAGAACAAGACTAATACCAGGAGGTGTTCATCCCACTATGAGTAGCAGGATCTTACACAGCTGAAAGAGCATCAGTGGGGTTTGTATCCACCATCTTCATTCAGAGTTGTCACTTTATAACCATAACCACCTAGCTGCTGCTGCTTTGCACTTGCTACTACCCTGAGCCAGGCAGTCAGGCTAATCGAGTAGCTTTTCCCTGGGACTACCCTGCTCTTCACAGCTGCTGCTGAAGAAGAGACATAGGATGCACTCCCCAGCTGAGACACTGCTAATGTTGCCTCTTGAGTGATCTCAGCTCCGCAGATGTGGAGGGGAGGAGCGAGTGAACGTGCTCAGATTGTTAGTAACTTGGGACGAGTTTAAGAAACAATGATAGAGTACCTACAGTTCCCGAGGAGTTTCCAAAGTGACTTTAGTATTCCATCTTCTCTTCTTTAGCATGTGCAGTCGTTGCCAGCGGAGAAGATTACAAAGAAGCCTATTCCTGATGAGCACCTTATTCTGAAGACCACATTTGAAGCTCTCATCCAGAGATGCCTGTCATCTGCCACAGATCCAGTAGGTCTTTGCATTGGGTGATATTAGTGGAGCGGCGCTCTATGATGCAGAAGTATTACACCGTGGTGACTGCATTAACCAGTGATAAATCTCCCATTCGTTTTAACTCTTTCTGGCCCAAAGGATCCCTAGGCACTTTACAAACGTAAATCAGACACAGATTGTAGATGGAAACCCACTCACCACTGAGAGGCAGCCACGTTGGGGACGGAACATGGCAGCCGTTCAGCAGCAACACAGCAAAGAACCACAGGCATTTCAAATGGGAAACAAAGAATCAAGGGTGGGGAAATCCTGGCCGCACTGATGTTAGTGGCAGAACTCCCATTGACTTCAGTGGGAGCAGGATTCCTCCTCAAACCTTTACTAGTGCTGTGGCCTAGTGCTAATGATCTGCCCCACCACGCGGGAGACATGGCTCCAGGTCTGGGTCACTTTGTCTCTGGATAAGTAGGCCTCGGTAGAGCACCGCCTCTGGGAGAAAGGCAGGAGGAATTCCTTCTGTCCACAAGGGTAAAGTCCATCCATTGTATTAGTGGCATCGTTGGGCTCCCTTCTGGCTCTCTTCCGGCTGGAAGAACTGGAGTTCTGGTCTGGGTTGGGAAGTGGAGAGCAATGGGATCTCCACTGTGTTTCTGTTTAGGAGAAAAGGGATTCCTCTTCCTCTCTTCACACCAAACCCACCCCCTTAAGGTGGGAGCTACGCTAAGTTGATTTGACATGTCAGTGTTTGTCTGTTTAGCCCATTCCTTTAACTGGGGCAAGAAATCTCATATGCCAAGTTGGGTATTAGCTGAGGCTATTGTGCATCCGAGCTGAGAGACAAGGCAGATGGATCATTGTACGCCTCCATTTTTGATAAGTGTGTGACACTCTCCAGTGGGATTCGGGGTGCAAGATGCCTCATCACCACCTGCCCACAGCATGAAGCAGCTTTGCCTGATGCCTGCTGTTGCTCAGCTCCCTGAAAGCAACAGCCTGTGGCCCCAGACAAGCTCTGACTTCCAGATGTCCACAACCCCACCCTCTCTCTGCGGGCTAGTGACAGTCACACACCCAGCCCCCGAGTCCCATCTGCCAGCGTCTTCCTCTGGAATATCCAGCCCTTGTCACTGGGCACTCATGGGCATTACTAGCTAAGCTGTCCCTGAAGGGGACAGCTTGACTAGAGCAACTCGAGATCAGATCCCTTATAGCAAGACAGCACTTCAATCTCTTTATAGCGAAAACCAATACAAACTTAAAAACAAAGGTTAAGATTTTAAGAGCTAGTGAGCAAGGATAATTAGAAGAGTAGATTTCAAATAAAACAAAACATAAAATGCCATCCCAGGTCTACACTTATGGGTGGTCACCTTTTCCTATTTGAAATAATATGTTCTCTCCTAAGGATTCAGGCTTTAATAGAGCTGTTTTAGTCATAGCTAAGATACTTGTTTTCATGAATACCCCTGTCCTTTAAGCGGTTTCCTCAGTCAATAGATGACAGAAAGTCTTCTTGTTGTTCCTTGTATTTCCAAAAACTCATGATTTTGTTCCCAAAGATGGGGAGACCCCAGTGATTCCCTTCTTAGGGAACTGGCTCCAAGGTGTCTTCCCATATGTCTGTTTATTTCACATCCATATATTGACTTGAAATGCAGGCGTAGCTCCCATTGTGTTTGGCTTACCATGCTTAATCTATAGATGAACCTAAGCAGTCATGCAAATACACATCCCTTTGTCTGGCTAAACCAGTTTTTCATCTTTGCTGGGGAGTAACATCTGGACACAAACTTGTAAGGACAAATTTTCAGTATATTGACATCACTTCTTAAATATAATGAGTACACACATTTCACAATGATATTTTTGGCCAGCATGATCCTGGCTTTCATTTAAGATCTCATATGGTATTCTATATAGCAGCAATGTGTTAGGTGTAGTCAGTTTGTCAGGCCTGTTAGGAGTTCCTGACCCAGTGTAGAGAACCCTTTACCTTTTGGCACCAATGGGCTTTGTGTCACAAAGTGACATGTGCTTCATGATAGCAAACAGGCTTCACAAGAAGGGGAAAGGGGGGAAAGTATTAAGTGGTTAGGTAACCAGTTTTTAATAACTGGGTTTATTCAGTGTCTCTTGTCTCTGTAGTGGTGCCTGCATCCTCCCACAACATGTGACCACTGCTGTCTAAAGCAGTGTTTCTGAAACTGGGGGTCCTGACCCAAAAGGGGGTTGCAAGCCTATTGAAGGAGGGGATTGAGATATTGCCAACTTCTGCACTACCATCAGAGCTGGCCGGCTGGAGAGCAGCAGGTGCTGTCTGGACGCCCAGCTCTGAAGGCAATGCTGCTGCCAGCAGCAGCGCAGAAGTAAGGGTGGCATGGTACGGGGGTCGTCATCACAGCCTGAAATATTTTCAAAGGGAGGCCCAGCAAAAATAGTTTGAGAACTCCTCCTGTTCTAAAGGATGGGATTTCAGATCTGCTCGAGTGTTTAATCATGCTGCCCTTTAGTGGCAATGTACAGAGACTAGACTAGAGTCTTACTGCTATTGCAGAAGCATTTTATTGTGGGTTATCACTGGTAAAGTACAACAGCTGTGCCTGGCTCATTTCCTGTAAGTGCCAGTCCATTATCTTTTTAACTGCTTCAGTGCATTTCCTGAGTTGTCATTCCAGTTCTAGAGAAATCAAACATTTCTAAGTTAAACAATGGAAATATCGGAGGGACTCTGAGAGATTTACATTGAGTCAATAACACTGCAGCTGTAAAGAGTAATTTTTACTACTCAGCTTGTGCCAACAGTAAGTAGGTTATGAAAGGGAGATCAACTGGCTATTGGACTCCTATATGCTGAATATGTTTAACCAGTGACAGAGACACAGGTTTCCATTATTAATGTAAGCTGACATGTTGGTACTGGAATACAATAATGGCTTTGTCAATGTAGTAAGCATTCAGTGGACTGTTCACAAATTGGCATTGTGTCATATTTACTGCACCGCTATCTAACATTTAAACTAGAGATGTAGCTTTGGTTTGATACCTACTTGTATCTTAGGCTGTTTCCTCCTCCTCTTGTTTCTCATCCCAACAATTTCTTGTACATGTTGTCTTTGTGGGAGATGGGAAAGAATCCCGTGACTAGTCAGTAGCAATTGATTGCCCAGTGCTTTTCTCTGTAGTGGGATGAGAACAAAAGTCAAATACAATAAAGAAGTCTGGCCTTTTGCTCCCATAATTATACCTTCTCCCTTCTGGGCTGCAAATGTAAGACTGGCCTGAAGAAAATTCATTTCACATTCTAACACCGCTTCACTTTTTCTTGTTTTCTCTATCGGAAACGGTCACTTTTTCTGGGGCATCAGCCCAGTCATTTAATTTTTAAAAAAAAAAAATCTCTCAGATTTTCTTGGGCAGAGCAAACATTCCTTGGATTCAGTAGTTGGAAAAGCTTTCATGATTCCTTCCATATATTTGAGGAATATTTATCATTAACACGTTGGCAGTCTCTGCCAGGCTATGTACAAATACAGGACTTGGTATGAAAGACAGTGTTGTCTAATGGTTAAAACAGGGAACTGGGAGTCAGTAAAACTACTTGCAGCTCTGCTGCTGACTTGTGGTGTCACTTTGTGCCATTTGCTGAACACAGATGTTGTTATCATCACTTAATCCTTCTACGCCTCAATTCCTCCATCTGTAAAAAGAGGATAGTACCCAGGCTGTCAAGTGATTTGAGACAAATGGTACAATATCTTATATGTGGGAGGTCACACTAAGATGCTCTTTTCTCACCCTGTCATTTTGGGAAGTCATTTTCTTCTTTAAATCCCTGGATACCACGCAGGGTTATGCCACGCTAACTCTAGAATGTGATTGTGGAATGACATTCTCCTTGAAGTTTTTGCCATCTGTAATAACCTTCCTTTATTTCTCCCATATCAACCATCCATCACGCTTCAAATCTCTACTGAAATACAGTCATATAACTTTTCATTCTCTCTCTCTCTTTGTTAGTGCTTTATTGAGTACAATAACTCAGTGAAATGCTCTCTGGTAAATGAAGTTATTGATTCTAGAAGGTCCTAAGACTGCATTGGGAGAAGGAATCCCAAGATCTTCACCAAACTAGGGTGTCTCCAATGTTGCTGGCCTCTCCTCATTCATGAAACAGTAACAGGAAACTTGGAAATAGCAGAGATGCTTAATGACTTCTTTGTTTCTTCACTGAGAAGTCTGAATGAATGACTGACATAGTGAATGCTAATGGGAAGGGGGTAGGTTTAGAAGATAAAATAAAAAAAGAACAAATTAAAAATCACTTAGAAAATATAGATGCCTGCAAGTCATCAGGGCCTGATGAAATGCATCCTAGAATACTCAAGGAGCTAATAGAGGAGGTATCTGAGCCTCTAGCTATTATCTTTGGAAAATCATGGGAGACAGAGATTCCAGAAGATTGGAAAAGGGCAAATATAGTGCCCATCTATAAAAAGGGAAATAAAAACAACCCAGGAAACTACAGACCAGTTAGTTTAACTTCTGTGCCAGGGAAGATAATGGAGCAA